>NC_137107.1:5541888-5586888 GCF_949357685.1 Gobio gobio
TCTATCTATCTATCTATCTATCTATCTATCTATCTATCTATCTATCTATCTATCTATCTATCTATCTATCTATCTATCTATGCATCCATCCATCCATCTATCCATCCATCCATCCATCCATCCATCCATCCATCCATCCATCTATCTATCTATCTATCTATCTATCTATCTATCACTCTATCTATCTATCTATCTATCTATCTATCTATCTATCTATCTATCTATCTATCTATCTATCTATCTATCTATGCATCCATCCATCCATCTATCTATCTATCCATCTATCCATCCATCCATCCATCCATCCATCCATCCATCCATCCATCCATCCATCCATCCATCCATCCATCCATCCATCCATCCATCCATCCATCCATCCATCCATCCATCCATCCATCTATCTATCTATCTATCTATCTATCTATCTATCTATCTTCACAAAACCACAGCTATTTTACATTGTAATAATATTTACAATATTACAGTTAACAATTTCACAATAACCTGTAGTGTGTGATGCATCTAAATTATAATATATTGCTTAATAATATTTTGTGATTTCTCAAATATTTAATTTCAACAAAAATAAATCATTAGACAACAATACAAATATGCTTTATAAATATTTGATATTTTAAGCAATCTGTACAAATATATAGCCTCGGATCGAACGTTTTGCGACTGGTCTTTCTGATGATAAGGATTACTCGTGATTTAACTGCAGTATTGATAATATTACTCACAAAAGCGATGTTTCCTTGTGTAAGAAATCCGTTTATTTCGTGTTAAACCATCTTAAAATGTTAAAACACCTCAGCCTCTTTTTATGGCATCATTCCTACTTATTAAAAAAAAGAAACAAATGGATCATTCATGTAAAAAAAAAAAAAAGATGCAAAATAAATCAATTTTAACACAGCGTTTTAATGTATAGGTTCGAGACACCACTACACTCCGGCAAGAAGGGAACACAAAGTTGCATTTGTAAAAAAGTGAACGTGTGATTTTTACATTGTACAAAACAAGATGACAATCTCTCTCTCTCTCTCTTTCTTTACACGTATGACACGAGTTCTGTGTTCGGCTCAAATCATTTCTTCTTCTTTCTCTTTTTTGGAGGGCCTTGATCCGAACTGCTTGAGGAATCAGAATCAGAGTCCGAGCTGGAGGAAGACGAGGAGGAGGAGGAAGATGAGGAAGAAGGACTGGAGCTGTCCTCGCCGTCACTGCTACTGTCTTCAGATGAGGATGAGGAGCTGGAGGACTCACTGCTGGAGGAGGAAGAGTCACTGGAAGAGCCGGACGAATCACTGCTGCCCGAGCTGGAGGAGGACCTCAAGGAAAACAGCACATCAACACATCAGGTCATGTGCTTTCATATATGAAGCATCTTGTATTAATAATAGACACTTTTAATCTCACAATTCTGACTTTTTTAAGGTTATAAAGTCAGAATATAAAGTGGCTTCCACAAACTGTAGACTTGGATTGTTTACTAATTAGTGATCGACCGATATATCGATTTACCGATATTTTCCCCGATATTTAAGCATTTTACCATAATCGGATATCGGTTTTGTAATATCGGATTTACCAATAAACGGCGCCATCTTGTGGGCGTTTTGAGAATTGCGCGCAGGATCGCCATTACAGCGCATCTGAGACGAGACGAGACAACAGCGTGCACAGGTAAAGTACACTTGCCTGTTTTGCTGTAATTAGTAAACTTTATTTAACAGAAGTCATTAATACACAAATTAGATGTTACATAAATGCCTGAAATCTAGCTAGTTTATTCAGGATTTGACGGATTATTTGACATGCCTCCGTGAGCTCGACTCTCTTATGCTGCGTTCACACCAAACGCGAATAGAGCATCTGGCGCGAGTGATTTCAATGTTAAGTCAATGGAAAGGCGCGTTGACGCGCGTCTGGAGGTCTCGCGGCGCGGAAGGCGCGTTTCGCGCGGCGCGGAAGGCGCGTTTCGCGCGGCGCGAAGGACGCGAATCCGCCTCATTCGCCGAATTGGACGCGTATTGAGCGTCTTGCGCGATACGCGCGTTACACGCGAATGGTGCTTTTGTGCATTCACGCGTTTGAAGCGAATTCGCGCCTGACGTCCGAGTTGAAAAATTTGAACTTTGGCGTCAATTCGCGCCGCGTTAACCTATCAGGAGCCTGCTCGCTGCTGTCACGTGGTAAAGTTACGTGTATGAGAAACCCTGCATAAATTAAAAATTATTTAATTATTATTACTGTTTAAAGCTCAAATCTGTGGTTTATTTATAAAGAGAGCGCCTATTTAAAAAAAATAATCTTGTGTTTTTGGAGTTGTGAGATCCAGGCGATCACCGGGCAATCACTGCTCATAACCCCAGCGAAGGCAGCCTTTCCGCGGCCAGTCCTTCTGCCGTCTGCCGCTGGCTCTGATGTCCTGTAGTGGTTCGTTTTGTGTAGATCTAACGGCCGATCTTTGCTCTCATGAATCTATAATTTGTTGTCTGCCAAATCGTTTTGACTGAGGGCAAAGTGACGTTTCATAACTTTATATTTTAAGGATATTTAAACATACATGCAGTGAAGATAATGTAGGAGTTGCCTGGACCACATTTGTGTGGCTATTAATGCTTAATATATATTTTTAATGAAAATGAAAAGAGGCAGAGTGGTGTTTTATGACATTTCTCCTGGAGTGCCTTGAACGCGCGTCAATTTCGCTTCCAGCGCTCGATTTCTACGCGCGTCCAATTCTCTGCGGACGCGCGAATGCATTCAAAATGTTCGCGCGTGAAACTAGACGCGGTAGACGCGATTTTGACGCTCAATTCGCGTTTGGTGTGAACGCAGCATTAGAGACACGCAAAATAATCTATCAAGTCCTGTCCAAATACAGATGCAACTTTGCATGAATTAAATAATACAGCCATGAATGAGCACATGTTGGAAATAAAAGCGCTGAATTTAATTCTCTCATCATTAGTCTCGTGAAGTCGTCTGTATTTTGCTGTTTGCGCAGCGGGTTGATGCTCAGGAAATGCTCCATGGCCACCGCATACAACTTTAACAAGATTCACTTGTTTAAAACACCGCAATTAATTATATAAACATTTACTTAACCATTAATTCGTTAATAAACATCAAAGTAGGCAAAACAACTCAATGGATATTAATTATTTATGATCTCCGCGGACGATCGCAGTTTGAGTAGTTCTGTGTAAATGTAGATAAGCATCAGTTTGTCAGCAGATATTTCATAATCTAGAACGACAAAAAAATTAATAATTCTGATATAACTTAACATAAAATTTGAGAAATACAATAAATTACGATGTTTTGTTTGTTATATTCCAATATTCCAGAGAATATTATTCAGTTATTTAACATTATCCAGCGAATTATTCTTCACTCTTTAACCTATTAAACAGTTTATAAATCTACTAAAACTGTAGTTTAAAATTAAGCATTACATTTCTGCAAAGTTAATATGACTCCTGTCTTTAATTAATTTTCTCCATTTGAAAACACATTTATTTTATTTTTATTTTATACATTTAATTTTGCTTATTGTTAACATTAGTGTTGCTGCTGATGCTTTTTATAAATACAATTATTTTTGTAACATGAAGATTCCAATTAACATGAAAGACTACTAATTTTCAACACTTTTTTTTTAAAGATGACTGAAAGGAGGAAAACCCAAAGTGATGTACGGACTTATTCAGGGCTGGCAGTTTGCAAAGAATGCCAAATGAATGTGAGCATGGGGTCAAAATCTAAAACAACAAAAAATACCAGTGCACTTTTTTTATTTTTTGCACTTTCAGACCCCTCTATTTATTGGTGTATAAATAAGAAAATTATCAGTATCGGTTCTAGAAAAATCAATATTGGTCGATCACTATAACTAATTTAATAGGAAGTTGTGCAAAACTGAGATACAAGTGCAAATAAATTAACTTAAATTCATACCTGACCAAGCATGCGACAGTAAAAGTGTATTGGTTCCCTCAAAGCAGAGAAAACATCCTGATATTTCACTTCATTATGCATCATAAACACTGAAAACACTGGCAATGACTCACCTTTTCTTCTTTGGTTTTTTCTCACTGCGCGCTGTTATTCCAGGTCTAAAAAGTGTCAAGAAAGTACAGTTGAAATGCACACTTTTATGTGTCTGGGTCTTTCCAGTATTTAACATGATCATTCAAATTAGAAAGAATGAAAAACACAACAAATGGAAATAATTAATATTTTTTTTTGTTTGATCATTCTATACTAGCAATATTATGCAGTGTCCAGTTCTGCATTCTGCACTTTCACCTTAAGATGGCGCTGTCTGCCTAAAAAGCGAAATGCTATAATTAAAGGGATAGTTCACCCAAAAAAGAAAATTGTCATTAATTCCTCTGCCCATTGTCGTTCCAAACCCCTAAAGCCTTTCGTTCATCTTCAGACACAAATGAAGATATTCTGATGAAATCTGAGAGCTCTGTCCCTCCATTGAGCTACGCAACCACCACTTTGACGCTTCAAAACGTTCATAAAGAGATCGTAAAACTAACCCATATGAATAAGGTGGTTTAGTCCAAATGTTCTGAAGAGACTTTATATGATGAACAGATTTTAGGCTTTTATTCACATATAATGGCTGGTCAGTGAACATTAACAGAAGCTCAACAGAACATGCTTGATGTGTTAGAACAAACGTGCTGCGTAACACTAGAATGAACCTCATTGGTTCTCTCTGAAGCTCAAACGTTCTGCGCAACACGAGAATGAACCTCATTGGTTCTAGAGAAGCTCAAACGTGCTGCGTAACACTAGAATGAACCTCATTGGTTCTCTCTGAAGCTCAAACGTTCTGCGCAACACGAGAATGAACCTCATTGGTTCTTGAGAAGCTCAAACGTGCTGCGTAACACGAGAATGAACCTCATTGGTTCTCTCTGAAGCTCAAACGTGCTGCGTAACACTAGAATGAACCTCATTGGTTCTCACTGAAGCTCAAACGTGCTGCGTAACACGAGAATGAACCTCATTGGTTCTTGAGAAGCTCAAACGTGCTGCGTAACACGAGAATGAACCTCATTGGTTCTAGAGAAGCTCAAACGTGCTGCGTAACACGAGAATGAACCTCATTGGTTCTAGAGAAGCTCAAACGTGATGCGTAACACGAGAATGAACCTCATTGGTTCTAGAGAAGCTCAAACGTGCTGCGTAACACGAGAATGAACCTCATTGGTTCTCACTGAAGCTCAAACGTGCTGCGTAACACGAGAATGAACCTCATTGGTTCTAGAGAAGCTCAAACGTGCTGCGTAACACGAGAATGAACCTCATTGGTTCTCACTGAAGCTCAAACGTGCTGCGTAACACGAGAATGAACCTCATTGGTTCTTGAGAAGCTCAAACGTGCTGCGTAACACTAGAATGAACCTCATTGGTTCTCTCTGAAGCTCAAACGTTCTGCGCAACACGAGAATGAACCTCATTGGTTCTTGAGAAGCTCAAACGTGCTGCGTAACACGAGAATGAACCTCATTGGTTCTCTCTGAAGCTCAAACGTGCTGCGTAACACTAGAATGAACCTCATTGGTTCTCACTGAAGCTCAAACGTGCTGCGTAACACGAGAATGAACCTCATTGGTTCTTGAGAAGCTCAAACGTGCTGCGTAACACGAGAATGAACCTCATTGGTTCTAGAGAAGCTCAAACGTGCTGCGTAACACGAGAATGAACCTCATTGGTTCTAGAGAAGCTCAAACGTGATGCGTAACACGAGAATGAACCTCATTGGTTCTAGAGAAGCTCAAACGTGCTGCGTAACACGAGAATGAACCTCATTGGTTCTCACTGAAGCTCAAACGTGCTGCGTAACACGAGAATGAACCTCATTGGTTCTAGAGAAGCTCAAACGTGCTGCGTAACACGAGAATGAACCTCATTGGTTCTCACTGAAGCTCAAACGTGCTGCGTAACACGAGAATGAACCTCATTGGTTCTTGAGAAGCTCAAACGTGCTGCGTAACACGAGAATGAACCTCATTGGTTCTTGAGAAGCTCAAACGTGCTGCGTAACACTAGAATGAACCTCATTGGTTCTAGAGAAGCTCAAACGTGCTGCGTAACACGAGAATGAACCTCATTGGTTCTAGAGAAGCTCAAACGTGCTGCGTAACACGAGAATGAACCTCATTGGTTCTCTCTGAAGCTCAAACGTGATGCGTAACACGAGAATGAACCTCATTGGTTCTCTCTGAAGCTCAAACGTGATGCGTAACACGAGAACGAACCTCATTGGTTCTAGAGAAGCTCAAACGTGCTGCGTAACACGAGAATGAACCTCATTGGTTCTAGAGAAGCTCAAACGTGATGCGTAACACGAGAATGAACCTCATTGGTTCTAGACAAGCTCAAACGTGCTGCGTAACACGAGAATGAACCTCATTGGTTCTCTCTGAAGCTCAAACGTTCTGCGCAACACGAGAATGAACCTCATTGGTTCTAGACAAGCTCAAACGTGCTGCGTAACACGAGAATGAACCTCATTGGTTCTCTCTGAAGCTCAAACGTGCTGCGTAACACGAGAATGAACCTCATTGGTTCTAGAGAAGCTCAAACGTTCTGCGTAACACGAGAATGAACCTCATTGGTTCTCTCTGAAGCTCAAACGTGATGCGTAACACGAGATTGAACCTCATTGGTTCTAGAGAAGCTCAAACGTGCTGCGTAACACGAGAATGAACCTCATTGGTTCTCGCTGAAGCTCAAACATGATGCGTAACACGAGAATGAACCTCATTGGTTATCGCTGAAGCTCTTAATATTATTAAGTGCAAGTCGGTCCATTTCGCAGCACACACACATAAGCCGCCTTGAAGCTGGAAACAGCGTCTCTTGCGCGGATTATTGACTTGTGCATTTAATAGCTCTTTATTATCAAACACATCCCGCAGTTTAGCAACAGTAGAGACTGCAGTTTACAACAATCACTGAATCTGACATTTAGTTTAGGTTTAGGGAGAAATGACAGCAGCTGTGACGGGAAGGATGAGCTCGACTGAACACGGCTATAGGAAGAGTTTTACCTCATACCAACTTTTTATAATTCTTGGAAGCCAAAATCGAAAATAAAATTAGATTAATATCACAGCACATCCCTAAAGTTTAAGCAGAATAAACTTTTGTTTTAGTTCTTGGCCATCTTCACTCATTAAGCTGACTGTGGTGTTGTGTTCGCTGTAGCTCGCTCGCTTTCTCTCTCTTCTGGATTGCGAATGGCAAAAATGCATCACGGACAAATGGTTTAATATGATCTCATATAGAAACGGCTGGCAAAGATAGAATTTGCCAGACATAACGTCTATCAATTATAATTAGCAAGTGTATTTTCTAAATTTCTCCAGTAGCCTACCGACAGCAGGCAAATTTACTGGTCGCACACTCAAATTTTAGTCGCAAAATGCGACCATTTGGTCGCACTCTGGAGCCCTGCATTGGTTCTCTCTGAAGCTCAAATGTTCTGCGCAACACGAGAATGAACCTCATTGGTTCTAGACAAGCTCAAACGTGCTGCGTAACACGAGAATGAACCTCATTGGTTCTAGACAAGCTCAAACGTGCGGCGTAACACGAGAATGAACCTCATTGGTTCTAGACAAGCTCAAACGTGCTGCGTAACACGAGAATGAACCTCATTGGTTCTCTCTGAAGCTCAAACGTTCTGCGCAACACGAGAATGAACCTCATTGGTTCTAGACAAGCTCAAACGTGCTGCGTAACACGAGAATGAACCTCATTGGTTCTAGACAAGCTCAAACGTGCTGCGTAACACGAGAATGAACCTCATTGGTTCTAGACAAGCTCAAACGTGCTGCGTAACACGAGAATGAACCTCATTGGTTCTAGACAAGCTCAAACGTGCTGCGTAACACGAGAATGAACCTCATTGGTTCTAGACAAGCTCAAACGTGCTGCGTAACACGAGAATGAACCTCATTGGTTCTAGACAAGCTCAAACGTGCTGCGTAACACGAGAATGAACCTCATTGGTTCTAGACAAGCTCAAACGTGCGGCGTAACACGAGAATGAACCTCATTGGTTCTAGACAAGCTCAAACGTGCTGCGTAACACGAGAATGAACCTCATTGGTTCTAGACAAGCTCAAACGTGCTGCGTAACACTAGAATGAACCTCATTGGTTCTCTCTGAAGCTCAAACGTTCTGCGCAACACGAGATTGAACCTCATTGGTTCTAGAGAAGCTCAAACGTGCTGCGTAACACGAGAATGAACCTCATTGGTTCTCGCTGAAGCTCAAACATGATGCGTAACACGAGAATGAACCTCATTGGTTATCGCTGAAGCTCTTAATATTATTAAGTGCAAGTCGGTCCATTTCGCAGCACACACACATAAGCCGCCTTGAAGCTGGAAACAGCGTCTCTTGCGCGGATTATTGACTTGTGCATTTAATAGCTCTTTATTATCAAACACATCCCGCAGTTTAGCAACAGTAGAGACTGCAGTTTACAACAATCACTGAATCTGACATTTAGTTTAGGTTTAGGGAGAAATGACAGCAGCTGTGACGGGAAGGATGAGCTCGACTGAACACGGCTATAGGAAGAGTTTTACCTCATACCAACTTTTTATAATTCTTGGAAGCCAAAATCGAAAATAAAATTAGATTAATATCACAGCACATCCCTAAAGTTTAAGCAGAATAAACTTTTGTTTTAGTTCTTGGCCATCTTCACTCATTAAGCTGACTGTGGTGTTGTGTTCGCTGTAGCTCGCTCGCTTTCTCTCTCTTCTGGATTGCGAATGGCAAAAATGCATCACGGACAAATGGTTTAATATGATCTCATATAGAAACGGCTGGCAAAGATAGAATTTGCCAGACATAACGTCTATCAATTATAATTAGTAAGTGTATTTTCTAAATTTCTCCAGTAGCCTACCGACAGCAGGCAAATTTACTGGTCGCACACTCAAATTTTAGTCGCAAAATGCGACCATTTGGTCGCACTCTGGAGCCCTGCATTGGTTCTCTCTGAAGCTCAAATGTTCTGCGCAACACGAGAATGAACCTCATTGGTTCTAGACAAGCTCAAACGTGCTGCGTAACACGAGAATGAACCTCATTGGTTCTAGACAAGCTCAAACGTGCTGCGTAACACGAGAATGAACCTCATTGGTTCTAGACAAGCTCAAACGTGCGGCGTAACACGAGAATGAACCTCATTGGTTCTAGACAAGCTCAAACGTGCTGCGTAACACGAGAATGAACCTCATTGGTTCTCTCTGAAGCTCAAACGTTCTGCGCAACACGAGAATGAACCTCATTGGTTCTAGACAAGCTCAAACGTGCTGCGTAACACGAGAATGAACCTCATTGGTTCTAGACAAGCTCAAACGTGCTGCGTAACACGAGAATGAACCTCATTGGTTCTAGACAAGCTCAAACGTGCTGCGTAACACGAGAATGAACCTCATTGGTTCTAGACAAGCTCAAACGTGCTGCGTAACACGAGAATGAACCTCATTGGTTCTAGACAAGCTCAAACGTGCTGCGTAACACGAGAATGAACCTCATTGGTTCTAGACAAGCTCAAACGTGCGGCGTAACACGAGAATGAACCTCATTGGTTCTAGACAAGCTCAAACGTGCTGCGTAACACGAGAATGAACCTCATTGGTTCTAGACAAGCTCAAACGTGCTGCGTAACACTAGAATGAACCTCATTGGTTCTCTCTGAAGCTCAAACGTTCTGCGCAACACGAGAATGAACCTCATTGGTTCTAGACAAGCTCAAACGTGCTGCGTAACACGAGAATGAACCTCATTGGTTCTAGACAAGCTCAAACGTGCTGCGTAACACGAGAATGAACCTCATTGGTTCTAGACAAGCTCAAACGTGCTGCGTAACACGAGAATGAACCTCATTGGTTCTAGACAAGCTCAAACGTGCGGCGTAACACGAGAATGAACCTCATTGGTTCTAGACAAGCTCAAACGTGCTGCGTAACACGAGAATGAACCTCATTGGTTCTAGACAAGCTCAAACGTGCTGCGTAACACGAGAATGAACCTCATTGGTTCTCTCTGAAGCTCAAACGTTCTGCGCAACACGAGAATGAACCTCATTGGTTCTAGACAAGCTCAAACGTGCTGCGTAACACGAGAATGAACCTCATTGGTTCTAGACAAGCTCAAACGTGCTGCGTAACACGAGAATGAACCTCATTGGTTCTAGACAAGCTCAAACGTGCTGCGTAACACGAGAATGAACCTCATTGGTTCTAGACAAGCTCAAACGTGCTGCGTAACACGAGAATGAACCTCATTGGTTCTAGACAAGCTCAAACGTGCTGCGTAACACGAGAATGAACCTCATTGGTTCTAGACAAGCTCAAACGTGCGGCGTAACACGAGAATGAACCTCATTGGTTCTAGACAAGCTCAAACGTGCTGCGTAACACGAGAATGAACCTCATTGGTTCTAGACAAGCTCAAACGTGCTGCGTAACACTAGAATGAACCTCATTGGTTCTCTCTGAAGCTCAAACGTTCTGCGCAACACGAGAATGAACCTCATTGGTTCTAGACAAGCTCAAACGTGCTGCGTAACACGAGAATGAACCTCATTGGTTCTAGACAAGCTCAAACGTGCTGCGTAACACGAGAATGAACCTCATTGGTTCTAGACAAGCTCAAACGTGCTGCGTAACACGAGAATGAACCTCATTGGTTCTAGACAAGCTCAAACGTGCTGCGTAACACGAGAATGAACCTCATTGGTTCTAGAGAAGCTCAAACGTGCTGCGTAACACTAGAATGAACCTCATTGGTTCTCTCTGAAGCTCAAACGTTCTGCGCAACACGAGAATGAACCTCATTGGTTCTAGACAAGCTCAAACGTGCTGCGTAACACGAGAATGAACCTCATTGGTTCTAGACAAGCTCAAACGTGCTGCGTAACACGAGAATGAACCTCATTGGTTCTAGAGAAGCTCAAACGTGCTGCGTAACACGAGAATGAACCTCATTGGTTCTAGAGAAGCTCAAACGTGCTGCGTAACACGAGAATGAACCTCATTGGTTCTCACTGAAGCTCAAACGTGCTGCGCAACACGAGAATGAACCTCATTGGTTCTAGACAAGCTCAAACGTGCTGCGTAACACGAGAATGAACCTCATTGGTTCTAGAGAAGCTCAAACGTGCTGCGTAACACTAGAATGAACCTCATTGGTTCTAGACAAGCTCAAACGTGCTGCGTAACACGAGAATGAACCTCATTGGTTCTAGAGAAGCTCAAACGTGCTGCGCAACACGAGAATGAACCTCATTGGTTCTAGAGAAGCTCAAACGTGCTGCGTAACACTAGAATGAACCTCATTGGTTCTAGACAAGCTCAAACGTGCTGCGCAACACGAGAATGAACCTCATTGGTTCTAGAGAAGCTCAAATGTGCTGCGTAACACTAGAATGAACCTCATTGGTTCTAGACAAGCTCAAACGTGCTGCGTAACACGAGAATGAACCTCATTGGTTCTAGAGAAGCTCAAACGTGCTGCGTAACACGAGAATGAACCTCATTGGTTCTAGAGAAGCTCAAACGTGCTGCGTAACACGAGAATGAACCTCATTGGTTCTCACTGAAGCTCAAACGTGCTGCGCAACACGAGAATGAACCTCATTGGTTCTAGACAAGCTCAAACGTGCTGCGTAACACTAGAATGAACCTCATTGGTTCTAGACAAGCTCAAACGAGATGCATAACACGAGAATGAACCTCATTGGTTCTAGAGAAGCTCAAACGTGCTGCGTAACACGAGAATGAACCTCATTGGTTCTAGAGAAGCTCAAACGTGCTGCGTAACACGAGAATGAACCTCATTGGTTCTAGAGAAGCTCAAACGTGCTGCGTAACACGAGAATGAACCTCATTGGTTCTAGAGAAGCTCAAACGTGCTGCGTAACACGAGAATGAACCTCATTGGTTCTCACTGAAGCTCAAACGTGCTGCGTAACACGAGAATTAACCTCATTGGTTCTAGAGAAGCTCAAACGTGCTGCGTAACACGAGAACGAACCTCATTGGTTCTAGAGAAGCTCAAACGTGCTGCGTAACACTAGAATGAACCTCATTGGTTCTCTCTGAAGCTCAAACGTGCTGCGTAACACGAGAACGAACCTCATTGGTTCTCTCTGAAGCTCAAACGTGCTGCGTAACACGAGAATGAACCTCATTGGTTCTCGCTGAAGCTCAAACGTGCTGCGTAACACTAGAATGAACCTCATTGGTTCTAGAGAAGCTCAAACGTTCTGCGTAACACGAGAATGAACCTCATTGGTTCTAGAGAAGCTCAAACGTGCTGCGTAACACGAGAATGAACCTCATTGGTTCTCTCTGAAGCTCAAACGTGCTGCGTAACACGAGAATGAACCTCATTGGTTCTAGAGAAGCTCAAACGTTCTGCGTAACACGAGAATGAACCTCATTGGTTCTAGAGAAGCTCAAACGTGCTGCGTAACACGAGAACGAACCTCATTGGTTCTCTCTGAAGCTCAAACGTGCTGCGTAACACTAGAATGAACCTCATTGGTTCTAGAGAAGCTCAAACGTGCTGCATAACACGAGAATGAACCTCAGTGGTTCTTGAGAAGCTCAAACGTGATGCGTAACACTAGAATGAACCTCATTGGTTCTAGAGAAGCTCAAACGTGATGCGTAACACGAGAATGAACCTCATTGGTTCTAGAGAAGCTCAAACGTGATGCGTAACACTAGAATGAACCTCATTGGTTCTAGAGAAGCTCAAACGTGATGCGTAACACGAGAATGAACCTCATTGGTTCTAGAGAAGCTCAAACGTGCTGCGTAACACGAGAATGAACCTCATTGGTTCTAGAGAAGCTCAAACGTGCTGCGTAACACGAGAATGAACCTCATTGGTTCTCCCTGAAGCTCAAACATCTGTTTACCACAACTGGTGTGTTGATGAATGTTTATATGTTAATAAAAGCCTAAATTAAATCGGTTCATCATATAAAGCAATTTGAGTCTCTTTTTAGAAAATTGACTAAACCGCTGAATTCATATGGATTAGCTTTACGATCTCTTTATGAACTTTTTGAAGCATCAAAATGGTAGTTGCGTAGCTGTCAATGGAGGGACAGAAATCTCTCAGAATTCATCAAAAATATCTTAATTTGTGTTCCGAAGATGAACGAAAGTCTTATGTGGCGTTCACACCGGACGCGATTCGCGCGAATAATTCGCGCTAATCGCGCGAAGGTGGACGCGTGTACATTTTGAGTTTACTCGCGCGAATCGCGCGTGAAATTCGCGCGAATCGCGTGTGACATTTACTGCACAACAGATGCGAATTCGCGTCATGGGCGGGGCTTCCGCCAGCAGCTCGTCTCGTTGAGAAATGGCTGACATGGGCTGTGTTTACATGTCTTTTTTTTTGTTCATATCTACTGTTAATGTGTGACAAAACGTAGTTTTAAGACTTTTTCAGTCGATAATGTAGTTGTTTAAAGCTCAAATCTGTGGTTTATTTACATAAACAGTGCCTATTTGAACATTTTATCTGCCGTTGTCGGAGCTGTGAGCTCCAGCGGACAGCGCGCTCAGCGCACGTGAAAGCCGGCGAGGGCAACCTTTCCTCGGCCAGTCCTTCTGCCGTCTCCCGCTGGCTCTGATGTCTCTGTGGTGTGTCTCGAGCTATAATTCGTCTTGTAACGGCCGATCTTTGGTCTCATGGATCTATAATTTGTTCCCTGGCAAATCGTTTAGGCTGAGGGCAAAGATAAGTTTCATTACTTTATATTTTTAGGCTATAACTGTACGTTGCAGTTGTAACGTTAGCCTACTAGCACTGACTTTGAATGTTTGACTGCATTGTTGCTTTGTTTCATGTATAGCTTGTTATACATTACTGATACTTTTGTATTATTGATCATACATAAACTTGCATTTAACAAAAAGAGACTGGGTTGTGTTTCATGTAATTTAATGTTATCACAGTGATAATCATATTGTCTGAACCAGATATCAATATACAGATTTTCTCTTCATTGTTGTCACTACTAGAGCAAGCTCCTGATTGGTTAACGCGGCGCGAAATATCCGCCAAAGTTCAGATTTTTCAACTTGAGCGTTTCGCGCGATTCGCGCGAATCGCGCGTTCAAAACGCTCAAGTCGCGTCCTTCTCGCCGCCTCAATCGCGCGAATCGCGCGAATCTCGCCGCCTCATTCGCGCGAATCGCGCCGCAGAATGCCATTTCGCGTCTCTGCATTGACTTAACATGTAAATCACTCGCGCGAATCGCGCGAATCGCGTCCGGTGTGAACGCACCATTACAGGTTTGGAACGACATGACGGTGAATAATTAATGAGGGGATATTCATTTTTGGGTGAACTCTCTCTTTAATATAGATATACACGAATTAACTGAACTTGAAATCTCCGTACAAGCGAGTTTCCATCGCAAGATGTTGAGTAATAAAATGAGTAAACTAGTAATCAGTCATTCAATATCACTACGCACGTCTGTGAATGTGTTGTGTTTCTTACCCCAAATCATCTGAAGGATTGTTCTCCTTGTCTTTCAGCTTCTTTTTTAACTCGGTTGTCCTGGAAGGTCTATATAGATACTTTCTTTTCCCAGTGCATTCGTAGGACCAGTGTCCATATTCCAGACATTTCTGACAGCGAACGTGTTGTTTGTTTGCCTCCCTGTGGAAATGCGAGAAGCCGCATAAACATAGTTAAACCTGGCGTTGAAATAGCAAAAACTCAAACTAGACGACTAATGAGACAAACTAAATACAGTGAAAACTTTACAAATATAATTTGGGACTGCACAATCGTATAATGTTTAAAATAACTCACGCTTGTCTTCGAGCGATCAATCTATGCATGGGCGTCGCCATTTTGAAAACGATCGTGTGCGCGTCGCGAGCCTGAAAAAATAAAGTGTGCCATCTAAAGCTTGGGAGAGGCTTTAGCTTTCTATTTTATTCCGTTTAATTTGTTTGTACATTTATTGGTCTATTCGTGTGAATTAGAGTACAGCATGTAATACGTCAATATAGAGGAAACCGCGAAAAGTTTAAGGGCCAAATACACAAACGCTTCTTTATTCTTTAATTATTTATTATTTATTCTAACGTTACTAGAAAAAAATCAGAGCAACAATTTAATCTTGTGAATAGAGAATTATTCTATAATTATTTTCTCATAAAATCGGCAATATATATTTGAAACTGCTAAATTATTATTTTTTTCATTGCGTTTTAATATAATAAAAATATTAAATAATGTTTATAATCATTTAAAATATTTACTATAACTATTGTTATTATACATATTATAAATATGATTATTATTATTAAAGACAGAACATGTAGCGAACATAGCAGAGCAACACAAAAAGTGACAATAATTGGAAATAGGGGATCCGAAAATGAATGCTTAACATTTTAAACATGTTAATGACTTTAAATTTTTTTTTTTTTAAATCAGAGAAGACATAAAACACTGTGGTATCAAATGTTCTAATTTGTTACACTGTTTATTTAAGTTTAAGTTAGGTTATAATATTTCCCTCTATTATTTTGATGTTTATTATTATCATTAATATTATTATTTATGTTCATATGTGTATTATAATTTATGTTCATATATGCATTATTATTTATGTTCATATATGTATTATTATTTATGTTCATATATTCCTAGCTTTGGCAATATTGTATGATTTTGAATTAGAATTAAAACACCTTAAACATCGGGGCACATTTGTTAATGTATTAACAATGTATTGAAGACCTTTGTTTTCATAATATATTCAAAAACATTTTGGAACTCTATTATTGATAATATTAATATGAATACTGCTTGGTTAACCCCCTTTAAATGTAATAATAAAACTAAAGAAATACAATGTAATATTTTTTTTTGCTTTTTTACGTACATGGCTCTATTTTTTTTTTTTGTAATTATTGATGCAAAAGATACAGATACATGTTTATAACAGGCCTATAAACAGTAAAAAACGTTGGGTTATTTTTAACCCAACCGTTGGGTTACACATATTGGGTTACTTTTAACCCAACATTTTTTAAGCGAGTACAGGTTTGTATACAATACACGTATCAATGTAGGCTATCAATAATCAATAATGTTCAATGTCATCAGAACACACAGGAGAAAAAATTATTAACAATAAATGGTTAAAGATTAAGGCAAAAAAGAGAAAAGAACATAAGAGACGAGGGTAAGATATCAATTATGGGTACAAATTAAAGCCATTACAAATAAAAGTCGTTCTAGCTTTCTTATTTACAGAGGATGAAATAGTGTTTAAGATAAATGTTAAATTCTTTAAAAAAGACACGAAAGAAAGGAAAGGTTTGCTGGCGAACTTACATTTGTGGATATACAATGAAAATACATTCAATTTATAACAAAGTAAGCGTTGTTTTTAATAGTCACAAGTAACCATGGTGACCAAAAATAATGTCATGGATATGCTTTGCTGGATATTATCATTAATAAAAGCCTCCCTATTTTTCCAAAGTTGTTTAGTATGAAAACATGACCAAAATAAACGATCAACGGTTTCTTTCTGTGTGGACTTGACAAAATGAGCATCGATCGGTTGGACTTGTCGTCATGGTTACGTCATGTAAGGAAAGCTCCAGAGCCATCTAGAACTCCCGAACTCTCGCGATAAAACCGTTGAGTTCGGCGTGAACTCCGGCTTACCCATTACATTCAGCCTTCAGCCGGTCCGCATCAACTCAGTCAACGGACATTCTGGAACTATGAAATCGCGTTAACCCTGAGTTTTATGAATTAAACCTCTCCGTGACTGATATATACATATATATGTTTTAAAAGGACACTTCCTGCCGGTGTTGAGTGTTTTAGCTGGGCTGTGCTTGTGATTTCCAGTGAAGATGTCAGTGGTGGGATTTGATGTGGGCTTCCAGAGCTGCTATGTTGCTGTCGCCCGCGCCGGTGGAATAGAAACCGTTGCAAACGAGTACAGCGACCGATGCACACCGTAAGTCTGCTTATACTGCCTATTTACTGTTTTTAGAGACCGCGTGTATTTCTCTCCGACATGTCACAATGACAACCCCATTGAGACGCATGTGTTTTCTTTCATTATGTCATTTCTTTGGCTCTAAATGATGTAAAATGAGTTGACACATGCTCCACTTGCCTTAACTGACAGCTAATATTGTGACGATCTATTTTGCTCGTCCGACTAGTATGATACCTGGGTGTTTAGAGTATATATATGACTATTTGATGAGAGCGCAGTGATGAACGGGACGGTTAGCTGAATGCTACAGCGTGCTCGTGCTCGCGCTGCTGCTGTGACGTCACGCCGGCGGCCGCTGGAACATTCTAGCACTTTTAAGGCCGCTCGGAAAACCGACAGTCTCTCTTTTTAACTCAGACAACACAACTATTTATTTTACATTTCTCAAGGAATGGTTTTCCACGGAATAAAGCAATTGAAAAAAATAATTAGTCAATTCTGACTTTTTTTCCCCTCAGAATTGCGACCACTGATACGTTAGTTATCTTAGGATTTTAATACACTTTATATTATTAAATGCTCTAATAAAATGTACACAATTTCAAAACTGTCGACCGATTGTGGATTTAACCGATAATGATAATTAGGTTGGTGCCGCATTGGCCGATAACCGATTAATTAACCGATGGGGATACTAAATGAAAACAAAAATAATAGTACTGAACTCCATTACAAACAAACAAACAAATAAAAATATATATATATATACACACACAAAAAAAGAAAAAAGTACTGAACCACACAAATTTACTGTCTTTAAATACATTTTTTTTTTCCATCTATATATTGGACCACAAAACCATAGTCATATTGGTCAATTTCTGAAATTGAGATTTATATATCATCTGAAAGCAAAATAAGCTTTCCATTGATGTATGGTTTGTTAGAAGATAGATTTGGCTGAGACGCAACCTTTTGAACATCTGAAATCTGAGGATGCAAAAAAAATATCTAAATATTGAGAAAATTGCCTTAGTTCACTTCAAAATGAAAATTTCCTGATAATTTACTCGCACCCATCTCATCCTTAGCAATGCATATTACTAGTACTAATAATACATTTTGGATATATTTACAGTAGGAAATTTACAAAATATCTTCCATGAACATGATCTTAATATCCTAATGATTTTTGGCGTAAAAGAAAAATCGATAATTTTGACCCATAAAATGTATTGTTGGCCATTGCCACAGATATACCCGTGAGACGCATGACTGGTGTTGTGCTCCAGGGTCATATATATATACATATATAATATATATACTAGGGCTGTCACTTTTGAAAAATAAATCCTGTTCCGATGAATCGGTCGACCTCTAATTTGGATACACTTTTCGATTAAATCACGTATATTTAGGTTTATAACGGTCCTGGTTCACACCTTATTGATGAACATGATCCTATAATTACCAGCATAATAGGAAAAGTGGACTCTTTAAAGAAACAAGATGTTAATATTGTTTTTTGTTGGATACCAGGCCATATGGGTTTGACTGGTAATGAACAAGCAGATAAAGCAGCAAAGGAAGCACTTCAGTTGGAAATGTCAGAATGTAAAATACCAGCATCTGACGTTAAACCCATATTGAACCTGTACATTTACAAGAAATGGCAAATGAAATGGAACGAATGTGTAAATAACAAATTGTATGAGGTGAATCCAGTTTTAAATCAAGGAGTTATTAGTTATTATTTTGAAAATAGATATGACCAGGTTGTATATACGAGATGCCGAATTGAACATTCAAGACTCACTCATTCATATTTATTGAACGGGGAAGAGAAACCGGTTTGTGATCTGTGTAAGAATTTCACGAGTGTAAAACATGTTTTAATAGAATGTCCTTTTTTAAATAATATTAGAGAACGGTTTTATTCAGAAAAAAACACATTAATGGACATTTTTAAAAAGGTTTCTCCTGGAGTAATTTTAGAATTTCTGTCAAATATTAAAAGATTCTACGTAATTGGTGTTATTATTACTGTTGTTATTGGTTTATATGCCTGATTTTGTATTGTGATTGTTTTTAAGACAAAATTGTTAAATTATTGTAAACAATGTATTGAAGTGATACTGCTGATTGCCATGAATATAGCCATTGTTGCTGATATGGCATTAAATCATAAATAAATAAATATTGATGAACATGAATTTTGGTGTAGGATTGCGCGTAATTTTATTCATTCCCTCATTTTTTTTTTGTGCTCAAACACCCAAAGTGTGCCACATTAAGCCGCCTCACAGAGTCTCTCGCTGCTTATTGCACTTAAACAGTCAAACACACACAAAATACTTGGTGAGTATTCACGTAAACAGTCAGTTCGTAAACAGTTGAGAAAGAAAACGCATGTGTATCAGTGTAATGGATCCGTGCGTCAGGTCTTAAAGTAGGGATGCACCGGTTGACCGGCCAAAAATGTCACTTGTGTGTTACAAACGGAACCTGGAGAACTGAGGGAATAGACGAGATCCGCTGAAGGGAATGAAGAGCCGCTTTCCTGCGCGAGCTGAAGTTGTGCGAGCTTATCTCTCCGCCTGCACAAGTGTAGATAGTGAGTGTTTGTTCAGCTCAGCTTCTCACGTGTTGGATCGGATGAGAACGAAACAGACTAACTACAAATTCTTTTTGTAGCCTAAAGAAAAACATGCATGCTCTTTTGAAATTAAATACTATCAGTTCTGTAGCCTATAGGATGATCATTTTTATTTTACCTTAAAATTACATTGACTTAATTTGATTTATAAAGCACCTGCTGTAGCATCTTAGTTTTTTTCGTTGCACTAAACATTATTTGATTTAACATTTTGGAACAATTATATACGTTGGTTTTATTTAATTTCACTGGTAAAGCCTTTTTTTCTTTACACTGAATTTAAAAACAAATGCTGGTTTAAGTAACATCTTTGTTTGTATTGCAGAATAATACAAACCTTTAATTTCACATTTCAGCCTTTTAATTTCCAATTAAATTTCCCGTTAATTTCAGATTGCGGACTTGTTTTCATTAGCCAAAAGCCAATTTAGCCTGTTAAATACCAAATTAACATCTTGTTCATGTATACTTTCATTATTTTAATTTGTAAAAAAAAAAAAAAAAAAAGAAATCCGTATCGGAATCGGCCATGTAAAATCATAATAGGTGCATCACTATCTTAAAGTGACAGCAGCCTAATAATCCTGCGGCCAAATTATGAGAGAACATTATAAATATCTATATGGCAGTTTTTCCCCATGCTATTGATGTCAAAATTGTGGCCAGTGAAAATGCTGGGTGGCTAGTCGATTTGGAAAACCACTAGCCACAATGGCTGCTGAGCAAAAAGAGTTAGTCAAGCCCTATGTAGTGAAGTATCTAATGATGTGCTCTTTTCAGGTCAATTATATCATTCGGTCCTCGGAATCGTTCGATTGGGGCAGCCGCCAAAAGCCAGGTAAACGTTTAGCTTGAATAAGCAGGATAACACAATGCATGGATGGAAGTTGTAATTATAATTTCTCCTCTCTCAACAAGGTGGTCACACACTGCAAGAACACCGTGCAGGGTTTTAAGCGATTCCATGGCCGGGCGTTCAGTGACCCTTACATCCAGGCGGCAAAGTCCAGCCTGGTGTTCGATCTCGCTCAGATGCCGACTGGAACCACTGGCATTAAGGTAAGACGGCAGTGGTGAAGTCATTACACATGGAGGAAATGGCTGCTTTATTCTATCGTGTGAATCAGATGCTGCTGTCAGGGTTCCCACTCGTCCTGGAAAACCTGGAAAATTGATGACAAATTTTCCAGTCCTGGAAAACACATGGAAAATTAGAGAAAATGTCCTGGAAAATCTTGTTGTTGTCTGGGAAAATTCTTTAAAAAAAAGTTATTTCTTTAGCAGAGTATAAAGAGTTTATCGCTGGCCCAAACAATTAGCGCTAGTTGTAGAAAGCACATGTTCAGGAATGCTGAGTTTGATACGTGTGAGTAGTATTTTGAATAATGACGTTTAATCTTGTGTTGCCACTTGCAGCCGTTAGCTAATGCTAATGCTATTAACTGCTCAAATGTATGCAGTGAATGTTAACTCGTAAGCTGCCACCTAATCACATCATTTTGATATAAAGTCACATTTGTGTGTTATAAAGTCAGAATTGCAAGATGTAGTCAGAATTGCGTGATATAAACTCGCAAGTCTTTTCGTCACAATTGACTTTTTTGCGCAGTTTGCAATTCCGACTTCTTTTCTCAGAATTGTGAGATCTAAACTGCAATTGCAAGTTATAAAGTCAAATTCTGTGGAAAAAAAGAATTGCGACAATTTTCGTGTTTATATCACAAATATGTAAACTCACAAAAGTCAGAATAGCGAGATAAAAAGTCACAATTACCTTTTCTTTCTATTCTGTGGTGAAAACAAGCTTCAATAGTCATAATGTATGATTAAGAGCTCATATTGAAAAATGCTGGATTGTTAAGTAATGGCAATAAACTGGACAGCTTTTAAAGACTTAGAAAGCAATATTTGGCTTGATCCTTGTCTTTTATTTCCGCCGTAGTAAAATTGAAAATGTCCTGGAAAATGGTTGCTGAAAAAGAGTGTGAACGCTGTGCTGAATCACAGATCTTCATGCTGTCCGTCCCCACAGGTCATGTATATGGAGGAGGAGAAGGTGTTCGGCATTGAGCAGGTCACTGCCATGCTGCTGACCAAGCTGAAAGAGACCGCTGAAGCTGCACTCAAGAAACCCGTGGCAGACTGCGTCATCTCTGTACGCATATTCTCTTTTACACACCCATTTCTAAATGAAGAGATCAGATGCAAAGGCCTCTAAGTGCCATCTGAAATTTTCCTCCGGAATGATCATTTTTATAAAGCTTGTATATTTAAGTTAAATAATTTCACTTAAAGGGCAATGCAAATGACCTATTAATTGTCATTTAAGTGAAATTACTTAAATTAAATATACAAGCTTTATAAAAATGATAATTCTAGAGGAAAATTTCAGATGGCACTTAGAGGCTTTTCCATCTGAACTCTTCAAATACACTCAATATATAGTTCACCGGAATAGCGTAAGCACTTATTCTCACTGTACTGTTACTGTCCATGTCCATTGGTGCAGAAGGGCTGTACGATATGTTGTTTTAGCATAGATATCGTGATGTCATGGGGATCGTAGTTGATCCGTACGGACCAGGTACCATGGTTTGAAACTAGGGCTGACCGATTAATTGCATTTGCGATAATATCGCGATATGATAAAACACCGCAAAGGCTGCGATTACAGTCTGGTCACGTGACACGCGAGAGTAAAGTCTGCAGAGGAAGCATCAACTTGCCACGTTACACATATCATATCCCTGGCCTAAAAGGAAAAAAAAACTGTTTGTGTTTGATCTATCTAATATTGTGTTGTTCATACTATAGGCTACAATAGAGGTGGGAGAAAATATTCTCTCTCCAATGATTCTGAGCTTAGATTTTAACTGCAGGTCTCTCTCTCTCTCTCTCTCTCTCTCTCTCTCTCTCTCTCTCTCTCTCTCTCTCTCTCTCTCTCTCTCTCTCTCTCTCTCTCTCTCTCTCTCTCTCTCTCTCTCTCACACACTCACACACTCACACACACACACACACACACACACACAATCAACCGCGAAACATAAAATAATATTTCATAACGTTCTGAAAGGTTGATGGTGCGAATTGCAATGACATTCGCGGGCTTCATTGCACAGGATATGCGCTGTGAGAAACTTTGCTTGTTCTCGCCCGCCGGTATTTTCCTTACAAACGCTCAACGAAGGCTTCATTCATGTCGTTAGGAATGCAGTGTGCTTATATATAAAAAAATAAGAAACTCAGTGACGGAAAGCTTTCCATTTCAAATGCTCACGCGGCGCTTTGTGAAGAGTGCTCGCGAACACGCGTCTGTGTGAGTCTCTTTATGACGCAAAATTAATGTAAACACCATCAGTAATGTCTTAAAGGGTTAGTTCACCCAAAAATGAAAATTCTGTCATTAATTCCTCACCCTCATGTGGTTGGACACCCGTCAGACCTCCGTTCATCTTCAGACACAAATGAAGATATTTTAGTGTAAAGCTGATGCTGAGAAAGGCTTCAGATTGGCCTCCATTGGCATTCAGTACATTTACACTCACAAGACCCATAAAAGGCACTAAAGACGTCGTTACAAAGTCCATCTCACCACAGTGACTCTGCAATAATTTTACGATGCGACGACAATAGTTTTTGTGCGCAAAAAAAAATCAAAATAACACCTTTATCCAGCTTGTTCTTGTCTTCCGTGTGTCTCCACGACGCATGCGCGAGAAACTTTCTGCAGAGTCCCGAATGTGCTCTTTACAGGACATCCAGACTGGGACATGTGACTTGTATGATCTCAGAGAAATTCACTAAAATATAATGTCCACTACAGTGGACAAAAGTCTATTGGTGGGTCCCAGGAGGATAAAACTGCTCCACACGGCTCCAGGGGTTAATAAAGGCCTTCTGAAGTGATGTGATGTGTTTGTCTAAAAAATATCCATATTTAAAACTTTATAGACTTGTATAACTAACTTCAGGCGGAATAATAAAGCTCCTTTACTATTGGCAGATTTTGAAACAAACTGCCTTCACCTCACATTGGTGTTTTTTGCCTCAGATTTGATTTTAAGTTGAGTCAATTTTTCTGATTCTCTCGCTTCTCCATTGTCAGATCTTTAAACTCTCATCTCCATTACATCACTCTTGTTATTTTCAGAATACTGCATTGTTTTACCTGTTTTTTTCTTGTGTGTGTGTGTGTGTCTATAGTTAGTATGTAATGATTGTGAGTAATCCGACTAGTTAAAGTGGTCTTGTTTTCCCTCAGGTCCCCAGCTTCTTCACTGATGCTGAGAGAAGATCAGTCATGGATGCTGCACAGATCACAGGCCTTAACTGTCTCAGACTCATGAATGACACTACAGCAGGTGAGAGACTTGTAATGGATTCAAGTTCACCCAACAATGCTCCACCTGTCATTGCTTACTCCTCTTCCGATTATGCCTGACCTACATAATGGTCACATCCAAAGTCACATGACTTTTTTTGATGCGCATCAAGGAATTTATTCAGTAAATGTGTTTCCGTCATAGTTTATGTGCATTTCTTCTTATCAAATAAATGTATCCGACTCAAACGAGCACACACGTCTTTTACAAGCATTTTTAGAATTTATACGTATCTTGGTATTTCCATCCGGCGGTTTTTGATGCGATATCCCAAAATGTCCATAAAAATAGTTGGATGGATACATAGCTATTGTCAGACACCCAAAAGGTAAAAAAAAATTAGGGCTGTCACCTAACGGTTATTTTGGTAATCAGATTTTGTGGTGGAAATAAATATAAAATACATATGTAATAACAAGGCAATGATATTATAAAAAAATAAAGTATCAAAAGCAAGTAATCACATTTTTTTATAGAACATCACTGGTAAAATACATAATATTATATACATAATCTAAACAACCCTGAGAGGGCACCAGCGGCCTGCTGTTGTTACACTTAACAGAATCAAATCCTGGTTTAATATTGGCCAAACAATATTTAATTCAAATATCCACTTAATCTTTAAAGCTACACTGTGTAACTTTTTTTGTTTATTCTTAGCTAAAAACACTTAGTTCTTTCAAAAATATATGTGCTCATTAATGTATATTTACTTCTTTCAAGTAATAAAGTATTCTTGTAAGTTTATAATATGCCATTGTAAACACATACGGGTGAGGGTTTGAATGCCGGTCGCCATGTTGCCCCTCCATCTTGAAAGTACATTAGCCAAAGAGGGACATTCCCGTAAATTCAAGCTTCGCCTTTGGTGTTTTAACACTCGATGGCACCGTGTCGAATGTGGACGAGGTCGAACTGAAGCCATGTTAATCTTGGACTAAATCAGCCACCGTAGGAGTTAAAACGAAATCGGAATTGAGAGGAACAGAAACTAATATTCTCTGGATGGTCATATACAAGTTCACCACTAGATGGGGGAAAATATCACACAGTGTAGCTTTAATATTTGGCCACGATAGAAATGCTACAGCTACTGTAATTTCTTGAATAAGAACACAATTTTCTTGAATAGACATCAAAACATGCAAACTCAGAGCGAGGGTTTAAACGTTTATTTTGAAATCGAGCAGTTCACATATTTAGAAACATTGACGCATGTTGCGTTCCCAGATGAGCGTTATAAGCAACCCAAACTCACAGCATATGCAGAAGAGATTGAGACGCGCTTCTTTAGAGGATAAGAGTTGATGTGGAGCAGCGTTTACTGTGAACAGAGCCACTCTGAGACGCTGTAACCCACACGCATGGACATGATTGAAGTGCGCATATTAAACCCACAGGGCATGTGTTTATTTAATTGAATCGCAGCCTTTGTTAATTTACAACAGCACTAAGCTATAGTATGGTTTTTAATATATCGTCTAATAATGCGGTCTCATCCGTGGAATGCGCAACTTCCGGTATTTTGCCGGTTACTCGATGCAAGTAAATAGCAATCAAGGATTTTTTTCGAGGAATCGCAACAGCCCTAAAAACATATAAGCACATTTAAGTATTTCCATATGACCCGTACACCCAGTCTTCTGAAGCCGTATAATAGTTTTGTTTGGGAAACAGGCCCAAATAAGTCTTGCCCTCTACTGTGGCTCTCAAATGCTTTGTCTTATGCTGAGTTCACACTGCCCGATTTTAGCCCCGATTTTGATTCGCTGACAGGTTATGCGAAATCGCAGACAAATGCCTGAAACCATAGGCCAATCAGTGCTCGTGCACATGAGTGACAATTAGGGATCGACTGATATGGATTTTTTAGTGCGATTTTTTTTTTTTTTTTTTCATCAGTCTTACTGTGCGTTCACACCGCCGCCGGCGAGAGCGTCAAACTTCGCTCTGGCCGCCCTGCCAGCGACGCTGTAGAAGATTCGTGGACGCGCTGCCGCTCTGACGTAGATCGAATGCTTGGTCTTTTTTAAAACGGCATTTAAAGGGGCTGCAAAGCAAACAATCATGTAGATCGGCGTTTGTGCAAACTGACCACAAGTAGGGTATAACCGTGTAATATAACCTCATGAAATCATTTAAATGTGAAAGTTAAAAAAAGCAGATCGATGGAAAGAACTTAACAATTATAGTTACATGTTTGCTAACGAAATAAACCAATTAAAAGCCATTTGTGTGGTGTATAAATAATGTTGCGCATCTTCTTATCAAACCCGCCGCACCAGCAGTGATCAACATCTCCTCTATTTTGCTTGGGAACTAATGTGGTCGAACCAAAGTTTACAGCACTGCGTTCTCTAGAATCATCTCAAGCGGAGCACTTCTACATTCCCATTGGTTGCCGCCGAAGCGCGTCGTAGCTCATTACCATAAAGTTGACCTGATTTCAACTCTCCTCGACGCCCAAATTGTCCAAGACGCGCCGCTCTCGCCGGAGCTCGCCGCCGGGCTCCCATTGAGAATTAATGACTTCCGGCCACTTTGACGCTCTCGCCGGCGGCGGTGTGAACGCACAGTTAGCCGATGAGCGATACGGGCGGCCGATTTTCTTGAGCCGATATTTGGAGCCGATACTGCTTTTGCTCCCTCAATTTACAACATAAAAATGACACAATGATCATGATGATAATTTAAAATTTACAATTTAAAAAAGGAACATTTATTGAACTAAAAAAAATATATTTAACAAATAGTAAAAACAGGTGAGGTAGAACAAGAAAAAAAAAAGTTCAGTGGTGAAAATAAATTCTGAAAATAAATATTTAAGCATAAATAAAATAATTACACTATTGCGCACAGTATCAACAAGCGAGCAGCATAATAAAGTGCACACTGACTGTACTATACTTCATTTAAAACTATTTACAACCTAGTCATTTAATGCTTACACAAAAATGCTGGGTAAAAAATAACCCAAATTGGGTTGAATATGGACTAACCCAGCAATTGGGTTGTTTTGACCCAGCGGTTGGGTTAAATGCTTGCTTAAAACAACCCAATTGATGTGTTAGTCCATTTTCAACCCAACTTGGGTTATTTTTAACCCAGCATTGTTTAGAGTGTAGGTGCACTTTCCTTAATCTCTTGTAGAGCAACACCAGCGGTAATTCAGGAAAAAATCTCCCAATGCTCCACGTGAAACTTCAGTCTTTCCACCTTTTACCATCGTGTCAATTCTCAATTGATTTTGATTAATATGCGCGAGGGAGAGCAAGACAGCATAAAAAAAGCATACTAAAAGTACTGTTACTTGTCAAAAAATGTAGTGCAAGTAGAGTAAAAGTACCTGTCCTAAATACTACTCAAAGTAGGAGTTAAAAGTAGCCCTTTTAAAAGGACTCAAGAGTAGTGAGTATTATGCTATGAAAGTTATTCCTCTTTATACCCTGCAAATTAAAAATGTAGCTTACTCTTTTATGGATGATTCTCAGTAAGAACAAAAAAAACATGAGATCAACAGTATTTCAGTATGTCTCCAAGTTTTATTTTTGACTGCTAGCATTAAAAATACAGCCATGTAATATTAGAGAAAGCAACCAATAATCTGGTAACATTTATGACAATCATTCTGTAGAGGTTTTCTTGTGGTTAATTAAAAAAGGTTCAAAGTGTTGTACATTAACAATTTTATGTTAAAAAAGCAGTTATTTCTTTTCAAGACGCATTCATTGTACTGCTTTAATTTCAATGGATGTTTTCTCTGTAAAAAGAGTACACTTCAGAAATCAGAATCCAGTAACTCACAATTTTCACCACTGATTATTTTTGCTTGTAATTAAAAACATAAACCCGTTTTAAATATAAATCTGATGTTTTATGAAAGTTACTTGCTATATACATGGACTACAATTTTAAATCACCATGTGAGAACATATTACATTAAAATATGCACTTGTAATGAGTGAAAAATCAACATCGTCATCATCTATGTGGGCGGCATCTGGACATTGATTGGTTTGTAAACAGACGTGCGTCTGACGTCAGCGTCTTTGACGAGAGTGAATGAACGGACGCATATCACCGCCACTATTGAACAGTGAAGCATTGCTGGACTATTTTTTATTCGTTACGTTTAAAAGTGGACATTTCAAGCTTTATATTCACATATTTCTCATGTTTGTGAGACGAGTAGCTGCTGAGTTTGGGTTTATTTGAGACGCGCTCCAGTTCATGTGTAAAGCATGTGATCGCTCCCGCCATTATTGTCTGCTATAGACTATTTGCTTCTTATTTATTAAATCCAGGCAATTATCTGATTAAACTTTGATTAAAATTAAGATACAATTTATACAAAACTAAATTCACATTAAAGAAAGGCTTTCTAAGCAAAATCACACAATTTCATTCAAAATTATTTCTGACTTTCTGTCTTCTGACATATTGCGCATCTTTTCACTTTTCATAATCAATGTAGCCTAGATTTACTTTAAAAATAACATTATAATATTTAAACATAAACAGGAACTTTCTGTAAATGGTCTGAAAGTCTGAACCGTACAGAAAATGCTTTCACAGTAGAAACGAACCGAACCTTTGTTCAGTTTGATCAAAAAATTTGACCAAATTTCGTCTGTTTGGTCCGGACTGTGGTCTGGGGAGGTTTCACACCTGTAATTTTGATCCGGACCAAACTGAAAAGTCCAAAAATCCGGACCAAACAAGGTAGGTGTGAAAACGCCCTTAAATGACGAGAGCTAGCTGTGATTGTCCTCGGCCTAGTTGGTACAACAGCTAAATATGACACAATTTTCATTTTAGGTGAACCATCAAGAGTGACAGTAATGAGAGTCTAGAAAAACGGTTCCTTCTAACAGTTTATTGTGTTAACTGGTTTATAGTTGCACTGGCATATGGGATCTACAAACAGGACCTGCCTGCTCCCGAGGAGAAGCCCAGGACGGTGGTGTTTGTGGATATTGGTCATGCTAGTTACCAGGTCTCTGCGTGTGCCTTTAACAAGGGGAAGTTGAAGGTAAGGGTTTTTTTTAACACATTTTAGTGGTAGTTCTTCACTGATCACAACATGAGCAGGGTTATCATTATTAACCAAGGGTGTGTTCACTATTGGCAGCTTTAATTCAATAGAATAATCTCTACATTTCTTTTTTATTTATTTGTAAGCACAGCAAAAGTCAGATTTTCATGATATGTCCCCTTTAAAGGTGTCATGAACTGGCTTTTTTAATTTTTTTATACTGTTGTCTGAGGTCAACTTATGACGTTTGTGTGGTTTTTACATTCAGAAACATCATAATGAATCAGTAATAGGCTATTTTCTGCCTTGGTTTTGAGGCTCTCTGAAAAACACTCGGATTTGATGGGCGTGCCGCACTGAAGACTTGGAAGTTAAAGGGTTAGTTCACCCAAAAATGAAAATTCTGTCATTAATTACTCACCCTCACGTCGTTCGAGACCCGTAAGACCTCCGTTCATATTCGGAACACAAATGAAGATATTTTTGTTGAAAGCTGATGGCTGAGAAAGGCTTCATATAGGCCTCCATTGGCATTCAGTACACTTACACTCCCAAGACGGATAAAAGGCACTTAAAACATCGTTACAAAGTCCATCTCACCACAGTGACTCTACAATAATCTTACGATGCGACGACAATAGTTTTTGTGCGCAAAACAAAATCAAAATAACACCTTTATCCAGCTTGTTATTGCCTTCCGTGTGTGCCTCCACGACGCATGCGCGAGAATATGACGTAGCGCCGGGGTTCGAGAATCCATGAAATGCGCAATCTAACCCCATTTTGAGCACTACGCCGAGACCTAAAGCACGATCAATGTAGAATCCAACAGCTTAGACACGCGCGTCTTCCTCTGCTTGTAAACAAATCTCTTCTGGGTCATCTGTCCGAACGCCGGATCTACGTCATATTCTCGCGCATGCGTCGTGGAGACACACACGGAAGGCAATAACAAGCTGGATAAAGGTGTTATTTTGATTTTGTTTTGCGCACAAAAACTATTGTCGTCGCATCGTAAGATTATTGTAGAGTCACTGTGGTGAGATGGACTTTGTAACGATGTTCTGAGTGCCTTTTATCCGTCTTGGGAGTGTGAATGTACTGAATGCCAATGGAGGCCTATCTGAAGCCTTTCTCAGCATCAGCTTTACACTAAAATATCTTCATTTGTGTTCCGAATATGAACGGAGGTCTTACGGGTCTCGAACGACATAAGGGTGAGTAATTAATGACAGAATTTTCATTTTTGGGTGAACTAACCCTTTAACGCCCACGGCTTGGATTGGATAAGATTTGCATATTTAATGAGCTTCAGCATCCCGTCTGTCCCAGGAATCGCCTGGGGGAAATGCTCAGAGGACTCGCAAAATATCAAACAAACACAATTAAATCACACACACTCTCGCGGACACACACACACGCGCGGACACACACACACACACACACACACACACACACACACACACACACACACACACACGCGCACACGCGCGCGGACACACACACACACACACACACACTCGCGCGGACACACACACGCGCGGACACACACACACACTTGCGCGGACACACGCACTTGTGCGGACACACACACACTTGCGCGGACACACTCGCGCGGACACACACACACACTTGCGCGGACACACACACACACACACTCGCGCGGACACACACACACTTGCGCGGACACACACGCACTTGTGCGGACACACACACACTTGCGCGGACACACTCGCGCGGACACACACACACACTCGCGCGGACACACACACACATACTCACACACACACTTGCGCGGACACACACACTCGCGCGGACACACACACTCGCGCGGACACACTCGCGTGGGCACACACACTCGCGCGGACACACTCGCGTGGACACACACATACTCGCACACAACCTCGCGCGGACACACACACACACAACCTCGCGCGGACACACACACACACACAACCTCGCGCGGACACACACATACTCACACACATACTCGCGTGGACACACACACACCCTCGCACGGACACACTCACTCGCGCACACACACTCACTCGTGCGGACAGACACACTCACTCACTCGCACGGGCGGACACACACTCACTCGCGTTGCACGGACACACACACTTGCACGGACGCGGAGACACACACTCACACTCGCGCCTTGCCCATAACGTTACAAGTCTGATCACTGTCAAGTCCCGTAATCAATAGATTTCAAACGATCTGTAATGTTATGCAAATCTAACACATATAAAAAAACATGTTTTAGCCGACTCACATAAGTGTGTGTTCAGAAGCTTATGCAGGGACGATCCTTAGCTCACGGGTCGGTGGGCGGGGCTACAGATGCATATTTATCTGTAGAGGCGGAGTCTAGGTCCTGTTACGTAAGAGATCTGCATATTCTGAGAGCTCTCGTTTTCTGGGCCTGGTGTCAATAAAAGCTTTTCTTTGACTAACACAGAAGTTTTCAGCTCTGAAACTTACAGGATATTCTTATATTACCATGACCTTTATATATCAAAAGGTCTGATTTCTCAGTTCATCACCCCTTTAAGATGACGTCAAGTCAAAATAATTACAAAGTGCACATGCTGTGTGAATGCCTCGTTTTCAAAGTCTATAGTTCTGTACAGCACTAATTGTATTGTTTGCCCCTGTAATACCTGATGAATGTAGGTCCTGGGTTCTGCGTTTGACCCTGAGCTGGGCGGTAAAGACTTTGACGAGGTGCTGGTCAAGTACTTCTGTGAGGAGTTTGCTCAGAAGTACAAGCTGGACGTGCGATCGAAGCCCCGAGCTCTGGTGCGACTCTACCAGGAGTGCGAGAAACTGAAAAAGCTCATGAGTGCCAATGCCTCGGACTTGCCGCTCAACATTGAATGCTTCATGAATGACATCGATGTCAGCGGCACACTCAACAGGTTAGTGTCCATAGGCAATGCCAGGAGCTAAATCGGGTGTGCGATGTCAGCGGTGAAGGGGAAATGTGAGGTTAATTTGTTAAAATACCACGTCTAATAATATCTTGATGACTCTTCTGTTCCAGGGTCAAGTTTGAGGAGCTCTGTGCAGGGCTTTTGACCAAGGTGGAGGGTCCTCTGCGCAGCATCATGGAGCAGACCAGTGAGTACAAACCAGGGCTTAAAGGGTTAGTTCACCCAAAAATGAAAATTCTGTCATTAATTCCTCACCCTCATGTCGTTGGACACCCGTCAGACCTCCGTTCATCTTCAGACACAAATGAAGATATTTTAGTGTAAATCTGATGCTCTGAAAGGCCTCCATTGGCTCACTTTACACTCTCAAGACCCTTAAAGGCACTAAAGACGTCGTTACAAAGTCCATCTCACTACAGTGGCTCTACAATAACTTTATGAAGCGGCGATAATAGTTTTTGTGCGCAAAAAAACCCTAAATAACGACTTATATAGTGATGACGATTTCAAAACACGGCCTCATGAAGCTTTGAAGCGTTATGAATCAGTGAGTCGATTCAGCAGTTTGAATCGCCAAATTTCAGCAGTTTGACACGCGATCCGAATCATGAATCGACTCACTGATTCATAACGCTTCGAAGTTTCATGATGCCGTGTTTTGAAATCGTCATCACTATATAAGTCGTTATTTAGGTTTTTTTTGCGCACAAAAACTATTATCGCCGCTTCATAAAGTTATTGTAGAGCCACTGTAGTGAGATGGACTTTGTAACGACGTCTTTAGTGTCTTTTAAGGGTCTTGAGAGTGTAAAGTGCATTGAGCCAATGGAGGCCTTTCAGAGCATCAGATTTACACTAAAATATCTTCATTTGTGTCTGAAGATGAACGGAGGTCTGACGGGTGTCCAACCACATGAGGGGAAGTCAATAATGACAGAATTTTCATTTTTGGGTGAACTAACCCTTTAAAAACTGAAAAAAAATATCAATCGGTTCACTCCGAGCAGAATCGATATTATAGCGTTTCCGTTTTTGCGTTCCACATTAAACATTACTGTTCCGAAAACGGTTTGATTTGAAAAAATAACGGTTAATAACGTTATTTTAATTTAGCCTATACTTTAAACAAATATGTATAAATAAAGACTTCTTTTCACTCAATAATAATATAACGCATGGTAATTAAACTGGAATGTTTATTTCATAACATTTTTAAAACCACAACAGAAATACATGCGTTAATTACAAAGCATAAACAGCGGGACAAATATTGCCCTGTTTTAATGGAGCGGAAAGTGGCCCTCTATATGCCTATTCTTTTCAGAAGAGTGATAACATTCTTTGTACATCACTTTTTTTTCAACACGACTTGTTTTAAAATTGCATGAATAAAGAATAAATAAACTGGATAACCATTGCTCTTTTAATGCACTGTCAACTGCTAATTTCAAAGCAAACACTGCAACACATAATCAAATTCAGTCAGCTAATAAAGCTTGATCATTTAATGCAATATAACATACCATTTAATATGAAGCATCAACCGTCTATATAGAAAACATTGTCCTGTATTGGCAATCTGAAAGACTATAGGAAAAATGTTTGATAGATGCTAGTAGCCTACTTGGATAGGCTTAAACGAAATCCACAAACTAGCCTAAATCAGACTATTTGAGCTTAAAGTCCGTACTGCTTATTTAAACATACGAAAGAATGTCGTCCAATACCTGCACATTCATTGTAGACCTCAGCGGGGAAAGAAATGTACTTGAGGCATGAAAATGCGCGCTCATACTGACCCGCGTTACCGGTAGATTCATAGATGACATTTCACTCACGCTTGATCCGTCAACGTCACATGCTGAACTACTCTATTCATTATTGGTCACTGCCAAATTAAAATATTAAAGAGAACGATAAAATAACGTTATTAACCGGTTAATGGCCATTTCAAATTAACGTTTCTGTTCAGAACGATTCAAATTGATTTTGTTTTTGTTTTTGTTCCTCTTAAAATTTCGTTCGTTTCCGGTTTTCGTTTTCGTTCCTTGAACCGGTTCAGAGCCCTGCTACAAACACCTTTTCTTCTTGCACCGTGGCTTTCCCGCTCGCCTGCCACGGAGTGTTAATGTTTTTTTCCCTCCTCCTCCAACCAGGACTGAAAAAAGAGGACATCTATGCAGTGGAGATCGTTGGCGGCGCCTCCAGGATTCCAGCCATCAAAGACAAAATCAGCAAATTTTTCGGAAAGGAGCTGAGCATGACGTTGAATGCGGATGAAGCTGTGGCCAGAGGATGTGCACTGCAAGTTAGTGCTTCAGTCATTTAATTGGCTGGTTTTGCCTCTCTATGGGATGGGTGTGTCTCAGTATTGGGGAAGTAGGGCTGCACGATACATCGAAATATCGCACATGTACATATTGTGATATGCATATCACAGCGGCTTGTGGTTATACTCCAAAAAGTCAGAGTTTAAGGTCAACGCAGACCGCAGAGTGTAGACTGGCCACATGACTGTTACATGCGTGTGACATGCTTAATGCTATCAGGTAAAATCAAGCAAAGGGCCTACTCACGCACACAGAAAGCAGCCTATCAGACAGCACGTGTAATCTCGATTTCAGTTCTGTTCCGCAGCTAATATGGCCAAATACACACAAAATTGTGCAATTTTGGAAAACCGAGTCAAACCACGAACGCTGTGCTAAGTGATGAACTGTGACTTGGAATCTCATATGGTCCGTTGTTTCTGGAAGAAAGCACTGAACGCAACAGAGAAAATAAATAAATAAAAACAATAATAAAAAAAAAACTGAACGCAACAGAGAAAAGAAAAAAAGAAAAAAAATGAATTCAACAGAGACTAGTGCTTCCACAGTATACACACTAAAGAGATGGCGGATTATTCAACCGTGGCTCGACTCGTCAAGACTGTTTTCCAAGATGGCTCGTGTCTGTATCCGCGTAATGTTCTGTCTTTATAAAGTATCTTCTTATTAAACTGTTTGTACACTTACACAGTTCTCAATGCTTGGGTTTGCATGTAGGGACCCTCATTATGCTCCCGTGTTAGTGTGAGGCTATTTTGAGGCTTGTTAGTGGTGTTAACTAGCGATTTAATTTGACTTATTCTGCGCCACACATACTAGCGTTATAAGCTAATCTGTTTTTAGAGATAAAACTCTTTACATTCAATTTTCATGAAAACGCATCCCAGAGAACGATCTACTCGGTAACCATGTGTTAATTACCCCTAGGTTCATTTTTCACCGGAGTTGTCCTTTAAAGTTTAGGACATAGCGGTAATGAATTAAATTACTAAAATATGATACAGTATGATAAGATAAGTATTCTGTGCGTGCTTTATTGGGAAAGGATAATTCTACTATGGACTCAAGCAGCACAACGCGACAAAAGACTGCAGAACCCGATCAGTTATGTCTCATTTAGCAGCTGACGCTTTTATCCAAAGCTACGAGTAGGAGAGCGTTTAACACACACTGCATCTGGCGCGACGTGACACGGTTTTTAACGGGTTCTAGTCTCTCGTCACGTCGCATGATTGCATCACTCACATCCAGTGTAGACACGACGTTAAAGGGTTAGTTCACCCAAAAATGAAAATGTCATTAGTTCCTCACCCTCATGTGGTTGGACACCCGTCAGACCTCCGTTCATCTTCAGACACAAATGAAGATATTTTAGTGTAAAGCTGATGCTGAGAAAGGCTTCAGATAGGCCTCCATTGGCATTCAGTACATTCACACTCACAAGACCCATAAAAGGCACTAAAAACATCGTTACAAAGTCCATCTCACCACAGTGACTCTACAATAATTTTACAATGCAACGACAATAGTTTTTGTGCGCAAAAAAAAATCTAAATAACGCCTTTATCCAACTTGTTCTTGTCTTCCGTGTGTGTCTCCACGACGCATGCGCGAGAATATGAGCAGATCCGGCGTTCGGGAATCCATGAAATGCACACTTAAGCCCCATTTTGAGAACTACGCCGAGACCTAAAGCTCGATCAATGTAGAATTCAACAGCTTAGATTCGCGCGTCTTCCTCTGCTCGTAAACAAATCTCTTCTGGGTCATGTGTCCGAACGCCGGATCTGCTCATATTCTCACGCATGCGTCGTGGAGACACACACGGAAGACAAGAACAAGCTGGATAAAGGCGTTATTTAGATTTTTTTTGCGCACAAAAACTATTGTCGTTGCATTGTAAAATTATTGTAGAGCCACTGTGATGAGACGTTATTTTTGTTGTTTTTCCGCTCAAAAAGTATTTTCGTCGCATGATAGACTTAATACAGAGCCACTGTAGTCATTTGGACTCCTTAAATGACGTTTTTACTTACTATTCTGGGCCATCAAGTTTCATTCCCTCTGAAAGCCTATGGAGGAGTGAGACAGCTCTCAGATTTCATCAAAAATATACTAAATTATGTTCCGAAGATGAACGAATGTCTTACATGGTTGGAACGACATGAGGGTGAGTAATTACTGACAGAATTTTCATTTTTGGGTGAACTAACCCTTTAACTTGTACAAAAATGTCATTCTATGACCCCTTTAAATCATAAATTTGATCTTGTGATTCGTGTCATCTCGACATAACACATACTTCCACTACTTTCCCAGTGATTCCAACAAACTTGATTGTTTGTCTTTCCTCAGTGTGCAATCCTGTCTCCCGCCTTTAAAGTGCGCGAGTTTTCCATCACAGACGTGGTGCCGTACCCCATCTCTCTGAAGTGGACCTCAGCAGCTGATGAAGGCATCAGGTGAGTTCCTGGCTCTCTCTGTGTGACATGATTAACTCTCTTAGTTCATCATTTTAATCATGTCGTCTTGCACTGCAGTGATTGTGAAGTTTTCCCAAAGAACCATGCCGCACCATTCTCTAAAGTGTTAAGCTTCTACCGGAGGGATCCCTTCACTTTGGAGGCCTACTACAACAATCTGAAAGAGTTGCCGTATCCAGATCCTACCATAGGTATGTCGAGATTTATATTTGGATTTATTACAGTTTGTAACTGAGAAGGTCCAATCAGAGCAGAGTTGACCAATCGCAACAAACTGGGCCATCTGACCAATCAGAGCAGAGTTGACCAATCACAACAGACTGGGCCATCTGACCAATCAGAGCAGAGTTGACCAATCACAACAGACTGGACCATCTGACCAATCAGAGCAGAGTAGACCAATCACAACAGACTGGGCCATCTGACCAATCAGAGCAGAGTAGACCAATCACAACAGACTGGGCCATCTGACCAATCAGAGCAGAGTTGACCAATCGCAACAGACTGGGCCATCTGACCAATCAGAGCAGAGTTGACCAATCGCAACAGACTGGGCCATCTGACCAATCAGAGCAGAGTTGACCAATCGCAACAAACTGGGTCATCTGACCAATCAGAGCAGAGTTGACCAATCCCAACAAACTGGGCCATCTGACCAATCAGAGCAGAGTTGACCAATCGCAACAAACTGGACCATCTGACCAATCAGAGCAGAGTAGACCAATCACAACAGACTGGGCCATCTGACCAATCAGAGCAGAGTTGACCAATCACAACAGACTGGGCCATCTGACCAATCAGAGCAGAGTAGACCAATCACAACAGACTGGGCCATCTGACCAATCAGAGCAGAGTTGACCAATCACAACAGACTGGGCCATCTGACCAATCAGAGCAGAGTTGACCAATCGCAACAGACTGGACCATCTGACCAATCAGAACAGAGTTGACCAATCACAACAGACTGGGCCATCTGACCAATCAGAGCAGAGTTGACCAATCACAACAGACTGGGCCATCTGACCAATCAGAGCAGAGTTGACCAATCACAACAGACTGGGCCATCTGACCAATCAGAGCAGAGTTGACCAATCACAACAGACTGGGCCATCTGACCAATCAGAGCAGAGTTGACCAATCACAACAGACTGGGCCATCTGACCAATCAGAGCAGAGTTGACCAATCACAACAGACTGGGTCATCTGACCAATCAGAGCAGAGTTGACCAATCACAACAGACTGGGCCATCTGACCAATCAGAGCAGAGTAGACCAATCGCAACAGACTGGGTCATCTGACCAATCAGAGCAGAGTAGACCAATCGCAACAGACTGGGCCATCTGACCAATCAGAGCAGAGTAGACCAATCGCAACAGACTGGGCCATCTGACCAATCAGAGCAGAGTAGACCAATCGCAACAGACTGGGTCATCTGACCAATCAGAGCAGAGTAGACCAATCGCAACAGACTGGGCCATCTGACCAATCAGAGCAGAGTAGACCAATCGCAACAGACTGGGCCATCTGACCAATCAGAGCAGAGTAGACCAATCGCAACAGACTGGGCCATCTGACCAATCAGAGCAGAGTAGACCAATCACAACAGACTGGACCATCTGACCAATCAGAGCAGAGTAGACCAATCACAACAAGCTGGGCCATCTGACCAATCAGAGCAGAGTTGACCAATCCCAACAGACTGGGTCATCTGACCAATCAGAGCAGAGTTGACCAATCCCAACAGACTGGACCATCTGACCAATCAGAGCAGAGTTGACCAATCACAACAGACTGGACCATCTGACCAATCAGAGCAGAGTTGACCAATCACAACAGACTGGGCCATCTGACCAATCAGAGCAGAGTAGACCAATCACAACAGACTGGGCCATCTGACCAATCAGAGCAGAGTTGACCAATCCCAACAGACTGGGCCATCTGACCAATCAGAGCAGAGTTGACCAATCACAACAGACTGGGCCATCTGACCAATCAGAGCAGAGTTGACCAATCGCAACAGACTGGACCATCTGACCAATCAGAACAGAGTTGACCAATCACAACAGACTGGGCCATCTGACCAATCAGAGCAGAGTTGACCAATCACAACAGACTGGGCCATCTGACCAATCAGAGCAGAGTTGACCAATCACAACAGACTGGGCCATCTGACCAATCAGAGCAGAGTTGACCAATCACAACAGACTGGGCCATCTGACCAATCAGAGCAGAGTAGACCAATCGCAACAGACTGGGCCATCTGACCAATCAGAGCAGAGTAGACCAATCACAACAGACTGGACCATCTGACCAATCAGAGCAGAGTAGACCAATCACAACAAGCTGGGCCATCTGACCAATCAGAGCAGAGTTGACCAATCCCAACAGACTGGGTCATCTGACCAATCAGAGCAGAGTTGACCAATCCCAACAGACTGGACCATCTGACCAATCAGAGCAGAGTTGACCAATCACAACAGACTGGACCATCTGACCAATCAGAGCAGAGTTGACCAATCACAACAGACTGGGCCATCTGACCAATCAGAGCAGAGTTGACCAATCACAACAGACTGGGCCATCTGACCAATCAGAGCAGAGTTGACCAATCACAACAGACTGGGCCATCTGACCAATCAGAGCAGAGTTGACCAATCACAACAGACTGGGCCATCTGACCAATCAGAGCAGAGTTGACCAATCACAACAGACTGGACCATCTGACCAATCAGAGCAGAGTTGACCAATCACAACAGACTGGGCCATCTGACCAATCAGAGCAGAGTTGACCAATCGCAACAGACTGGGCCATCTGACCAATCAGAGCAGAGTTGACCAATCACAACAGACTGGGCCATCTGACCAATCAGAGCAGAGTTGACCAATCACAACAGACTGGACCATCTGACCAATCAGAGCAGAGTTGACCAATCGCAACAGACTGGGCCATCTGACCAATCAGAACAGAGTAGACCAATCACAACAGACTGGGCCATCTGACCAATCAGAGCAGAGTTGACCAATCACAACAGACTGGGCCATCTGACCAATCAGAGCAGAGTTGACCAATCACAACAGACTGGGCCATCTGACCAATCAGAGCAGAGTTGACCAATCACAACAGACTGGGCCATCTGACCAATCAGAGCAGAGTTGACCAATCACAACAGACTGGGCCATCTGACCAATCAGAGCAGAGTTGACCAATCACAACAGACTGGGCCATCTGACCAATCAGAGCAGAGTTGACCAATCACAACAGACTGGGCCATCTGACCAATCAGAGCAGAGTTGACCAATCGCAACAGACTGGGAATTTTTCAAAGAGCATAATAGGGACAAGCAGAAATGATGCTAATGGTTAATTGTACATCCCTATTGAGTGATTTGTGGCTGTCCGCAGGCCAGTTTAAGGTGCAGAAGGTGGTTCCTCAGGCGTCGGGCGAGAGCTCCAAGGTGAAGGTGAAGGTGCGTGTGAATGTGCACGGGCTCTTCAGTGTGTCCAGCGCCTCCCTGGTGGAGGTGGTGAAGACTGCAGAGGGAGAAGAGCCCATGGAGACGGACACTCCAGCCAAAGAGGACGAGGTAAAGACATCACGGCCCTGCCGCTCACATCAGCCTGATTTCACATGAGTTTGACAACATTCATTGTATTTGCTCCTTAAAGAATAAGATGAACGTGGATCAAGAAGCACAGAAGTCTCAAGGTGACGAACAGAAAGAACACGCTGACAAGAAATCAGACACTGAAGACATGGAGGTGTGTGTGAATACACTTACACACCAACACCAAATACACAAGTCTTTCAAAGCATGCGTTTCAAAATGGCCGCATTGTCAGCGTCCGGTTAGGATTGATAGTAGCATTTTGCCGATATAACTAATATTGGAAAATATCACAGATCAAACCATTAAATGTTTTTAAAATCAATTATATGAACATGTGAGATGACCAACTTTCCAACATTAACATTATCACACAAGACATAGGAGCGTTTTCCCTAAAAAAAAAATCCTTAAAGGGTAATAACTAAACCCTAAACAAACTTTTTTTAGTTAATGATCTGTAATACTGGGGCTTTATTAATGCTGTTCATTGATTCGAGTAAATGTTTTGGCATTTGAGTATAAAGTGTTTTAATTCTATAAAATATGGTGTAAAACTGCCAAAGTGCTGCCCTCTTGGGGTAGTAGAATTAGATAGTTGATAGTAGATAGTTGAATTCAGCCATGGTATGGCCGTGAAGATCCGCGACTATTACGCAGGAATGAGAAAGTAGTTCCTAGCCATATAGGTGTAGAAAATCGCAACTTTTCATTTTGAGTTGGTCTTAGCACATGATGAAACTGTAGAAGAGTCAAGTTTTAAATAGGAAAAATATTGAAAGTGTCTTTGGTCATTTTTTGAATGAGATGCTAATGGACTGATCAAAATCAATGATGTATGCTAAGCTATGCTAAAAGTGCTACCGCCAGATACAAATTAGGGATCGACCGATATGGATTTTTTAGTGCAGATACCGATTTTTTTTTCCTCAGCCTTAAGGCCCGGGTATACTTCAGCCGTCCGCGTTCGTGCACCGCCCGCATGACGTAATTTTCGTCACTCGGAGGGCTCGCGGCCGGTCGCACACCCCGTCCGCGCGCAGCCCAAATTTTGTGACCGCGCGGACGGTCCGCGTGCAACAGCGCATGCGCCAGCAGTACAGAAGAGTCCACTAGGTGGCAATAAACACAGTATTGAGCACAGTGTTCAGCCGTCGAAGAAGAGTGTGCAAAGACCGGTTTAAAAACAACACGCTTGGGAAAAAAAAGAGAGAATTTTTGATTCTTCAGTGTTTCTTCCAAACTATGTAGCAATGGTGGATGCACTACAGTTCTTCTCCGATCATGCCCAGCGAATGTCCCGTTGATGACAGGACTCAGTGCTGCCCTCCGATGTCTGGTGGAGCATAGACACTTTTTTACTGCGCATGTGTCGAACGCAATCCTCCGCGCGCATCCGTTGTGTAGTATACTTTGAAAGACGCGCGGACAGGGCTGCGCGCGTGACGCGTCCGGGCGCGGTAAGTGAAGTATACCCGGGCCTTTAGCCGATGAGCGATACGGGCGGCCGATTTTCTTGAGCCGATATTTGGAGCCGATACTGCTTTTGCTCCCTCAATTTACAACATAAAAATGTCACAATGATCATGATGATAATTTAAAATTTACAATTTAAAAAAAGGAACATTTATTGAACTAAAAAAAACAATATTTAACAAATAGTAAAAACAGGTGAGGTAGAACAAGAAAAAAAAAAGAGTTCAGTGGTGAAAATAAATTCTGAAAATAAATATTTAAGCATAAATAAAATAATTACACTATTGCACACAGTATCAACAAGCGAGCAGCATAATAAAGTGCACACTGACTGTACTATACTAAACTATTTACAACCTAGTCATTTAATGCTTACACTCTAAAAAATGCTGGGTTAAAAATAACCCAAATTGGGTTGAATATGGACTAACCCTGCAATTGGGTTGTTTTGACCCAGCGGTTGGGTTAAATGTTTGCTAAAAACAACCCAATTGATGTGTTAGTCCATTTTCAACCCAACTTGGGTTATTTTTAACCCAGCATTTTTTAGAGTGTAGGTGCACTTTCCTTAATCTCTTGTAGAGCAACACCAGCGGTAATTCAGGAAAAAATCTCCCAATGCTCCATGTGAAACTTCAGTCTTTCCACCTTTTACCATCGTGTCAATTCTCAATTGATTTTGATTAATATGCGCGAGGGAGAGCAAGACAGTTTGAAGACGGTGAGAGCTGCCCTGTGGACGCCTGTCTGGAAATAATGCAGGGAAAAAAATATCGGCCGATACACTTAAAAATCGCAAATATCGGCCCGATATATCGGTCTAACACTAATGCCGATACACTTAAAAATCGCAAATATCGGCCCGATATATCGGTCTAACACTAATGCGATACACTTCAAAATCGCAAATATCGGCCCGATATATCGGTCTAACACTAATGCCGATACACTTCAAAATCGCAAATATCGGCCCGATATATCGGTCTAACACTAATGCCGATACACTTAAAAATCGCAAATATCGGCCCGATATATCGGTCTAACACTAATGCCGATACACTTAAAAATCGCAAATATCGGCCCGATATATCGGTCTAACACTAATGCCGATACACTTAAAAATCACAAATATCGGCCCGATATATCGGTCTAACACTAATGCCGATACACTTCAAAATCGCAAATATCGGCCCGATATATCGGTCTAACACTAATGCCGATACACTTAAAAATCGCAAATATCGGCCCGATATATCGGTCTAACACTAATGCCGATACACTTAAAAATCGCAAATATCGGCCCGATATATCGGTCTAACACTAATGCCGATACACTTCAAAATCGCAAATATCGGCCCGATATATCGGTCTAACACTGATGCAAAGATCGGCTGAATGGATTCAAAAACGGTGAAGCTCAACTATTTAACTCTAGGGGACTTGTAAAATGAGCCTATTTTAAAATAAAGTGGAGTGTTCCTTTAATGTTTCCATTGGAAAATTCACAGTGACCATAATCCCTTTTAGACTTCACCAGAGGACAACAAACAGGAGAAGAAGAACGACCAGGCTCCACAGGCCAAGAAGCCCAAGGTGAAAACAAAGACGGTGGATCTGCCCATCGAGAACAGTCTGCACTGGCAGCTGGCCGGCGACATGCTCAATCTGTTCATGGAGAATGAGGTACTGCTCAAAGCACTCAAACTACACCACAGCCATCACTTCTAGAGCTGAGTTCTGACACGCTGTTCTTGCGTACAGGGGAAGATGATAATGCAGGACAAGCTGGAGAAGGAAAGGAACGATGCCAAGAACTATGTGGAGGAGTACGTTTATGAAATGAGAGACAAACTGCATGGAGCGCTGGAGAAGTTTGTCAGTGAGGCGGTGAGTGTTTGTTTCATTTTCATAAAGATACCTATGCTTATAAGTGACGGTTTTCATTAATCACGCAATGTTGTTCGATTCAGGAACGAGATTCTTTCTCATTAAAACTGGAGGACACTGAAAACTGGTTGTATGAAGAAGGAGAGGACCAGCAGAAGCAAGTGTACATTGATAAACTGGCGGAGTTGAAGGTACCCGTGGATGTGTTGATTTGCTGACATTAGTTGGAAAGAATGAATGAATGAATAAACACAAACCCTTTCCTCCTAGAAACTGGGAGAGCCTATTCAGAACCGATACGCTGAGAACGAGGAGCGGCCGAAAGCGCTCGAAGAGCTCGGAAGGCAAATCCAGCAGTACATGAAAGTTGTAGAGGCGTATAAGGCAAAGGTAATCCGCTGTCAAGTCAGTAGAGGTGTGACGATACACTTTTACGTTCATGAGAACGAGATTATTTTTTTGCGCTATTTTTAAAGTCCCCCTGTAATCAATCACTGTATTCCTTAAATCTTTGATCACCAAAATGACATATTTAAATATTATTTTCCTTTGCAAAAATGTATTTATGCCGTAAAGTAGCTTGAATGTAACTCTGCACCCTTACTTCATTTAGTATACGTGGAGCCATGAATATGCAAATGAGCCCCGCCTCCACTCACTCGCACCAGCTCAGAATAGACCCTTTTAACATTTCCGGGTTTCTCAGAGCGGAAGTCGTCATAGTTGGGTTAAATATTATAGCTGTGAATGAGAGAACACTTTAAATATTTTTTTGTGTGCCCATTTGCTCAAATAGCAAAAGAAAAACCACAATAGAGATTTCACAACTTTCAAAAAGAGGGAAAAAATAGAGTGAGATTGATAACGGCAGTGAAAAGAGAGAAATATGTTCATTTTTACCATCACTACCATAGATGCTATTACTAAACACCCTCACAGCAGCGGGAACTTTTTTATTGTAATGTGATGCAAAAGTAATTAGAAAAAAAAAGTTTGTTGAGACAAAACTTTAAGTTGGCTTGAGAAAGCCTGACCAGAAAGTTTGGAGAAGTTTAAATAAGTTAGAAGTTTAAAGTAGTTTAAAGTTAGATTGATAGATTAGTTGAAAGAAAGAAAGATGAATGAGTTA
>NC_137107.1:5589388-5859388 GCF_949357685.1 Gobio gobio
AGAGCGAATGTTTCAACTTTTATTTTGAAATTGTTATAAAAACAAACTTGACGGGAAAATGTGCGCACCTGCACGCAAACTCTGACCCATGCGTACAAGCTCTTTTACTAGAGTGAGAAAAGGAATTTTAAACTGTTCTCAATTTGATATACACATTTTCATTAATGTTCCAGTTTCATTAATGCCGATATGCACTGTCAATACTCAGAATTTAAACAAAAATTATATGAATTTAGATGTGGAGGTGCTACTTTTAATCATTTTTCCCTGTGACACACTGACAACAGGGATTAAATACAGGCCAATTCCAATAATTCCTCTTTAAACTAAACTCATGTTATGATTAGGGCTGTCAAAAGATTAATCGCGATTAATCGCATCCAAAATAAATAAAAGTTTGTGTTTACATAATATATGTGTGTGTACTCTGTTAATTATTATTTATATATAAATACACACACAATATATTATGTAAACACAAACTTTTATTTATTTTGGATGCGATTAATCGCGATTAATCTTTTGACAGCCCTAATATATGTATATGTATATATGTTTTTATATATAATTTTTTTTTATTAAAGATGTATTTCAAGCCCAGGCCTCATGAAAGCAAATTTTTTTTTTTTAAATGAGATCAGTGCCATCTGGTGGACACATTGAGCATTTTTATCACGCAATAGCACATCTTTACCGCAATAGTGGATCTTGCGTTTTATAATAAAAAAAAAAATCGTAGCTTCATCGGAATGGTCTGAAACTTGGTGACTTTATTGGCACTTGGTTGATGAACACCCAAAAAAATTTGGGACAGGATTTGAAAAGTCTAAGTGGTCGTAAAGAAAATAGTCACACTCAGGACCATCGGGTCAATAACATCAAGAGTGCTCCTTTTTTTCTGCATCCTGGCTGATTTGTAGATTGTATGCACAAAAAAACTCTGTATTTTCATATTTTTGCCAATTTCTCATTCATTTCCTATGGGGGTCATTTTTGACCCGAAGGTCCTGAGTGTGACTATTTTTTTTACGACCACTTAGACTTTTCAAATCCTGTCCCCAATTTTTTTGGGTGTTCATATACCAAGTACCAATAAAGTCACCAAGTTTCAGACCATTCCGATGAAGCTACGATTTTTAAAAAAGTTTTATAAAACCCTTCGGGTCGAAAAATGCCACCTTTGAATGTCACTTCAGTTCTACTTTCTGAGTATTAATTATCATAAGGCAGTAAAAGACACACCGCTTACCACCTCGACAAGGAAAATCATCACATTTTAACATCACAAGATCTTGTCACACCTCTAAAAGTCACCTTTATTTCTAGAGTGCTTTTTTATTTTGCTGTTTATTATAGTAAAGCTGCTTTGAAACGGTGTTATTGTTGCAGGATTCATCGGTTATGAAACTATAAGCAGCTCTACGGTAGACAATAGTGTCATTAATCTCATTGATTCAGTCCAGTTAAACTGGTAATATTGCTGAATATTCATCGTCTTTTGGAGCCCAGTTGTTGTGTATTGATCATGTGTCTCTAAACTCAGGACGAGCTGTATGATCATCTGGATGAGCTGGAGATGATGAAGGTGGAGAAGCAGGTGAATGAAGCCATGACCTGGATGAACAACAAAATGAACCTGCAGAGCAAACAGAGTCTCAGCCAGGACCCAGCGGTGAAAGCCCAAGAGATTCAGGCCAAAATAAAGGTGCAAACTCCACTAAATGCTTGATATTTGGATTGTGGATTATCCATAATGCAGGGGTGTCCAAACTTTTTTTTAAAGGGGGCCTGATTCAATATTGTGGACATACCCGGGGGCCGATCCCTTTTCTAGCCTATTATATATATATATATAGACATGTTTTGTTTCTTGGAAACAGATTTGACAAAAGCTTGAGCTGACAGTAGCTTGAGATAGGACACAGGAAATGTATAGATATTTAACAATATCTGTAAAACTTTCATCAACCAAAAAGTTTTAATGGGTGAAATCTAAATATTATTACTGAGTTAGAACTCTATTCTTCTTTAAATTTAATCAGTGCTCTATTTAGATCACCACAGGTAAACCACACTACAAAATATACTTTTGTTTTCTGACTTGGTATTTCTGTCTTTTTTCCAGTCCATATATCTAAAAATTCTTAAATCAAGATGCTTTTAGGAAAAGGAAAATTACATATTTTCTCTTGATTCCTGGGGGAAAAAATCTAAATGAATCGAGTTTTTGCTTGAAACAAACTAAATTATCTGCCAATGGATTAGAAAAATAATCTTCCTTAAAGATTCCAAACTTTTTTTTTTCCAAAGATTTTTCTTACCCCATTGGCAGATATATTTGCTTGTTTTAAACAAAAACTCACTTCAATTTTATTTTATTTTCCAGAAAAAAAGAAAAAATATCTAATGTCATTTAACTTATCTCGTAACATCTTGATTTAAGAATTTTTTTTATATATTCAGACTAGAAACAAGACAAAAATACTAAATGACAGCATTTTTTTGCAGTGCACACAAGGCAAAAACTAATACATATATATATATATATTAGGGCTGGGCAAATTAACGCGTTAACGCGGGCGATTAATTTTTTCAGCTTAACGCATTAAAAATATTTAACGCAAATAACGCAGTGTCCGTTTTTATATCCATTTTTGCTTAGCGTCACATGATCATCACGCTCCTTATTCATGTAAATGCTTCCAAGCGTGACAAGACACAAGAGAACGCGCTGTATGTCAATGTCCTGTGTGTGTGTGTGTGTGTGTGTGTGTGTGTGTGTGTGTGTGTGTGTGTGTGTGGATGCGTCTCATGTCAGCTAATCAAGGGACACACTCGACGCATAGACAGACTCGCGTCAGTTTCCTGCTCACATCGAGTTCTCTTTTGCTCTTGAACAAACAATAACAACAACACCAACGCAGAGGATTTTGAGTATTCTCATATTAGAGTCTTAAATTAGTTAAATAACGTCTTAAATGAACTTAAAGAGTTGTGAGGAAATGAGATGCGCGGCCGTTCTTAAAGTGACAGTAGCACTGATGATGCCTGTCATTAATGTTCATCAAAGAACAACGGAAACAGAGACAATTGAAGCTTTAATGATGATTAATCTATATTTAATTTATTATTTATGCAGTTAAGAAAGGTGTTTGATAACTATTACATTTCTGTATATGTCTAACAGGGAAGGCCATGGGTAAAAATAACATTTTATTATTTTGGGTTTATGTAAAGATTGTTTTAAGTTTACTTAAATTAAAAGTTGTTTTTTTAAAGCCTAATAAATGTTGAAATTGGGAGCTTTCAGTTATACTGTAATGTAAAGTCATTAATGTTACAGAGACTTTAGTATCAGTGATACTGGCCTTCATTCATAAAAATATGACAATACAACACATATTTAAAATATGCTGTCTTTAAATTGTTTATACATTAATTTGGAGAGTAACTGAAATTATTAAAATATCAAAATATTAAAACGTAAAATATTAAAAACTTGCGATTAATCGCGATTAATTACAGAAAAAAGTGATTAATTAGTTCATTTTTTTTAATCGATGCCCACTAATATATATATATTTCTATATCTAGAATGGTATTTAGTCTACATATAAATTCAAATGCACAAAACTGCATGTTTATGACAAAAAATTGTCTGCAATTTGGCCTTTATTACTCATTTAATACATGTCTACATTACAAATTAAATAAAATTAGATATTAACCTACATTTCTGACAAATGACCGGTTACAGGTAGTGTTACCACAGTAAACGTTTGATACATTCGTAATGCGAATTGTTGTTTGAAAAGTATTCTGGATCGGCTCGGCTGATTTGCACGTTAGTGTTGTTGATTAAGTCAGTGCAGTTTAACTGGAAATTAAATCAAATCACCGAGAGATTCGCAGCTCGTACCGCAGACCTCTGTGCCGAACTCCAACACTTCTCATTGGCTGTTTAGTGGTCATGTGATCGAGACTCTCAGCAGGTAAACACATTTGTTCAGACTCAGAGCTCGCGAGTTGCGCTGTTTCGTTCCGCTTTGGCGCTGTTTCCCTGGCCTAAAGTCTAGTACTGCCACCTTGCGGTGACATCGTGAAACTGCATGATTTGTAAATGACCCGTGGCGGGCCACATTTAATACATTTGAATAGACGCGCTGCGGGCCGTTTGAAATTCATCCCCGGGCCGCATTTGGCCCGCGAGCCGGACTTTGGACACCCCTGTCATAATGTCTAAATCTTCTAACTGCAACTTTTGCGTCAAACAGGAGCTGTATTCTTCTTGCACTCATATTGTCAGCAAACCTAAGCCCAAAGTGGAGCCTCCAAAGGAGGAGACGGCAGCCGAGCAGAACGGCCCCGTTAACGGACAGGAAGGCCCAGAGAAGGCAAGAGCCGCCCCAGAAACCACAGAGGCCAAACTTCCCCAAATGGACATTGACTAACTCCGCCCGGGCCAGCCTCTCTTACACGCCTCTGCGTTCGGATTCACAGACATTATCAAATTCAGCAAATGTTCTGGTGGCATGTTTCTTTCTTTGTGTTTCGCTGTTTAAAAACAGGAGATCCAATCTGCTTCTCTTTTTCTTTAACCAGGAATAAACATGTTTCAGGTGTAGAAAGAGAACTCCGTCTTAGTTTCCGGGACGGATTATGAAGTGAGATGGGCTGGTTTAGTGATAACAACACCTTTCTGTTGATTCGGTTTATTGGCATCAGAGATTAGACTAACTTCTTGTTGAAGGTTCCCAAGCACCAGAAGCGCTGAACCGGAGGAGGAAGAACCTGAACATTCGCTGACAGGAGATTTCTGGAGGCAGAGGCGATGCACTCGTATGTCGAAGTAGAGCTGAGTTACTGTTATGCAGTATTTGGTTGTAAAAGGTGCGTGTTTCTGTGGCGGCGGCCCGTGTGTGGACGCTTTTGGGTTTAGCCATGTTTGTTTTACTTTTCCTTTTCTACTCTGCGACCTGTGGGAATGGTGGAGACTACTTTGGTGTCCATCCAGTCATAAATAGTGATTAATAATTATAAATAAACCATTCGTTTTGCTAACAGACGAGGATTTATTGGAATGTATGTATGTACAAACTGCTTCACTGTCAGTGTAATTATGGTGTCAGTTTACTGAGATGAAATAAAATCATTTGGGGGTATTTTGACCATCACATCTGCGGAGCTGTTTGCTGAAACGCAAAAGGTACAATAACCTTTAAAAAAATACAATACGTAGATTGAATACCTAAAATAGTTTATATAAATTATCCTTTTTGAGAATACAAATGCACTATCCAAACTTAAAGGGCTGTAATTCAAGAATGCTTTGGAATATTGACCAAAGTTTGGTCTTGTTTTAAAGAAGACTTATTATTGCTGAAGTGAAAGCAATTTAAAATATGAAAGTGTGAAACAATTATGGAAGTTTAAATTTACTGTAAATTAAAAATACTGTGCTAAATATTTTATATAAAATATATATTTTACAAAAATGTTTTAATCCAAAATGACTATAAAATCAAAGCCATATGTCTAACCAAGTTTGAAGTTGATATCACAAATGTAAGTCCCCATGAGATGTTGTTTAGGCGCTGTCCCACAAACAGCCACCGGGTGTCATTCAAATTCCATTGATTGTTTTTTTTTTTTAAATGCATTTTCCTATAAATTTCTGTCCAAAATGTCACTTCCATCACAAAACGGTCACCGAATATGGACCCTTGAGACTCAGACCTTTCCGATGATATGCGTTTTGTCAAGATTAGAAAAGATTTTGATTATAAAGTAGTTAAAATAAACGTTGTAATATGAAACATGACACCGCCCACTAGGGGGAGGAGCCCGCTAGAAGAATTTAAAGTACCATTTCCATGGTAACGCATCGTCCAATTTCAAAACAGTTTCCACAGGATGAATTTTGAGTTCGTAAGCTTTCGAATGATACCTAATTTATGATTATTACGAAAATATATGATGCGAAAAAAAGGCGATTAAAAAACGGTGACAGTTAAGATTACTCTGTCCAAAAGTATGCATCTTAAGCAGTCAAATATGTGTTTGTACTGCCAACAATCATGTTGTATGCAAGATTTATTCCAATGGATCTGAAGGGAGGGACAGTGGTATGAATGCAATATCCCAGTGGCATTCAATTATTTTCCCAGTGTTTGCTGACATATGCTGGAAACAGCCCAAACTGTCTGCAGGGTGCTAGAACAACACAGGACCTGAGATAAACACTTTCAACAATGAATTTATAACCAAAAAATCAAAAACGCCTATTTAGTTTTTTTTAAATATATTTTATGTTTATTATATCGCGCACAACAGATACAGTGGGGAGAAGTATTTGATACACTGCCGATTTTGCAGGTTTTCCTACTTTCAAAGCTTGTAGAGGTCTGTTATTTTTATCATAGGTACGCTTCAACTGTGAGAGATGATTTTTAAGTAATTAATTTGCAGTTTATTGCATGACATAAGTATTTGATCTCCTACTAACCAGTAAGAGTTCTGGCTCTCACAGACCTGTTAGTGTTTCTTTAAGAAGCCCTCCTGTTCTCCACTCATTACCTGTATAAAAGACACCTGTCCACACACTCAATCAAACACACTCCAACCTCTCCACAATGGCCAAGACCAGAGAGCTGTGTAAGATCATCAGAAACAAAATAAAAGACACCTGTTGTTGTGAACTTTTATCTTCTAAAGTGTAGGAAACTCAGAAGATGAAGACCTGGACCCGTATTCATAAAGATTTTAAGAGTCCTCTCAGAAAACTCCTAATTTAGCTTAAAAACTTTTACGTAGGAGTCTTAGCTTAAGAGCTATTCGGGACCGATCTGAGAGCAACTCTGAGCAAGGAAAATACAAAAACTTTTATCTTAGTGAAGAGGCGGGGCTGACCCCGTTGCTACGTATGACACAGTCTTTTGAAGACTGTGATTGGTTGGTTGTCCAAAAAGGGGAAAAAAGGAGCGCTTTAAAGTATAGGGTCTATTCTAAGGCTTCACTTTGAAATTACAAGCGCAAATTGTCCTATTTTACCGTTCTCTCTCACACACTCACACACACACACACACATTATATATATGTACACTGAAAAATTAAATTAAGCATAATTCATTTGTGCTCGTTTAAATAATTTAAATGTACTTTTTTGATTTTAATTTGAAAAAATGAATTGGTTTTATGGGAATTGCGTGTGTTTTTGTTTAAATTGAGATCAAATAAATTGATTGCGACCACTTACGATAACATTTTTTAGTAAATTCAACAAATCATTTTTTTCAGTGTATATAAATCCTTTTATTATTTACCATTTTCTATAAGGTATTTGATTGGCTTAGAATTATAAACATTGTTCCACTCTTTCCAATTGCACTGATTGCTGGCATGTCTATTTAATTGGAGGTTTGAAAGTTGGATTTAATGCAACAAACATGATCTCTGCACGATCTAATCTATAGCGTCTTATTAAGTCACTGTCCTCTATCGTCTGCAACACATTTCTTCTCCCTCTTCGTCTTTCTGCCATTTTCTCCGCTGCTAAAGAAACTCTTAAGCCTCTTAAAAGTCCTCGTCCGTGCTCCTAACACATTTGACCTTAAGACCTCTTTTAAGGGTTAAGATGCTTTCTGAATTACTTTTTTCTTTACTAGGATTTTTTAGTTAATTTTAAGAGTAAACGCCCACATTTCTAAGAATTTTCTTAGAATTTTGTCACTAGGAGCTACTCTTTGCATTCAGATTCTTTATGAATACGGGCCCTGGAGACTTCGGGATCAAACAGAAGTGATTCTTTTAATGAGAACTCTCTGTGCTGCAGGTCGTCCGAAAACAGTCTGATTTAACAGTACAAAATAATGACATTTATCTACATTTCAGGGGGAGGGATTATACAGCAGGGGAGGAGACATTCAAACAAAGGAATGCATATGTTGTAGGTAAAGGACACACGCTACTATAAAATCCCTACCAGTCCCAATGGAATCAGCATAACTATTGGCATGCTGATACTGGCCAGGTACTCCAATTCCAAGAGCCATCCCAGAGCCATTAAAGACAAAAGGGGCAACGTCTGGGCTCCGAAAGGTGGAATCATTTAAAACACAATAGAGAAAACAGGTCTGGCAGGAAAGGAGACTCTTGCTAGAGCCTCTGAAATCAGTAAAACAGGTCTGGAAGATTTGCACACCAGGCTAATTCATCTGATATCAGCATTTTTTACCTTAAATGCTAAATGCAATGTACTTTCTTAAATGTGTAATCCCACACTGTCCACTAGGGTTTTAGGGTCACGGTTTTCGGTTCTGTACGGTTCTTGTTGTTTTTTCTTTTAATCGTTCACACTCCAGAAATGTACTTCAGCATATGATATACAGCTTAATTATCCACAATTTAGGATACAGTATTAATAAAATTGTTATATCATGTAGAAGTTGTTTCCTAACTGGCTGTCTCCTGCTAATGCTGTCTACCGACACATTGGCGTAACATTTTTCATGTTAATCATGTCAATTTTGATCAGAACAATGCGCTGTGGCTTTAATTCAGCGTGAGCCGCTGACCTGGACATGAGAAATAACACACTTCAGCAGGAAATCATGCAGAGATTCACAATCATCATATCCTCCTGGACACAGAAAAATTACGTTTTTTTGAATTTAGTATTTTTTTCATGTCATTAAATTACATGGGGGGGTGTAAAACCATAACATATGGTTTTATTCATATGTTATGCTATGTAAAAAATAAAAGGACATGAAATGTCATGTATAGGTAAAAAAAAAAAAAAAAAGGGATTTATTTTTAATTCATCAATACATTTTTAGGTTTACACTTTGTTTAAAGGTGATTCTGAACTATGTTATGAAAGATATAACGAAATGCATTGATGAACCATTTTACTTTATGTATGAGGGTAAAATGGCCATACTTGGATTTTCCCATTCAATACAATGAATCTATACACTGCATCTAATTTGCATATTAATGTGTTCTTGGTGCAACATGTAATGAAAAAAGAAGTGTAATGGTAGTAATAATTGGCAACATTTTCATAATATCTAATATTTCATAGGAATATTGATATGTAATGTATTTCCATATTCACTTGTTGTGTCTCCTGATAAACATGATTTAACTCCTGGCGTCTCTACAGTGCACATTTAGAAATCAATGCCCTGTTCTGTAACAGAAAGTCATATTTGCATTAGAAACCCCATAACATTTTCCTGAGATGTTCATTTATAACAAACAATTAGAAAATTAATCCGATTTAAACTATAATTAAAAAATATGATCATATTTCCATAAGAGTGCTAAACATTAATGTCAGCCGTTTTTAAAGACCAAGAATTAGTTGTTGTCCTGATGAAACCTCACAACATGTGGTATTTCTGCAAAGTCCCGAATGTGCTCTTTACAGGACATCCAGACTGGGACATGTGACATGTATGATCTCAGAGAAATTCACTAAAATATAACGTCCACTACAGTGGACAAAAGTCTATTCCTGAGGATATAATATCCAGCGCTGTGAGAAAAATAATAAAATGCACGAAAACACAACACTGCCATAAGTTTTTGCCCAAACCTCAAAGGCCTGTTTAAATGATTAAAACTAGAAGCATATCTTAACTCTGTTACATTTATCGTGAATACTTATACACAACATGTTATATGCATGTGTGTTTGGGACATCATGAGACAACCAGAAAATGTGGCAGAATGGACAATATTCGTCTGTATTTGCAATACACGAGCCGCTTTTATAATACACAATATTTTGTATATTTTTCCCCTTTTTCTAACCATTTAAGTCTTGATCGCATAAATGCTCCTTTTGCTTTATTCTCATAAACATGATCTAATTCAATGTCGTAAAAAATAATTTTATTTAAAAACTCAAAATCACTCAAGGCATTTTTCTTCATATTATTTAGATTTATTATTTCCTCAATAATTGAGGACAGAAAATCTGATGAATTGCATAGTGATGTCATCAAAACCATTGATCCATATTGGCAGATTTGAGAGACACTTTTATCTTCCAAAATGCTAGTTTTGTCATTGTTGAGACGCACACTAGCTTATAGATTACAGTACGGCTAACATATTCATACTTCATTCATATTTTGATTTCATGGGGACTTTAATGCCATTTTATACAAATTAAGAAGTAAACTAATTGGATTAATTATTAATAATAATAATAATAAAAAACATTGCAATAACAGTGCTTTTACTTTGCCAGGCTGCATATTTTTTATGATTAAGTAGTAAACATTTCAACATTTTTACAAATTTGCTTTCCAAAATTCAGTTGCCAAATATTCTGTTTTAAATATATTTATTATTATCACTATTATTCCATATGTAATAATTGGTCCAATACGGTTTAATTTTTAATGTATTTAATCCAATACATTTTACATATTTACATTTTAACAGTTACTCTATTATTCGGATGATAAACTAACACGATAAGAAATATTTATTACACATATATTTATCTTTTTTTTTGTATCGTATCCGAGACTTTTATTTTGCCTTTAGCGCTGTTGTTGCTGAGCTCACGCGAGTCCCAGTGTTGGTGCTGGAGTCTATGGGCGGCGATGAGTGATCGGTTTGTTAAACCAGGTAAGATATAAACAATAGTTCATGTATATAAACCATATAATTCATAACTTACATATGATGTGTGGGTGTACGGCTCGTGTGAGTAAGCGGCAGAAGTTAATGTTGTTCCTCTCATTCATTCCTCTCAACTTTTCCTGTCATTTACGGTGAGCTTTAAACAACAACAGGAACTAATGCGGACAGAATAATAATAATAAACTATAATCCTCATTGACCATTAAATAAATGTTTCCGAGTGTTTCCTTTTGACAGCTGATGTTCGGAGACGTGGCAGTTGGTGTTTATGTCTCATTTAAAGCGACAGTGAAAACTATCACAGCAGTTTTTCCTGCTCATTTTAACAAACAACATTGTAAAATTCAGTAAGATTCCCACCAGAACATAGAAAATAGTTTTCTTTTGCTTTTTTGCCCGATTACTTTGCCATATTTCGTCTATTAGTACAACAGGGCTAAAGGCACACCTTAAGAAAATGTGCTTTTCCTTACTCCCAAAGTGTATGAATGCAGATAATATATAGATATGTTTGTATTGGGCATCTATTGTGTGAAAATAAATCATAAAAGTGCTTTATTTTGTTTAAAATCGTATAAATGTGTGATGTGGTGGGGGGGCCTTTTACCCCACAGCATAAATTATGTATTTAATAGTTAATACTTGTTCAAAACAATCACTTTAGCAAAGTTTGAACTTTTAATTTTTGTTCAAGAAATATACTGTCATTGAAATATGTTAACATAAAAATATATTTAAAAAATACAGAAATAATATTAGATCATGAAAACATTTGAAGGAGATCCCATTATGATTTAATATTTTATTAAACCTTTTAACTGTCACCGTCCCGCTGGCGGGACACCTGGCACTCGCCTTTTTTCATATCATATATTTTAGTAATTATCATAAATTAGGTATCATTCGAAAGCTTACGAACTCAAAATTAATCCTGTGGAAACTGTTTTGAAATTGGACGATGCGTTACCATGGAAATGGTACTTTAAATTCTTCTAGCGGCTCCTCCCCCTAGTGGGCGGTGTCATGTTTCATATTACAACGTTTATTTTAACTACTTTATAATCAAAATCTTTTCTAATCTTGACAAAACATATCGTCAGAAAGGTCTGAGTCTCAAGGGTCCATATTTGGTGACCGTTTTGTGATGGAAGTGACATTTTGGACAGAAATTTACAGGAAAATGCATTAAAAAAACAATCAATGGAATTTGAATGACACCCGGTGGCTGTTTGTGGTACAGCATCTAAACACCATCTCATGGGGACTTACATTTTTGTGATATCAACTTCAAATTTGGAACACAACTTGGTTAGACATATGGCTTTGATTTTATAGTCATTTTAGATTAAAACATTTTTGTAAAATATATATTTTATATAAAATAAAAAATATTAGTACAGTATTTTTTATTTACAGTAAATTTAAACTTCCATAATTGTTTCATACTTTCATATTTTTGAATTGCTTTCACTTCAGCAATAATAAGTCTTCTTTAAAACAAGACCAAACTTAGGTCAATATTCCAAAGCATTCTTGAATTGCAGCCCTTTAAGTTTGGATAGTGTATTCTCAAAAAGTTAAGGGGTTTTTAAATGACGTGATTAATATCATATTTTTTTAAAAAATATGATTGTTTCATTTTAAATATGGTGATTATCTCTAAGGTGGCACCCAACGCTTCCCGTCTGAATGTAACCATGTCAACAAATGTTAAAGTCAGCGGCTGTTTATTATCATGTTTATTATCATTATTACCTTTTACACCAAATACTTGACATATTCTTCAGTTATTGGAAAATCTGTTGCTTTAATTACCTTGATCAAAACTGAAAATCATTAACAAGACCTTTGTCTCAAAATATAAACATTAATTTTAGTAGGGCTGTCAAAAGATTAATCGCGATAAATCACATCCAAAAAAAAAAGTTTGTGTTTACATAATATATGTGTGTGTACTGTGCATAATTATTATGTATATATAAATACAAACACATTCATGTATATATTTAAGAAATATTTGCATGTGTATACTGTATATACATTTATATAATTTATATATAAATATAATACATTTTTCTTAAATATCTACATGCTTGTGTGTGTTTTTATATATAAATAATAATTAACAGAGTACACACACATATATTATGTAAACACAAACTTTTATTTTGGATGAGATTAATCGCGATTAATCTTTTGACAGCCCTAAATTTTAGACTTTAACCACTTAAACTCTGCGGACCCAGTACTAGTATATACTTTCAATGTTAAATGTCCGTGGAGGAGCTCAGACCTCATAAGTGGTAGCATTTGAAACTTTCTGGAGATATGCATCACTTTGGCGTTTGTTTTTCACAAAGTAACTTATTTACACTAAATTACTCTGGGACGCTTGGATTTGGCCGACCCAAATTGAAAAGCTTCCCATACACACAGTGTCTCTAAATACACATTACTGGTGGCATTTAACAGCAAACCCTTTAAAGTTACATAAACCACTGCTAAAAGTGATAAACATGTGAGTATATGTTGTCTGAGCTGTAATAACCCCCCAAAAAAGAGTCTCTTTTTGATTTTTGGTTATAAATTCATTGTTGAAAGTGTGCGTGTTCTAGCACCCTGCAGACAGTTTGAGCTGTTTCCACTAAATTCCAGAAAATACTGGAAAAAAGATTGGTGTCTGTATCATGTATGCAAGATTTATTCAAAAGGAATATGACCTTTTTTATGTAATTTCTGTCTGCCCCCCCATCCCCATCCCCATATACAGTGGTATAAATGCAATATCCCTGTCTTTTTTACAGAAAACCCTGAAATTACTTAAAAAGTGATACATATTATAGTATATGTTGTGTGTGATTTAATAAAGATAAACAAATCTTGCATACATGATACAGACAAAATATTTTTTTCAAGTATTTTCTGTAATCTAGTGGAAACAGCCCAAACCGTCTGCAGGGTGCTAGAGCACACAGTGAAGAGTTACACACTTTCAACCATTAATTTATAACCAACAAATCAAAAAGCGTCTCTTTTTTTTGGGTGGGGGTATTACAGCTCAGACAACATATACTTACATGTTTATCACTTAAAGAAAAAAAAAGAAAAAAACTCGGATCCTCTCTTTCCTCACACGTATTTTGGTGCTTAAACTCCCCAGGAGTTTAGTGTACACAAATAAAATAAGTCTTGTTTTCACTCTCTGTTTGGCATAAGCAGGGCACATGGGAACTTGATGAGCTGGTGTTTGGGCTTTATTCGTTTTATCCGGAAAATGAAGTGATTTAATAATAATGTTGCTTTCGACACAGGAAATCAGGAGCATGGATGGAACGACCCACCACAGTTTTCCTATGGCTTGCAGAAGGAGACAGGCGGACCGAAGAGGAATATTCTCAACAAGAGGGTACATGCGCCCCAACTTACAGGTCAAGCTTATCCCCCAGATTAAATGTTCTTATCTGAATCTGGATTTACCTATTTGCGTGTTTGCAACAGATGACTAATTGTATTTTTGCTAAACTATTGTACTACACAGTTGTGGTCAGAGTAACAGTAAATATGATCAAAGATGGCTCTAACAATAAATCTGCATTGTTTATCCTTCAAAAATGTAACCTTTCATTGAAGTAAAAGAATTGAAAGTGGGGGGGGGGGGATCACATTATGAAGTACAGGGCTCGACATTAAGCCGGTTCACACGCTAAGTAAATCTGTCATTCACTCGTCCGAGTAAAACATTTGCTTGTCCGGATTTTTTTTGTAAGTATAATCTATACTGAAGCAATATTCTCACCAGTGTTTAACCAGCTTTGACATATTTAAATATGCATATTTGTCATATTTTTACCTTTTTATAAAGGGCATTTTTCCATAATCTATTAAATATAGGATATGCTTCAGCTTTCCTTTTATATTCTTAAATTTGATCTCTAAATTAAATTAGAATAAGACACTATAGGCTGTTACCAATCAAATTCAATCATTTACACTGAAAAATTACAACTGCATTAAATAATGTTATGAGATTATTTTAAATATTTTTAATATACAAATAATAAATGTTGGAAAGATGAAACTAAACCACCAGTAGGTGGCAGCATGTGGCCGTCTTAATGAGCGAATCATTGAGTCAATTCAGTGAAACGGCTGATTCATTCAGGAATTTGGCGGTCATTGAATCTTTGATTCAACTGATTCACTAAAACGCTGAATCATTCACTAACACACACTGTTGCTGTGAGATGTGTTACGGTTCTGCTGTGATCTTTGTTTTGAACTATTTTCGCTGCTGAAATAGAACAAAAACAGTCCATATTGCTTCTAAAATGTAAGTGACTTAATGTTAATTAATTGGTTATGGAGCTGGCGTATGAAATCAGTGTCGTGTTCAGTCGTGATGGTATTCAGGAAAACAGCACTCTTGTTAGTGTAATGATGCTTAACTGTATCATATCGTCGCTGTCCGATGAAAACCACGTATGTCCATTTTGCAGATTTTGAGATTTTTCGACGGATTGAATGTCCAGGTTCATTTCCGTATACAGTATGCGTCACATATCTAAATGGCCAATGAAAAGTTGTGAAATCATGTCATCTGATTTTCACGTATATCCATTTGGTGTCAAAGCTGTCAATCACGCCGCGTATCTCCCGCCCTGTGGAAGCGTCTCGCCGGTCTCGTGAAGTTGTTTCATCGAAGCTCAGCACTGGATAGCCGAAAGTACGACATTGAAGCTCTCCACAGTTTAGTTCTAATCTAGTTCTTCACAGATTAGTTTGCTTGCTAGTATGTAAATAAACTCGGTCTCTTTGAAAAGATTCAGCCTTTTTTTTCTCAGTCAAACTGATCAAATTATAGCCTGTAATGCTACTGTCATGATTGTCACTAGAACATGCCTCACTCACACTGCTATCACCGCTTCCAGAGGTTGAGAATATCCAGCACGTATTCCTCACGTATTCCTCTAATTCCATTCTAATTAATGATCGGAAGAACGTGTATCGACCACCGTTACTGTAAAATATGCACGTATGTCCATTTAAACTCAATTTTGGTCAAATGTGGATTATATCATTACACTGGCAAGAATATGGTTACATGTAAAGATGCCGTACCAAGTATGACAACGCTACATTCAACTGCTTTTGAAATACAGTGTTTTTTTCACTTCCTGAAAAGTAAGCGTTTTGGACATACGTGAGTTTCATCGGGCAGCGACGATATGTTATAAATAATAAAACTGCACAATTTTAACTGTGTGTGTTAACTGAGTTTCTGTGTGTGAGCGGCGCTCATTTGTTTTCAATTTTCTCCTCGAGAGTCTGCGCGAGCCTCAACAGCTCAAGCTTGTTAACATCAGTTTGTTTTATATTATCCACTATCGATCTCCACTTACACTGATGCAGAATCATTATTGCACTTTGGTGATTCCCTAGTTATTTTTTGTTTTGACATTTTATTCAGGCTACTTGTCTGTCGGGCAAGTAAAATTATTTTTCACTGCCCCTTCAAAAATCCACTTGTCCCGGACAAGCGTTAATGTCGAGCCCGGAAGTAAATGTTTTTCTCTAAAACACGTTGGGCGCAATAATAATAATAATAATAATAATAATAACTTTATTTCTTTTTATTTCCACGTATTTTAAATTCCCTTAAAGGGTTAGTTCACCCAAAAATGTAAATTCTGTCATTAATTTCTCACCCTCATGTCGTTGGACACCCGTCAGACCTCCGTTCATCTTCAGACACAAATGAAGATATTTTAGTGTAAATCTGATGCTCTGAAAGGCCTCCATTGGCTCACTTTACACTCTCAAGACCCTTAAAAGACACTAAAGACGTCGTTACAAAGTCCATCTCACTACAGTGGTTCTACAATAACTTTATGGAGTGACGAGAATAGTTTTTGTGCGCAAAAAAACCCTAAATAACGACTTATATAGTGATGACGATTTCAAAAGACGGCATCATGAAGCTTCGAAGCGTTATGAATCAGTGAGTCGAATCATGATCCAAACTGCTGAATCGACTCACTGATTCATAACGCTTCGAAGCTTCATGATGCCGTGTTTTGAAGTCGTTATTTAGGGGTTTTTTTGCGCACAAAAACGATTCTCGCCGATTCATAAAGTTATTGTAGAGCCACTGTAGTGAGATGGACTTTGTAACGACGTCTTTAGTGTCTTTTAAGGGTCTTGAGAGTGTAAAGTGCATTGAGCCAATGGAGGCCTTTCAGAGCATCAGATTTACACTAAAATATCTTCATTTGTGTCTGAAGATGAACGAAGGTCTGACGGGTGTCCAACGACATGAGGGTGAGAAATTAATGACAGAATTTTCATTTTTTGCTGAACTAACCCTTTAATCATCATCACAACAAGTAAAACCACAGAATATAGTTCTGATGTGCAGCAAAATATTGTTGAGCTTCACAGAATAGAAAGTGGCTGTGAGAAAAGAGCTAAAGCACTGAAGATCCCCATTTCCACCATCAGGGCAATAATTAAGAAGTTCAACCAAAGATGTGCTGAATCTGTCTGGACGAGGACGTGTGTCTGTATCGTTTGATTGGACAAAGACTCTCCAAGATCACAGATGGAGAATTGCAGATTAGTTGAGTCTGGGATCAGAAAGCCTAAAAGAATGATCAAGCAGCTCCTACATCACCACATGTTGTTTGGGAGTGTTTCAGGAAAAATCCCCCTCGCTCATCCAGAAACAAACTCCAGCATCAGACACGACTGGAGCTTCAGACGGACCTGGTTCTGTGTTCAGACGACAGTAAAACAAGAGCTTTCTGGCAGAAAACACACCAGATGGGATGAAAAGTCCCCCATGCCCACGGTTTAATACACCGCTGGATCTTTAATGTTGAGGGACTATTTTTTTGCTGGAGGTCCTGGACATCTTGTTCAGACACACAGTGTCACAGATTCTAGCAAATACCAACAGATAAACAATCAAAACCTTCTAGAAATCTTCTAATGGGCCGTGGTTAGGGATGACGAAAACTAAACATTTTCTTGACCGACCACCGAGTCTCATTAGCCGGTTGAAACCGGTTAACTGATTAGTTTAAAATATGCTGCGCTATTTGAAATAACAGCCGCGAGCCACGCCTGCAATTTCGCAACTCTGTGGCATCTCTCTGCCGCTCTGCCTCCCGCTCTCACACACACACACTCACACACACTCACACACAACCACACACAACCACACACACTCACACACACTCACACACACACACTCACACACACTGTCCCGGCGCCGCCTCCTGCCTTCCACTCACGTCACTTTTTTAAAATCCCCTACAGCGCGAAACATGAGTCCCGCAAACGCGGCGCCGAGGAGCTTGTTTGTAATCGGAGGACAAATGGCTCCTTACTTTCGCAATGGTTTGGGTACAAGGTGATCGTGTTGAAAATAAAGGCATTTGTCTAGCGTTAGAAGCTCATTTGAAACATTGCCGCGGCTCATTTAAGAAAATGACAGCTCCGAAGAGACGGCGCTTTAGTTCGAGGTAGTGCTAACAATAATAAAGAAAGATGATGATCAACACCTTATGTGTTACCACTGAAATGTAGATGTAATATATTTCCAAATGTAAGCCCATCTTATGCGGAATGTTGTCTAATAGACTGCAACACGATAAAACCAATGGATAGAACAGGCACCTTCAGAATGCGTAAAAGACGCGCGGCCAAGGCAGGTCTAACTCACTGTGTGCCTTCTAATTAAGCACTGTATCACACAAGTTGCAACTTACATCTGTGTCGTTCTTTTTGGTGAAATGGTCCCACACACTACTTTTCTTTGCACGCTTCATACTGTCGTCTGCCCTGCTAACCTCGAGTGTTTTAGCCTGTTTACTTTTTGCAAACCTTGTGAGCGCGCAAACCCAAACGCTGTGACCTCGCGCCAAATGTTTTTATTGGTTTATTAAGTACAAACAGGCGAGTTATGAAACATTGAGTGTGAGGGATTTGTTCACTTCACACAAAAAGATTTTGGAAGGAGATGGCTAACTGTAGTAGCGTTTAGTCCACTGTCTATAATAGCCTAATTTAGAGATCACTTTTCTTTTCTTTTTACCGACAACCGACAACTTTGATCGGTTAACGTTGATACGGTCAAACGGTCATCGGTTAACATCCCTAGCCGTGGTTGGATCTTCCATCAGGACAACGATCCAAAACTAACATCAAAATCAACACACAAATGTGTCACTGAACACAAATGAAGCCACGGCCGTCCCAGTCCCTGAGCTGAACCCTGTAGAGATGAGAGATGACCTGAGGAGAAGAGCTGGGATCTGGAGGATCTGGAGAGATTCTGTGTGGAGGAATGATCTCTGATCTCCAAACTCATCAGGCATTACAGGAGAAGACTCAGAGCTGGGATCTTGGGAAGAGGACGTTGCGTAAAGTATTTAATAAAAGGGTGCCAATAATTATGTCCAACATGTTTTGGAGAAAAAACATTTATTTCATGAAGAGATTTTCCCCATATTTTCAATTCTTTTACTTCAATGAAAGGTTCGATTTTTACAGCCATCTTTGATCATATTTACCAAAAGGGGCAATAATTCTGACCACATCTGTATGGGTTGTTTAATCTTGTATAGGCCTTTTGATTTGATTAAAAAAATATATCAAATTCATCACTCTTTGGAGCAAAAACGGTTCTCTAGGGCACATTACATATGACTATTTGGGCTTTGAAAGATTAGGAGGATTTCAGCAAAACTCAAAATATTAGTTTGAAAAAAATAGTAGTTTATAATGTTATGAATTTCAAAAAAAAAATCTGTAAGCACTTCTACCACAGAAAATACATATTCAATTCCAAAGTTGCAAGTGAAAAAAGAGATTGTTTTTAGTGGAATTCATCTGCAACTTCACAACACAAATGTATTTGAATTAGGGCTGTCAAAAGATGAATCGCGATTAATCACATCCAAAATAAAAGTTTGTGTTTACATAATATATTTGTGTGTACTCTGTATATTTATTATGTATATATAAATACAAACACGTCATGTATATATTTAAGAAATATTTGCATATATATACTGTATATACATTTATATAATTTATATTATATATAAATATTTTATATATAAATATAATACATTTTTCTTAAATAAATACATGCTTGTGTGTGTTTTTATATATAAATAATAATTATACACAGTACACACACATATATTATGTAAACACAAACTTTTATTTTGGATGAGATTAATCGCGATTAATCTTTTGACAGCCCTAATTTGAACACAAATGATTTATTAATTATGGTAACACTTTTGATGCACCCCAACAGACCATGAGGAACTTTGTTACTAAATGTCATCTTATTCTACTTACTCTAACTGTCTACTAATAGTCTAATGAGAGTTTTTATAACTAGTAGAATGTCTAACCGAAGTAAAGTAATAAAAATAAAGTGTAATCTTAATGATTTCTGCCCATGTAGGTTCAGGATCAGAGATGCAGTCCACACCAGTGGCGGGGATAACTCCTCCCCGGGGAATAAATCCTCCTCCGATGGACAGCGTCACTCCACCTTCCATGTGTCCCAGAATTCCCTGCGATGGAACGGCACAGGCGGCAGAGCTGGAGGCAGAGCCATGCATTGAGGATGTGCAAGAACCGCTGTATGGGGCGTTGAATGCATGTAGACATACTGTGAAGGTAAAGTCATTGTGTTCAGAGCATAAGCCAATGGGAGGGTAAAAAAAAGTAGTAAAATGACTAAGGGCGTTTTCACACCTGAAAGTCCGCACCAAAGTCCGAACCGAAGTTCATGTTTTGATACTTTTTATACATTCGGTTAGTTTTGGTTTGGTTTCACATTGCAATTATGCGAGCGCACTACAGAACTTTACGTGACACACTTGCGTCCACTCGTCTTCTTCTATGTGGGCGGCATCTGGACATTGATTGGTTTGTAAACAGACGTGCGTCTGACTCGTCTTTGACGAGAGTGAATGAACGGACGCATATCACCGCCACTATTGAACAGTGAAGAATAGAATTGCTTGACATATTTTTTATTTGTTACGTTTAAAAGTGGACATTTCAAGCTTTATATTCACATATTTCTCATGTTTGTGAGACGAGTAGCTGCTGAGTTTGGGTTTATTTGAGACGCGCTCCAGTTCATGTGTAAAGCATGTGATCGCTCCCACGATTATTGTCTGCTATAGACTATTTGCTTCTTATTTATTAAATCCAGGCAATTATCTGATTAAACTTTGATTAAAATTAAGATACAATTTATACAAAACTAAATTCACATTAAAGAAAGGCTTTCTAAGCAAAATCACACAAAATTTCGTTCAAAATTATTTCTAACTTTCTGACTTTTGACATATTGCGCATATTTCACTTTTCATAATCAATGTAGCCTAGATTGAATTTAAAAATAACATTATAATATTTAAACATAAACAGGAACTTCCTGTAAATGGTCTGAAAGTCCGAACCATACAGAAAATGCTTTCACACTAGAAACGAACCGAACCTTTGTTCAGTTTGATCCGGACCGAGACGACCTCTTTTCGTCGGACCAAATTTCGTCTGTTTGTTCCGGATCGTGGTCAGGGAAGGTTTCACACCTGCAATTTTGATTCGGACCAAACTGAAAAGTCAGAAAATCCGGACCAAACAAGGTAGGTGTGAAAACGCCCTAAGACATATTTATGGTTCTGCATTAAAGGGCCATGAATCCCCCTGTTTCAACAGCCTAGAGCCCTGCACGGGCCTCAAAACTAGGCCCTAGGGGCCCGTGTTCGACAGCTCATCAAAATGATCAGCCAGAGTCCGACTGGAGCCCGTGTTTTTTTTTTTTTTTATCCTCCCTATTACACATTAGTTGCAGCCATTAAAATAGTTCAGTTTTGTTTTTAATGTCAAAGAAGTTATTTTTCGTTTTGTTTCTTTATTAAGTTCATTTAGAAAAATGTTTGAAGCATTTTTTTGTTTGTTAAAGCAGCACTAGGTAGGTTTTGCTCTCGGCTCCCCCTACAGTTGGGAAACAGTATTGTCCTCTACTACTGTTGTAAACTCTGTCATTCTACATCAGTGGATGCATCGCACCTGCATTTGTTGACATGAAAACTATAATAGCCCTGAACACTGCAGGAGTTCACATGCGTGTTCTGCTTGCGTCGCGTGTGAAATGTCTTCATCCCAGGTACAGTGGCATATGTTTCAGCATGTCATATGAATATCATTTCATGGGTTTTATTTTTTTTCAAACGCCAAATGATCGCGATGCTCACGTTTACAAGCCAGCGTCATTATAGTAGCCTAGTCTATTGGTTCCAGTTTTACAGAATCTATATGATACTTCAATTCAATGTTTGAGTGGTAGGTAATAACCATAAATCCTCAATATTATAATATCAAGCTACCCTTAACCAATATCACAGACATGTTAGGTATCCTAAAATATGATTTTGTACATCTTATGTATTTACTTGCAAGAATGTAGCCCCTCCTCCTTCAGCTCACGCCAACGAGCAAACGCTGCCCAATGTTGATCCTCGTCCTGCCTTTAATCCGATCACTTTCTCATTTCCTCCGACAAAACCTTTGCTTTCTTATTTTTCTGTGCTGCTTCGGCCATGACTATAACATTCGGCAAACAAATGATAGTTTGGCTTGCACGTCCGAATTTAAGGAAGTGGTGGTGGAAGTGACGCATATGCCGTAAAGCAGTCGAATTTTGTAGTTCTTTTTTTTCCCGGGTTACTACCCAAAACCCGAAGTTTAAAAGTACGATTAAAAACAATACAGACCCCGTCAGGCTATGGCAGACGTGTCATTCAACCTATTGTAAGTCGATGTATCATCACAAGAGTCTTGAAAATATATTATAAAGGTTGAAAAGTTACCTAGTGCTGCTTTAAATTAAAGTTTTTGTTCTTTAAAGTGACGACCAAGCGGCCAGCGGCTGACAGTGAGTTAACCCAACGCTTTAGCCTCTCAAATCAACACTTGTCAAATTAGTTAGGCTATATTTCGTTTTGTTTCTTTATTAAGTTAAAGGGTTAGTTCACCCAAAAATGAAAATTATGTCATTATTTATTTAATTATTTAATTAATTTCTCACCCTCATGTCGTTGGACACCCGTCAGACCTCCGTTCATCTTCAGACACAAATGAAGATATTTTAGTGTAAAGCTGATGCTGAGAAAGGCTTCAGATAGGCCTCCATTGGCATTCAGTACATTCACACTCACAAGACCCATAAAAGGCACTAAAAACGTCGTTACAAAGTCCATCTCACCACATAACAATAATTTTATGATGCGACGACAATAGTTTTTGTGCGCAAAAACCCCCAAAATAACGCTTTTATCCAACTTGTTCTTGTCTTCCGTGTGTGTCTCCACGACGCATGCGTGAGAATATGAGCAGATCCGGCGTTCGGACACATGACCCAGAAGAGATTTGTTTACAAGCAGAGGAAGACGCGCGTATCTCAGCTGATGAATTCTACATTGATCGTGCTTTAGGTCTCGGTGTAGTTCTCAAAATGGCTTAAGTGTGCATTTCATGGATTCCTGAACGCCGGATCTGCGTCATATTCTCACGCATGCGTCGTGGAGACACACGGAAGACAAGAACAAGATGGATAAAGGCGTTATTTTGATTTTTTTTTTTGCGCACAAAAACTATTGTCGTCGCTTCGTAAAATTATTGTAGAGTCACTGTGGTGAGATGGACTTTGTAACGACGTTTTTAGTGTCTTTTATGGGTCTTGTGAGTGTGAATGTACTGAATGCCAATGGAGGCCTATCTGAAGCCTTTCTCAGCATCAGCTTTACACTAAAATATCTTCATTTGTGTCTGAAGATGAACGGAGGTCTGACGGGTGTCCAACCACATGAGGGTGAGGAATTAATGACAGAATTTTCATTTTTGGGTGAACTAACCCTTTAATTTAGAAAAAAGTTTGAAGCATTTTTTTGTTTGTTAAATTAAAGTTTTTGCTTTTTAAAGTGACGAACAAGCAGCCGGCAGTGAGTTAACCCAACGCTTTAGCCTCTGAAATCAACACTTGACTTGTCTTGCTTATAAAATCCATATAAAACACTTAAAGCATGGTTTAAACGTTTAGCCTACAATCACCACCATCACAGTAAAAAGGCATTTTTGACATGATGAGGCAGGCAGATCGCAACGGCACGCAAATGAAACGGGCTACACAATCTAAACAAATAAAAATAAAAAATAAAAACATGCAGGTTGTCTTGCCTTACACCTCTCTGGGAAATGAATATAAATCCGATCTTCAATTCCTGCGCTATATCCACATTTAGAGTTCATGTCAACGAAAGCAACCGATATGAGCATTTTATTCATCAGCTCATTTCAACATCAAAGACGCATTATGAGAACGAGCGACCTAAACACTGGTAAGAGCCTTTAGTCTCATTAGTTTTAATGAAGATGGTTGTGTTTTTGAGCATCTCAGACTTAGCTTATTTTCAGCTTCACTTGTGGCAGTTTGTGTGTTGGTTTGCTTTACTCATTTGCAGATGTGTGTTGCATATGCCGTCCTCTAAACACTGTGAGCCGGTCTTGACAGTTGCGGACTCGCGATATCATGGTCTCATGTTATTTCCACCAGCGCAGCACATCTCATTGGTTCTTTTAATTATTGAATGTCTAAAATATAAAAGGAAGGAGAAGCCTAAAAAGGCCCGAATCCCGGCCCACGTTTGAGGTATGACAGGAAAATTGGCCTGAAGCCCGGCTCTAGGGGCATCAACGGCTTCTGATTCAGACCATTTTATTTCGCTCTTATTAAAAGCATCAAAGCTTCCCACAAATGCACACTGCAAATGACCATTTAAGTTACACAATATACACATGGAAGCTCACCGTTACACAAACACATGTATATCCTGTGTCACCTGTAATTAAATGGACAATTAAACGCACAGCCATTCGCAATTTGTTCTCTGCATTGAACATATGAACATATTTTGTGGAGTTTTTATAAGCGTTTGGTCGGTTAAATGGCCGTGAAGAGCGGTTACACTCACAGTGTGGATGAATCGTGTTTGTGTGTAGACTCAGGATCTACTGAAGAGAACGTAGGCAACGCAGATACTCATACAAAGCGGAAAAAACACTCGTTTTTGATCCATTAAAGGGTTAGTTCACTCAAAAATGAAAATTCTGTCATTAATTTCTCACCCTCATGTCGTTGGACACCCGTCAGACCTCCGTTCATCTTCAGACACAAATGAAGATATTTTAGTGTAAATCTGATGGCTCTGAAAGGCCTCCATTGGCTCAATGCACTTTACACTCTCAAGACCCTTAAAAGACACTAAAGACGTCGTTACAAAGTCCATCTCACTACAGTGGCTCTACAAAAACTTTATGGAGTGACAAGAATAGTTTTTGTGCGCAAAAAAACCCTAAATAACGACTTATATAGTGATGACGATTTCAAAACACCGCATCATGAAGCTTCGAAGCGTTATGAATCAGTGAGTCGATTCAACAGTTTGGTGGTTTGACACGCGATCCGAATCATGATTCGACTCACTGATTCATAACGCTTCGAAGCTTCATGAGGCCGTGTTTTTAAATCGTCATCACTATATACAGTTTTTTGTTATTTACTCTAAAACATTTGATGATATGTAATGAAAAGTTTTTGAAAATACTTCTTTACTTACCAGTGAAGGCGACTCATATTTTCTGGGGTGATTAACTGGACGGAAATGAGAGAAAAAGGCACTTTTCATTGGAGAAAATATGGAGCTATGTGACCTGTGCACATGTGCTGAAACAGGACACAAAATGGACCCCTGTGGGTCATGTGACCACTTTTTTGCACTTTCATTGATTAGTATTTGAGTTCTTCTTCCCTGAGATGCTTCTGTAAGTCAGAAATGTTAAACAAAGGACAAAAATATTCAGGCAAATTAATAAACTTTTATCTAATTTCGCCATTTTGTATTGAAATAGGCCTATGTGATTCATAATGTAAATGAACAAGAAATATTAACAAAGCCGTTTTCATCAGATTAGGATATGATTAGTAATGAATCTGTGCATAGTGTAAATTAATATAACTCCATTTGTAGCTCTGAGTAAATAAAAGAGCTCAGCTTTTTCAGTCTGTATTGGGTATAAGATTAGTAATGAATGTGTGCATATTGTGAATTAATTTAATACATTTAGTCACCTAGCTTTCCTGGTAGCCTTCAGCAAATTAACATGTCTATGAAAATGATTCATAAAACATAAATATCAGTTAAACATATGTTTTACTTTCTTCACTGACGAAAATGGAAAAACTATCAGTCATATCTGCCCACTGACATGGTTATTGTTATCTCATTTTTGGCTTTCAGAACAAAATGCTCATATGTAGATCATGGAAATCAAAAATTTCTCAGGGGAGCATGTTCCCAAACCCCCCTAACCTCACATTCGGGATCTCAGTGATTATAAATCTGCCTACATTGTATGATTAAGGGATGTACAATATGGTAACGCAGAATAAGGCATTAATATTTGCTTTATAAGTATTAATAAACAGCCAATATCCTAATATGCATACTAATAAGCTACTAGTTAATAGTGAGAATTGGACCATAAACTAAAGTGTTACCATTTCATACCTTCACTGGGGGCTGAGAAAGAAAACATGAGACGGCATGTCTGTATTTTCCTACACACACTCTTTTACTACATCCCCCAGAATCCCCCAGCACTATAGCTACGGAATCTCTATTGTCTCAAATGCAAAACTTGTAAGCATTCAATACATCACAATAGTGTTGTCAGAAATATAAATATTTTGATTCTGAAATATCTGAACCTCTTCAAGACTCATTTACCTCAGAACAGACACATGACACCAGCGTCTCTTTCTCTCTCTCTCTCTCTCTCTCTCTCTCTCTCTCTCTCTCTCTCTCTCTCTCTCTCTCTCTCTCTCTCTCTCTCTCTCTCTCTCTCTCTCTCTCCGTCAGCGAGTGACACACACACCCTCCTCCTCTCATCACTCGCTTCATTTGCTCCGGATGAATATTGTTGCTGTTACAGGGCTTGAATTTTGCGTGGGATTGGGCATAATTTTACTCAATCCCACAGATGTTGTTCACACACCCAAAGTGCGGCACATAAAGCTGCCTCTCAGAACTAAATTTTCGCTGCTTATTGCGCTTAAACACTCAAAAACACACAAAATAATGTCAAAATGCTGGTCTTGGCAAGTATTCCCGTAAACAGTTGAGAAAGAAAGCGAATGTGTAACAGTGTAATGGATCCGTGCGTCAGCTCTTAAAGAGACAGCAGCCTAATAAACCTGCAGGTGTGTTGGATCTATGGACATTTATGTTCCTGTCGTCGTCTTCTTTTTTTCAGAAACAGATCTGTGATGATGTAGAAAGGCGTCTGAAGCTTTTTGAGGACATGTGGAAAAGTGGGAAACTCTCTCCTTTGGTTAAACAGAGGATGCACAGCTTGTCCCAAGGTGAGTCTGTGTTGTTCACTTCCATTCACTGGTTCAGTCAGAAAACATCGCAGAGCAAGTTATGTGTACAGTAGTGGCCAAAAGTCATGTCATGTGACCCTACAAGCTCGATTAAACCATCAGATTATGAGGAAAATATTTTATCATTTTAAAATATTTGAAATACGAGGGAAGAACAAAACACTAAACTTGATTGAAGTTTTCATCTGACAAAATTATTGGTCCAAAAAGGCAAAATTGAGTACCACATAATCAGTTATTAATATTTTGTTGGTTATCTCTTGTTTTTGCTTGTTCATGTTTTCTTTGCATGAAATCATATTTTGTCTATTCAGACAAGCGCATGCATATGCTGAAATTAGTCATTTTTTGCTGCTTATTGCGCTTAAAATCACTTGTTTTTAAACCGCAAGGCTTAAAAACGCATTGAAACGATAAGTTTTGAGACGGCACAGAACGGTAACGTCACGTGAGCGCAACCGCGATATAGACGATAGTCCAAAATCTCTACCAGTTGACAGATTTCTACCAGTTAATGGTGTCTACTAGTATGGAGGATGAGAAATGACTTAAGTATTAATAAATAAATGAATAAATACGTAAATGCAGAATTAAATAAATAAATAAATGTATAAATAAATAAATGAATAAATAATTAAATGCTTAAATAAATAAATTTATAAATAAATAAATATATATATATATGAAGAAATAAACATAGAAATACATAAATAAATGAATAAATAATTAAATGCTCAAATAAATAAATAAATAAATGCAGAAATAAATGAATGAATAAATAAATAAATAATTTTGTCAAAAGTATCATTTTTGTATTGTGCTATTTTTGTATCATTTGTGTTATACTATACTTTTTCTACATTTATTTATTTTTACATTTATTTATTTCAGCATTTCATTATTTATTTATTCATTTATATTTATTTATTTATACATTTATTTATTTCAGCATTTAATTATTTATTCATTTATTTATTTATACATTTATTTATTTATTTCAGCATTTAATTATTTATTTATTCATTTATTTCAGCATTAAATTATTTATTTATTATTTTATTTCAGCATTTAATTATTTATTTATTTATTCATTTATTTATACATTTATTTATCTGAGCATTTCATTATTTATTTATTCTTTTATTTATACATTTATTTATTTCAGCATTTCATTATTTATTTATTCATTTATTTATACATTTATTTATTTGAGCATTTAATTATTTATTTATTCATTTATTTATACATTTATTTGTTTATTTCAGCATTTAATTATTTATTTCAGCATTTAATTATTTATTTATTTATTTCAGCATTTAATTATTTATTTATTCATTTATTTCAGCATTTATTTATTTATTCATTTATTTATACATTTATTTATCTGAGCATTTCATTATTTATTTATTCTTTTATTTATACATTTATTTATTTCAGCATTTCATTATTTATTTATTCATTTATTTATACATTTATTTATTTATTTCAGTATTTAATGATTTATTTCAGCATTTAATTATTTATGTATTTATTTCAGCATTTAATTATTTATTTATTCATTTATTTCAGCATTTATTTATTTATTTCAGCATTTAATTATTTATTTTATTCATTTATTTCAGCATTTATTTATTTATTTCAGCATTTAATTATTTATTTATTCATTTATATATATATATATATATATATATATATATATATATATATATATATATATATATATATATATATATATATATATATATATATATATATATATATATATATATATATATATATATATATATTTATTTCAGCATTTAATTATTTATTTATTCATTTATTTCAGCATGTAATTTATTTCTTCATTTATTTTATTTCTTCATTCATTTATGTATTTCTATATTTATTTCTTCATATATTTATTTCTTCATTCATTTATGTATTTCTACATTGATTTATTTATATAATTCTGCATTTACGTATTTATTTATTTATTTATACTTAAGTCATTTCTCGTCCTCCATATACTAGACCACAGCAGTCTAAATAAATGAAAAATGAGCTTCAATAATTTCCTAAAACTTATGAACTCATCCATTATAATGTGCATAAACTGCAGCATCTCCAGTAGGCCGGTTGAAATGAAGGGCATTTTAATAGTGTCCGCTCATCAGCAGGGCTGGGCTGTTTATGGTAGTTAGGGATGGGCGATATAACTTGGCAAAAGTGAACAAAATGGAGGAAAAACCTGCTGGATGTGCTTGGTTTCAGACGTGAAGAGCCAGAACTGGGACGCAGCGGATGAGGTCCACCGGGGCCTGATGGTGGATCATGTTTCTGAAGTCAGTCAGTGGATGGTGGGAGTCAAGCGTCTGATCGCTGAAGCTCGGAGCCTGAACAGCGGCACAGATCCAGCCTCCTGAGGACTGCATGATATCCAGTGCTTCTCTCAAAACACACGTTTCTTTGGACAAGCTGCCACAGGGATCTGTCTTATGTAAAGTTGTGTATTATCCTTCTTTAACAACCTGTCTATTACCATCTACTTCATCTGATATTACTTCTATTTTTGTAGGGTGGTGCTGGGGAACCGTTCTTTCTTTCTTTCTTTCTTCATTGCAATCTTGATTTGTATTTTGAAAACACAAAACATGAAAATGTATGCATTAAGTATCTTACTACTGTACATAAAAACCTGCTTTTAAAAGAGGGTTGATGGCCAACTATTTCAGCCCGAATAAAGCCCACATTCACAGGTTAATGATTTAATCAGTACAGTTATGATGTGCAATAAAGTACATGTTGAAACGTAACCATTATGAAGCATGAATTATGCATAGTTCATAACAGCATCTTAATTGCATTCAATTTCTAGTACATGTACAATATCACTAAAGCCACACTTAAAATCTCTCTCTCTGCTGAATGCCTCATTTAAGAAGAGTTTCATGAGTTTTGACCAAACTATGAGAATGTTAGAAGAGATATGTTTCATATTTCTAGGCCAGTAGGTGATCCTGAACTGTTCTAATAGGGCTTGGCATATCAATGAACCCATACAAAGGAAAGTTTGGCACGCAGATAAACGTCTAATTTGGAGTCTAGCACCATTTCTTTCTTTCTTTTTTGAGTTATAGATTGGGGATTGAGATCCATAGGATATGTTTCACAATATGTGTCTAGTTTACTAGTTAGGGCACTGATCAGGGAGTCGGCCATTTTAAGGGCTGTCTCAATCGCGAAATCCTTCCAGTGCACCGAAACATTTGCTCGTTGAAAAGTCCGGGTTTTAAAATCAATGAGGTCACAAATATAAGGGTTTTTTTTTGAGAAATTTTTTTTTTCTCTGATTTACATGTGTGCATTTCTAAGACATTTCAAGGCCAAAAAATGTATAAGAAATAGCCAGTGTTGGGGAAAGTTACTTTGAAAAGTAATGCATTACAATATTGCGTTACTCCCTTAAAAAGTAACTAATTGAGTTACTTAGTTACTTTTTAAGAAAAGTAATGCGTTACGTTACTTTTGCGTTACTTTTTCTCACCTGGGCTGGACTTGTTTCTGTTTATAACAAAAAAGTTATATTTTTGTGCAAAGGTAAAGACCTCTTCATACCAAAATGTAAATAATAAGCCCCAGGCTGAGGTAAAAATGCAGATTCCTGCATGAACACTAGAGGGCGCAGCTCTGGATAATGGAGAATAGGATGCAGGAGAAAAAAGTTTTACCAATAAAAACTAAAAATCTAGTAAAAATTAATCATCAAAGGTCAGCAGCAAGACATTGGTAAATTAAATATAAAGGTAGATTAAATGCATAAAATTGTTGTTGTTTTAAACATTTCATTATTGGAGGTTTGCTAATACTCTGATTTTGTATTTGACTGATTTTATTCATTTTCAGGAGTACAGAATCTTTATTGTGCAAGTGAGATAAATAAATGCTCACATTTAGTCTAGAACTACAATAACCATCATGTTCACACACACACACACACACACGCACGCACGCACACCACACACACCACACACACACACACACACACACACACACACACACACCACACACACCACACACACACACACACACGCCTCTGCACTTATTATTCTCAACATGAGGACAGGAGAGCTGTCAGTCAAATTAATGTGAAAAAGTAACTCAGATATTGTGTTGCAAATTTGAAAAGCAATGCATTACTTTACTAGTTACTTGGAAAAAGTAATATTATTACGTAACTCAAGTTACTTGTAATGCGTTCCCCCAAACACTGGAAATAGCTTTCAAAGGCAGTGGGCAGTAGATTATTTGTCAATACCGCTCTAAAGCTGAGCTTTGACTGTAGTCTTTTCATTTTCGTCTGTGTCCGTGAAGAAAGTAAACATATAGGCTAAATATCAGTTGACCATATGTTTTATTAATCATTTTCTTAGACTAGTTAAATTCAGAAGCCTTGAGCTGGAATTCGCGCTAAGCATCTTCTGTGAATGTAAAGCCAGTATACTTGGATTTGATTGGTCATCTCAAATATAATATTTTGACATTGACGAGCGGTGAGGCAGCGCTGATGAGAAGCACTTGGTGCTGTGCTATATCCTTGCAGCACTAAAGTAGTATTAATACTATATTAGGCATATATTTCACAACATTTATCACATACAGTTTATTGCATGACATAAGTATTTGATCTCCTACCAACCAGTAAGAGTTCTGGCTCTCACAGACCTGTTAGTGTTTCTTTAAGAAGCCCTCCTGTTCTCCACTCATTACCTGTATAAAAGACACCTGTCCACACACTCAATCAAACACACTCCAACCTCTCCACAATGGCCAAGACCAGAGAGCTGTGTAAGATCATCAGGGATAAAAGTGTAGACGTGCACAAGGCTGGGATGGGCTACAGGACGATAGGCAAGCAGCTTGGGGAGAAGGCAACAACTGTTATTTGCGCAATTATTAGAAAATGTAAGAAGTTCAAGATGGCGGTCAATCTCCTTCGGTCTGGGGCATTATGCAAGATCTACAATGTCTCAACAGTTATACAGTTTTCAAGGTCTGGCCACGTCATTACTGCAGGTTGAAGGATTCTGATTGGCTAAGAGAAAATAGATAATCATGGTAAATTTCCACACATTGTCAGTTAATCAGATTCACGTCTCCATAGATCACTTGTTGACGCTTTCAGCCCCAATATTACGCACACATACAGATGCACAGTCTCTCTAAAGTTGGAGTTGGTTGAGCTCCAGTTCTGACCAGAAAGTTTCCCAAAACATACAGATAACATGTGCTTTCTCTCAGCCAATATTCACCATAATTCTTTAGTGTTTCAGTAAAAGGAAATAATATAAAATATAATATTAAAAGAATATAAATAAAAGCATATAATTCAGTCAAAAGGAATGAAACCAAACATTCTAGAGAACATTCAAACTAGTAGAAATCATTTAAATCATCTTAATATAGGAGGATAAATATTGATTAATGCTTTGATTATATTAGGTATATTGAAGCGGCATTGGATTTCAGAATCCGTCCATCCTTCAGGGTGGACAAAGACTCTCCAAGACCTCAGATGGAGAATTGCAGATTAGTTGAGTCTGGGATCAGAAAGCCTAAAAGAATGATCAAGCAGCTCCTACATCACCACATGTTGTTTGGGAGTGTTTCAGGAAAAATCCCCCTCGCTCATCCAGAAACAAACTCCAGCATCAGACACGACTGGAGCTTCAGACGGACCTGGTTCTGTGTTCAGACGACAGTAAAACAAGAGCTTTCTGGCAGAAAACACACCAGATGGGATGAAAAGTCCCCCATGCCCACGGTTTAATACACCGCTGGATCTTTAATGTTGAGGGACTATTTTTTTGCTGGAGGTCCTGGACATCTTGTTCAGACACACAGTGTCACAGATTCTAGCAAATACCAACAGATAAACAATCAAAACCTTCTAGAAATCTTCTAATGGGCCGTGGTTAGGGATGACGAAAACTAAACATTTTCTTGACCGACCACCGAGTCTCATTAGCGGGTTGAAACCGGTTAACTGATTAGTTTAAAATATGCTGCGCTATTTGAAATAACAGCAGCGAGCCACGCCTGCAATTTCGCAACTCTGTGGCATCTCTCTGCCGATCAAAAGCATAAACAATGCAGATTTATTTCAAAGCCATCTTTGCTCATATTTACCAGGAGTATCAATATTAGTGGAGGGCACTGTAGAAGCTCACTATGTCCCCTTATTGGAAATTCGGAGGTGCGAAACATAAATTGCGCGGACCAACTCAATAAACCCAGTGGGTCCAATCATACACCCGGTGCAATGTGATGGCAGGTGCGACGTTTCAGCCAGACGTTGTTTAAATATCAAATCAAATGCACATCTGTTCATCCATGGGCGTCTGGTCTGGAAACCAGGTGTGTTCAGGAGCATTGTTGGCGTTGCTATCGTGAGGAACTGAAAACGACTGAGCCATTGACCAACACAAACCTGCTCTAAAGTCAATAGCGCAGGACTTTTTGTGTTATTTAACGGGCGTGTTAGTAATATGAGCCTATAGGTGGGGCACAAAACGTGTACACACACAGGGACACGCAGCAGCACACACACAACTTTAAATATTGAAAATATTCTCCTCTCTGGAGAAGCGTTCAGTCTTTCCGCTCACATGTAAACAGTGAATCCTCCATGGTGTGAGCACAACTGGCTTTTAAAGGGAAAGGGAGATGAGATTCTGATTGGTTTATTGCACGTTACGCCCAAAACACACCCATGACTGTTACAAACATAATAACATGCACTCCTCAAAACTTGCCAAGAAAAGAGAATTCACAACAAATACGCAATGACAACTTCAACACTTTGTAAAGTACTTTTATTTATAAGCCCGGTTGCCTAAGAGCCAAACTGCAAAAAGTACATTTTACTCAGAAAACAATATCGTATCCACCCACTTTTTGACAATAAAAACAGCATGCCTCAACAAAACACAGTATATACGTCAAAAACTATCAAAAGATGCCGTTATGCCTTTCATAAACTGTACTGAAACAATAGAGAAGACAAACACATCAAAGAGGCCACCAGTAGTCATTAACAATGAACCGTTACTAGAAGACATAGAAAAAAGGTTTCCATGCAGTTTATTTTTCAATTCTAAATGTGTTTTTCTAAGGTAAATAAAACTTTAGTTCTGTAATGACAACTAAATCGTTCAAATACTACGAGCGAATCTTTGTCGGATATGCAATGATAATTGAATAATAATTAAATCATTCAAATATTATGAGCGAATCTTTGTCAGATATGCAATGATAATTGAATAATAATTCAAATCTTTGTTGGATATGCAACGATAATTTAATAATAATTAAATTGTTCAAATATTACGAGTGAATCTTTGTCGGATATGCAACGATAATTGAATAATAATTCAAATCTTTGTCAGATATGCAATGAAAATTGAATAATAATTCAAATCTTTGTCGGATATGCAACAACAATTGAATAATAATTCAAATCTTTGTTAGATTTGCAACAATAATTGAATAATAATTCAAATCTTTGTCGGCTATGCAACGATAATTGAATAATAATTAAAATCTTTGTTGAATATGCAAGGATAATTGAATAATAATTCAAATCTTTGTTGGATATGCAACGATAATTGAATAATAATTAAAATCTTTGTTGGATATGCAATGATAATTGAATAATAATTCAAATCTTTGTCAGATATGCAATGAAAATTGAATAATAATTCAAATCTTTGTCGGATATGCAACGATAATTGAATAATAATTCAAATCTTTGTTAGATTTGCAACAATAATTGAATAATAATTCAAATCTTTGTCGGCTATGCAACGATAATTGAATAATAATTAAAATCTTTGTTGAATATGCAACGATAATTGAATAATAATTCAAATCTTTGTTGGATATGCAACGATAATTGAATAATAATTAAAATCTTTGTTGGATATGCAATGATAATTGAATAATAATTCAAATCTTTGTCAGATATGCAATGATAATTGAATAATAATTTAAATCTTTGTCGGATATGCAAGGATAATTGAATAATAATTAAATCATTCAAATATTATGAGCGAATCTTTGTCGGCTATGCAACGATAATTGAATAATAATTAAAATCTTTGTTGAATATGCAAGGATAATTGAATAATAATTCAAATCTTTGTTGGATATGCAACGATAATTGAATAATAATTAAAATCTTTGTTGGATATGCAATGATAATTGAATAATAATTCAAATCTTTGTCAGATATGCAATGAAAATTGAATAATAATTCAAATCTTTGTCGGATATGCAACGATAATTGAATAATAATTCAAATCTTTGTTAGATTTGCAACAATAATTGAATAATAATTCAAATCTTTGTCGGCTATGCAACGATAATTGAATAATAATTAAAATCTTTGTTGAATATGCAACGATAATTGAATAATAATTCAAATCTTTGTTGGATATGCAACGATAATTGAATAATAATTAAAATCTTTGTTGGATATGCAATGATAATTGAATAATAATTCAAATCTTTGTCAGATATGCAATGATAATTGAATAATAATTTAAATCTTTGTCGGATATGCAAGGATAATTGAATAATAATTCAAATCTTTGTTGGATATGCAACGATAATTGAATAATAATTAAAATCTTTGTTGGATATGCAATGATAATTGAATAATAATTCAAATCTTTGTCAGATATGCAATGATAATTGAATAATAATTCAATTGTTCAAATATTATGAGTGAATCTTTGTCGGATATGCAACAACAATTGAATAATAATTAAAATTTTTGTTGGATATGCAATGATAATTGAATAATAATTGAAATCTTTGTCGGATATGCAACGATAATTGAATAATAATTGAAATCTTTGTCGGATATGCAACGATAATTGAATAATAATTAAAATCTTTGTTGGATATGCAATGATAATTGAATAATAATTCAAATCTTTGTCAGATATGCAATGATAATTGAATAATAATTTAAATCTTTGTTGGATATGCAATGATAATTGAATAATAATTCAAATCTTTGTCGGATATGCAACAACAATTGAATAATAATTAAAATTTTTGTTGGATATGCAATGATAATTGAATAATAATTGAAATCTTTGTCGGATATGCAACGATAATTGAATAATAATTGAAATCTTTGTCGGATATGCAATGATAATTGAATAATAATTGAAATCTTTGTCGGATATGCAACGATAATTGAATAATAATTCAAATCTTTGTTGGATATGCAACAACAATTGAATAATAATTGAAATCTTTGTCTGATATGCAATGATAATTGAATAATAATTCAAATCTTTGTTGGATATGCAACAATAATTGAATAATAATTCAAATCTTTGTCGGATATGCAACGATAATTGAATAATAATTCAAATCTTTGTCGGATATGCAACGATAATTGAATAATAATTCAAATCTTTGTTGGATATGCAACGATAATTGAATAATAATTCAAATCTTTGTCGGATATGCAATGATAATTGAATAATAATTAAATTTTTCAAATATTATGAGTAAATCTTTGTCAGATATGCGACAAGTAGCCTTAACGTGTTCTAGACTTACCCAGATTGCAGTTCTGTTTATGGTATAACTCACTCACAGCTGATGAAGAGCAGTTTCTGTACAGCCATGGCCAAACGTTTCTATACAACCTTGTTTTGATCCAATGAATCAAATAACAAAAAAAATCATGCATACAGTCATCACATTAACATTCTTGTTTTACAAATTAAATACTAAGCAATATTTGATCAATCTGACTAATCAGCTCATACAGTATTACTAATAAAATGTAAATGGTTTAATAAATCTAAACATACATTAATCTGTGCATTTAAGATGCAACATTTTAAGGTAAGACAGAAAGACCGAGTTGAATAGCAGATATTCACCAGCCCAGAAACGGCAATAGTCTGAATACAATATCAACAAGTTAAAACGCTAGGTCATGTTGAGTTGAGCATCACTGTGCAGATTTAGCAAAGTCCACCTTCTTCCTTGAATCTTTTAATAGCTGTGATTGTTCTTGTTAATAAATATGAACATTTTGAGTGATTAGCGCCGTCTGTTTCTCAAGCAAATTTTAAAAACAACATCAGTAGATTAGCACTTCCCTCACTGTTAACAACACCGATTATTGAAAGCTCTCTCTCTCTCTCTCCACTGAATTTGAATAGCCGTTAAGCCTAGACATCAAACGTACCCTCAGGAGCTTTTGTGACTTCAAGAGACTTCCTTTTGTTATGAAAAGAAAAAATCCCTGAATCCTAAAATACAAAAGGAAGAACAAATATACCAGCTCAACTGGAAGAACTTGAGCACACCACACCAGACCCGGGCTCTGAAAGAAAACCAAACAAAACTTGGAGCAAAGGTTTCACATGCAGCCCCATGATGCATTGCAGCTCTTGATAGTGCCTCGTTCAGCACGTCTTTAACTTTAAGCGGCGGTTCGTCGAGTGGGCCGCCGTGATCCATCCGTTCTTGCGCTTTCTTTTTTTGTTTTGTTGTGCCATCGATGCAGCTTTGATTTCAAGGGCTAAACGTATACTGAAATTCACCATTGTTCGTTCATAGTCACGTGAAAAAGTCCTTACGATATTCTCACCGAGCAGTTACACATGTGTAAATCTAAAGCTATGACTTTGCTTTTCAAATACCTAAACGTGTATCGAATACAGAGATCCATTTCAAAAAGGATTGTTACAATCGAGTTTTCTTACAGGAGAGAGAGATTGAAAAACGAACGCTAATTAAAAAGAGTATATCTAGACACCCGAGCCGTTTTTACAAAAGGCAGGAAACAGGATCTCTTTAGGAATGTAGGACTTGCTCCATGCATGTCCCGATTATCTCAGCATGTTTTGCACACTTGTAATTTTTGTAAACATACCCAAACTACTGAAAAAAGTGAATACCACACAGCACAAAGTGGCTTCGTCATAGTCTATCCATAAAGAAGTGTTCTGAGCAATGAGGAATAAATGCTGATGTGAATGTGATGACGCTGTAAAGCCAATGAAGTTCAAGGAAAAGACGAGAAGCTCGGAGCTTGTACATCCTCAAGCCGGTGATCCTGCAACGCTGATGTTTTCAACTGAGGCAGAAAAACAGAGAAAGGTCAGGCAAATTGTAACGGAGACAGAATATTGTTATGAATATGATCCATGTGCTGGATAGTTCACCTCCATCCCTCATCAAATACAACAATCCTGAGGACTTTGCTCAGAATTTGTCAGGCGTGTTTGATTTGGAATGAACTCTGCAGGACAGGAATCGCCAATATTTCTCCATTTGACTGTTATCAAACTAGTTTCCCCAAACACACCCTCCTCCTTTAAAGGGTTAGTTCACCCAAAAATGAAAATTCTGTCATTAATTACTTCCCCTCATGTGGTTGGACACCCGTCAGACCTCCGTTCATCTTCAGACACAAATGAAGATATTTCAGTGTAAATCTGATGCTCTGAAAGGCCTCCATTGGCTCAATGCACTTTACACTCTCAAGACCCTTAAAAGACACTAAAGACGTCGTTACAAAGTCCATCTCACTACAGCGGCTCTACAATAACTTTATGAAGCGACGAGAATAGTTTTTGTGCGCAAAAAACCCTAAATAACGACTTATATAGTGATGACGATTTCAAAACACGGCATCATGAAGCTTCGAAGCGTTATGAATCAGTGAGTCGAATCATGATTCGGATCGCGTGTCAAACTGCTGAAATTTGGCGATTCAAACTGCTGAATCGACTCACTGATTCATAACGCTTCGAAGCTTCATGAGGCCGTGTTTTGAAATCGTCATCACTATATAAGTCGTTATTTAGGGTTTTCTTGCGCACAAAAACTATTCTCGTTGCTTCATAAAGTTATTGTAGAGCCACTGTAGTGAGATGGACTTTGTAACGACGTCTTTAGTGCCTTTTAAGGGTCTTGAGAGTGTAAAGTGTGCCAATGGAGGCCTTTCAGAGCATCAGATTTACACTAAAATATCTTCATTTGTGTCTGAAGATGAACGGAGGTCTGACGGGTGTCGAACCACATGAGGGTAAGTAATTAATGACAGAATTTTCATTTTTGGGTGAACTAACCCTTTAAATAGTCCCACCCAGACAGCAAAATAGGGCGTTTTCACACCGGTTTGTTTTCCGAAACAGGGACTTCATTTGTTCAAATGTTGCATTTTCTTCTTGGTTCGGTTCACTTTCACGAGGCAACCTTTCAAAACGTACCATAACGTGTTCACGCAAGTCACATGTGAGTACAACTGTCCTCTGATTGGTCAGAGTTTCCTCTGCGTCATCCATCAGGATGATTGACAAGTTCATGAGCTTATGATGGCTTTATTTGTAACTGTACGACTATAGACTGTAAACAAATATGGGCGTAGTGTCCGTGACGTCACGTCACCCACAGGATTCTGAAGAGCAGTTTTGAAGCGTAAAGTCGGGTCGAGCTGGCCGTCGCCATCTTGTCATCGCTTCACTCCTGGATAACAGAAAATGGGTAAAGAGGCGGGACGGGGGCGGAGCTGAGGTGACGACTAACAGACAGCAGACAAACGGCTATCCACCTGTCACTCAAAGTGGCCACGCCCTTAATTATGCAGAACTTTAAGGCTTTATATAATGTAAACGAATGAGTTATAAAAACATTCACCCCCCTCACAGTCGTCATGAAGGGCAACATTAGCTGTACAGACCAAAAGCACAATGTGTCCCAGACTGTAAACATGTGTTCTTCTGCTGTAAAGTTGGCCATTTTAACATGAGCTCAATGAGATTCTGCTCCTCCTGGAGTCTGCCTCTAGTGGCCAGTCCATGAACTGCAGTTTAAGTCAGTCACATTTCCTGTTATGAATTATGATTAAAAAATGCCATTATTTTATTTAAAAAAGTTAATAATTGTATTTTGTTGACAAAATGTTTTAGTTTGTCTTGTATATTTGTTTGATTATATCAGGTAACATTTTAAGCTGTTATTTGGTCATGTTATAATGTACCCCATCTATGGGGCATGTTGTCACATTTCACTTCCATTCTTTCGGGGTAAATCAAGAAAAAAGTAAACACTGTATTAATGAAACAAAACCACATAATTGTACTAGACATGTGTGCAATTAATGTGGGAAACAATAAATACTCTGAACCCCAAGTGGACAAACTGAGAAAGTCAAAAAGCGTTAGGTTATGCCCCGCTCTCCACTACTTGGGTTACCCCTATATGGGCCTGGTATGAGCCCATCAAGAGACCCATCATCAACCCATCTGGGCTAACCCATGTGGGACCTCCATGGAAACTGAGGACAAAATTAGCTGGGTCGGGGTTGGGTAGCCGAGGTGGGCCCCAGATAAGATGCCCATTTTGAGCCCATGCCCACTCTGTACCCCTGTAGCCCATGTTTAACCGCACCAAAGGGGAAAACCAACTCTAGTACAATTCAACCCAACTAAATGAGGCAGGTGTGAAAGCACCCTAAGTCGCTGTCTGGGTAGTCATAACAATAAATACTTAAAACCATATTGTGCCTCATTATTTAAAGCTAAAGAAGCCAGTTGCAGTTCTTCGATGAACCTGTTGAATCGGTTAACAGGTTAATAAAAAAGTCAGAGAGCAGGGACATTTTTTTTCCGTTTACTTCTATGTACAGTTATAGAACTGTACATAGAAGTAAACGAAAAACATTTTTACAAGTCAAAGCCAGTCATACTGTACTGCATATATTGTGTGCGCATCCTTTTGATCACCATCCCCGCTGCCAGAATATATGCATATGAATATAAAATGGCAGAGAACAGAGGCCATGATCAAAGCCATGTTCTCGGTATAAACAAAAACAAAAGGTGCTTTGTCTTTACTATGCAGCATGACAAACAGCACAGACAACAATCAATACTTCATGCATATTGATACGGGCAGAGGAGGCAAACGTTTCCTCACACACACACACACACACACGCGTGCAGAGGAGGAGGAGCTCATTAGGGCGTGTAGTATGAAGATCTTTCAAAAGCTTTTTAGGGGTACATTAGATGTAACAGACAGAAAAGCTTCGAATATTTCATATATTTCGTCAAGCGTTACATTTCATACTAAGCGACTGCCCACTTTTTTGGTGGCCTTGATTTTGCAAGTATTTTTATGGATTTCCAAAAATTCTTCAGAAAAGAGTTCTAAGCCTTGAATCAAACCAACCAGCTCCCAAATTACAAAAATAACAAAGACAAAGACTGCATACTTTATTTGATCAGGGAATTAACTACTTATCCCATGAAGTATTGTGAAAAACATAATTGATTACAAAGGACAATATAAAACGAGTCATTTATATTCATTAGTTATTTTTGTAAGTTTACTACCCTTGGGAAAAAAGAAGTATAATTAATTGTACTGAAATGTGCACTTCTAGTGTAATTCAAATCTTAAAAATATATATAAAAGAAACTACTTGCAGGTAATATAATATAAATTAAATAAAAGGCAAGGCCACTTAAAGGATTAGTTCACTTTTAAATAAACTTTTGCTGATCATTTACTCACCCTCATGTCATCCAACATGTCCATGTCTTACTTTCTGCAGTCGAAAATAAATTAAGTTTTTTTGATGAAAACAGTCCAGGGTTTTTCTCCATATAATGGACTTCAATGGGCTCCAAACGGTTCAAGATCCAAATGACAGTTTCAGTGCAGCTTCAAAGGGCTTTAAACGACACCAGATGATGAATAAGGGTCTTATCTAGACAAACCATCAGTTTCTGAGAGAAACCCAGCAGTATTTATGCTATTATTTTACCTCTTATCAGACGAACGTGATCATCTCTGAGCTCCACCATAACTTCCGCTAAGTGAGGTCAAAATACGAGCGTGGTCATAGATATATCGATCGTAGATGCCTCATTCTACTTATCCGTGCAGTCGCTAATGAAGCATCTATGTATACATCTATGACCACGCTCGTATTTTGACCTCACTTAGCGGAAGTTATGGCGGAGCTCAGAGATGATCACGTTCGGTTTCTCACAGAAACTGATGGTTTGTCTAGATAAGACCCTTATTCATCATCTGGTGTCGTTTAAAGCTGCACTGAAACTGTCATTTGGACCTTGAACCGTTTGGAGCCCATTGAAGTCCATTATATGGAGAACAATCCTGGAATATTTTCATAAAAAATCTTAATTTCTTTTCGACTGCAGAAAGAAAGACATGGACATCTTGGAGGACATGGGGGTGAGTAAGTGTATTTAAAAGTGAACTAATCCTTTAAGTGTAAATAGAGAGTACACTTTCACGGCTATGTTTCTTAACACGCTTAAAAAGTGCCCATTGTATTAAGATCAAATTTGGTCCCATTTTATAATAAGTGTATTTAACTACTATGTACTAACATTTAAATTCATCATTTGATACAATGCACTTACTTAGTTCTATGGGCTGTGGAAAAATAAGAAAAAGAGCAAGAATATACAATAAGTGCCTTAGGGCCCTCTTTTGGCGTTAAAAACGACTGTCAGGATTGACTAAAGTCACGCAGTTATAAACTAGCGCTGAAAAGGCGTACAGGGTTAATTTTGCGGCTGATTTTATTGCATATGCGTTTGTAGGAGTTTCCCTTTCAGACGCAGTGTTAATGTGAGGAGAATATTTAAATGAATCACACAAGGTCTGCATTTACTGGTGTTTGCTCCATTATTTACTGCCCAAAAAAGCGTGTCTTAAACCAGAGGCTAACAGGGAGATTGTGTTGGTCTTTATGGAAATGATCCAGCTGTGTCTGTGCTCTTTAATTTGTCCACTCCCATCGCTGCAAAAAATGCTTTTCTTACGTAATATTTTTGTCTTGTTTTCAGTCCAAATATCTAAAAAATCTTACATTAAGAAGTATTTACTAGACAAGCAAAAGTTTTTGTCTTGTTTTGGGGGAAAATAACTCAAAATTAAGCATTAATAATCTGCCAATGGGGTAAGAAGATTATTTTGTTTGCCCCATTGGCAGATTATTTTGCTTATTTAAAGCAAAAACTCCCTTAATTTTCCCTTAAAAAAGCAAAATAATCTGCCAATGGGGTAGAAAAAAAAACTCCCTTAAAAAACTCAAAAAAAAAACTCCCTTAAAATAAGCAAAATAATTATTATTTTGCTTATTTTAAGCAAAAACTCCCTTAAATTTGAGTTATTTTCCCCCAAAACAAGACAAAAACTTTTGCTTGTCTAGTAAATGCTTCTTAATGTAAGATTTTTTAGATATTCGGACTGAAAACAAGACAAAAATACTAAGTAAGAAAAGCATTTTTTTGCAGTATGCGCTTTAATGGAATTGCGCTCTCACGCTAATTTGCCCTGTTGAGTAAATCCAGCCCTTAGTTTGCACCTATAATGCTTTGCTCCAGTCCAATGATGAATACATTGTGACACATCTTACCCGACTCTCTTATTTAGTGATGGCAGATGGTGAGCCTGAGCGATGGAAATGGACTATCTGCCACTTCCCGTCTTTGCGATGCCAGATTCGCGTCTCCTCTGACTGGGCGGTGCATGGCATCCCATTGGTGTCCAGATACTGCGTGATGCGGATGTAGGCGATGCAGGCGGCATCCTCTCCGATCAGGTGGATGTGCGGGTTCAGGATGGTAGTGTGAACTGGCTTACTGTTCTTTGACCACACTGTTCAAAAACACAAAATACAAAACACTGCCTTTTCATATACATTTCTCATTTCTCTTTCTCTAGGCACAGATTCTTGAATCTTGAGAGTGTGCAATGTAATGAACTTTAGCACAGTTCTTCTAGCTGCAGACATTTTTCTCCACTTTTCTCCATTCTGTTGTGTATTTCTCTGTGTTGCATCACCTCTCTGTTGTCGTTATATGCACACTCTTTTTCATTCTGATATCCGACAACAATAAACTGCACATGGATCCTAACTCTCTAGCCTCCTTGTCACAGTGAAATAGTTTTGTTTACAGTATAAAATATATATATATATACACACACTCACATATTACACTCTAAAAAAATGCTGGGTTAAAAATAACCCAAATTGGGTTGAAAATGGACTAACCCAGCAATTGGGTTGTTTTAACCCAGCAATTGGGTTGTTTTAACTCAGTGATTCGGTTGTTTTAACCCAGCAATTGGGTTGTTTTAAGCAAACATTTAACCCAACCGCTGGGTTAAAACAACCCAAATGCTGGGTTAAAACAACCCAATTGCTGGGTTAGTCCATTTTCAACCCAACTTGGGTTATTTTTAACCCAGCATTTTTTAGAGTGTATATAAACACAAACTTTTGTGTTAGATATACACCGATTAGGCATAACATTATTATTCCTAATATTGTGTTGGTCCCTCATTTGCTGCCAAAACAGCCCTGACCCGTCGAGGCATGGCCTCCATTAGACCCCTGAAGGTGTGCTGTGAAGTTGCCCTTGTTTGTTCAGCACATCTCACTGATGCTCGATTGGATTGAGATCAAGGCAATGCCTCAAACTCGTTGTTTGTCAAACTCAGCGGCTGTGCCGCCCCATACACAACAAACTGAGATGCTCTGTGTATTCTGACACCTTTCTATCAGAACCAGCATTAACTTCTTGTTCATAAGCTGCAGTTTTGGAGATGCTCTGACCCAGTCGTCTAACCGTCACAATCTGGCCCTTGTCAAACTCACTCAAATCCTTACGCTTGCCCATTTTTCCTGCTTCTAACACATCAACTCTGAGGACAAAATGTTCACTTGCTGCCTAATATATCCCACCCACTAACAGGAGATGAAGAGATCATCAGTGTTATTCACTTCACTGGTCATAATGTTATGCCTGATGATTGGTATATATATATATATATGAAAATGTTTGATCTTACAGTTTTCAAAGTAGAAGCGATGGAAGTCCAGCCCCTCCACCAGGTTTCCCAGGGCCTCGGGCTCAAACGCTGTAACGCTGGGATCACACATCTTCCTGCACACACACACACACACACACACACACACACACACACACACACACACACACACACACACACACACACACACACACACACACACACACACACACACACACACACACACACACACACACACACACACACACACACACACACACACACACACACACACACACACACACACACACACACACAAACACTTCAGTGCTTCATTTTCTCCTAGCATACAGATATACAGTATTATTTGAAGTGATTTGGTAGTTTAACTGGTTAAAGCATTACCGTCCCACAGCCAACCACTATGATGATAATCTATCACACTGAATGAAGTCTTCTTGACGTTGATTTATTGGTTGTGGAGAATCTTAAAAACCTCATTTTATAACCAGCCGAGGAAGCTTCAGACAGGAAAAGAGATTCAGAATATCTGGACCGTTGAAACGATAACTTACTCCCTCATAAAGCATGACCGGAGGCCATCTGCTTTTTAACATCACAGTTTTTTTATTAAGTTGATTTAACCTCATAGCAGTGTTTATATGGCTTCACTCTAATATTCTTTGTCCTGTAAAGGATCAGCCTTATCATAATTACAGCCGAAATATCTTAGCCTTAAAGGACAACTCCAGTGAAAGCTAGGGGTCATTAACTCATGGTTACCGAGTAGATCGTTCTCTGGGATGCGTTTTCATGAAAATCGAATGTAAAGAGTTTTATCTCTAAAAACAGATTAGCTTATAACGCTAGTATATGGGGCACAGAATAAGTCAAATTAAATCGCTAGTTAACACCACTAACAAGGCTCAAAATAGCCTCACACTAACACGGGAGCATAATGAGGATCCCTACATGCAAACCCAAGCATTGAGAACTTTGTAAGTGTTCAAAGAGTTTAATGAGAAGATACTTTATAAAGACAGTACATTACGCAGATTCAGACAGGAGCCATCTTGGAAAACAGTCTCGACTATGTGTAAATTACCCCTAGGTTCATTTTTCACCAGAGTTGTCCTTTAATGGCCAAAATGGTGAGGCATTTTAATATTATGTTATAATGAGGGGACTCTCACATTGTGTAATTATATATTTTTAACTGCTGTAGTAAACTGGAAGCATAAATGCACAATATCCTTATGTCCACAACAGTTTCATGGTGCGTTCACACCGGACGCGAATGACGCGATTCGCGCGAGTGATTTACATGTTAAGTCAATGCAAAGACGCGAATAGACATTCTGCGGCACAATTCGCACGAATGAGGTGGCGCGAATTGAGCGAATTAAGCGTTTGACGTGTGATTGGTGCGAATGCCGCAAATCGCCCGAGTTGAAAAATCTGAACTTTGGCGGATATTCGCGCCGCCTTAACCAATCAGGAGCTTGCTCTAGTAGTGACAACAATGAGGAGAAAATCTGTATATTAATATCTGGTTCAGACAATATGATTATCACTGTGATAATATTAAATGACATGAAACACAACCCAGTCTCTTTTTGTTAAATGCAAGTTTATGTTTGATCAATAATACAAAAGTATAAGTAAAAGGTATAATAAGCTACACATGAAATAAAGCAAACAATTCAGTCAAACACTCAAAGTCAGCGCTAGTCGGCTACAACGGTTACGTAAAGTTAAATAGCCTAAAAATATAAAGTAATGAAACTTCTCTTTGCCCTCAGCCTAAACGATTTGCCAGGGAACAAATTATAGATCCATGAGAGCAAAGATCGGCCGTTACAAGACGAATTATAGCTGGAGACGCCACAGAGACATCAGAGCTAGCGGCAGAAGAACTGGCCGAGGAAAGGCTGATCTCGCCGGGGTTAATGAGCGCCGCTGATCCACTGGAGCTCACAACTCCACAAACGCCAGATCACATGTTCAAATAGGCGCTCTCTTTATAAATAAACCACAGATTTCAGCTTTAAACAACTACATTATCGCTTGAAAAGTCTTAAAACTACGTTTTGTCACACATTAATAGTAGTATTTTAACAAAAAAGACGTGTAAACACAGCCCATGTCCGCCATTACTCAACGAGACGAGCCGCTGGCAGAAGCCCCGCCCATGACGCGAAACGCGTCTGTTGTGAAGTGAATGTCATGCGCGAATGAAGCGAGTAAACTCAAAATGTTCAAGTGTCCAACTTTGCGCGAAAAGCGCGTATTGTTAGCGTCATTCGCGTCCGGTGTGAACGCCACATTAGACCGATTGATACTGCGGATCGCTGTATTCTGCTGAACTCGCTCTCAGGCAGCCTTTAAAACTGGTTTCCATTTCAGGAAGGCATTTATTATGTAGCTGACAGGAAGTGAGGCTGTACGCTTTATATTGGCACCGTGGCATGAGCAGGCATTCAGAGTTTTAGTACAGCGCCACCTACTGTTCAAGAGGCTATTTGTCCTAAAGGATTCCTTGGATTGTGCTGATTCACATGATATCAACGCCTCAGCAATTTTGTCCCTTTGAATTTCAGCATAAACTACAGCATATTTTTAATGCTCGTTCTGAAGTGAAACTTGGTGTGCGTCCTCGGTACATAGACCGTAAAAAAATATGGACGACGCGACTTCATTGACTTCCGCTGACCAGAGTTGAAGCTTTCATAGGCCGCACACAGAGCTGACATCTTGGAACCGAGTCTGCACAGTAGAGAGAAGGAAGTAGAGGCGCGATTATCAAACGCCCGCCCACACTCTCACAGATGCAGAACAATTCATTATGTTGGTGTGAAATAAACAGTTATAGAAATGTAGAAATTAAAGCTAAAGCTCCAATTTCCTCCCAAAAATCCCGAAAAAAGTCTGTTAGTGCCTCAGTGACAACTTCACTCAGAGAAGCCGTCAATCACACCCCCGTTTTTATAGCATCAAATAACTCAATAAAACTAAACTTATTTAAAAAACGAACACTTGAAATGAAATCATTGTGATAAAAACTGCGTAAAATGACAGAAAACATCTTTAGGAAACAATTATTTGCAGTGTAATTTAATAGTTTAGTGTGTCTCGCGTCCATTCTAATACATGGAGAGGTGGGGTTTATGAGCTATACTGGGACCAGCCACCGGGGGGCGATCGAGGCGCGCAGGCTTCAGTTTCTGAGAGGAGTGCAGCAGGCTTGCCTCGGTAGCCTGACAAGCCTGAGCCACATCAAGATGTTGGGTCTGGGAACTCACCATTGGCAGGGCTCAATCCGAGGGGCGGGATCAACGGTTGTCTTTCAGATTCCCTCTGCACGCAATAGGATAGCGCTACAACCAACCAGAGCAACGAAGAAGGTGAAGCGGAGCTAGTTGATTAAACTTTCCCGTATCCGGTCGGCAAAACTCCGAACACATCTTCCTTTCTTAAGAATGACTTCCGTGCCGTTCTTTGTTCTTTCCTCAAAGAAAAGTCCAAGTCTTCCAGAATCGCGGCCAAAGCCGATTCGAAAGTAGCACGCGGAACCGCCGCAATTCTGCCGTCATTATGTTAAGCCTGCCCACCAACTCTATACACGATGTGATTGGCCTGACCAGAGTTTGGGTTTTCCAGCTCACAAACTAATGGAGAGTTGCTAGACGCCCTGACTGCAAATTATATTTGCTGCCACTAGGGTGCGTCTAGAGTTCTAGCGCTGCGCTCCAAACCACCTAAGAATTTGGGGAATGGCACCTAACAATCAACAAAAAGTTAAATTATGAAATAATAATGCACAGGTGGTTATGCGGCCAGTGAAAAATTTCAACTTTTCAGAATGCCGCAAGCGCACCGCAGGTCATGTGACATCGAACCAACTAAATTGTGCATTAATAGGTTAAGCAAAACAAATGTGTTTATGTCTGAGAACCTTTCATACACACACTTAACTGCAGACATCGATACGACATACACTGTGTGGTACAGCACAAATATTTTGAGTGTCCCTTATTTTCCAATTTAAAAACCACAATTGTCCTTTATTTTCCTTTTCTGAAGTTGGCAACCCTAGTATTTACAGTGTAGTTACACAAGAAAGCACTGGTGATATAAGGTAACTACATGGGTTAATGTTTAGGTGTAGGTTCAAGGTTAGTACCTTGTTACCAATAACCCAGTTATTGTAATTACTAAGTACATAGTATGTATATGCGGAACAGTCGATTAGACTCCCCCTGAAATTGCCTCGTCGACACGGCATCCTAAATAAACCCGTCTCCTGCGTGATGACTCCGATCGTTCGAATATTACAATTTAATAATTGTTAAATCGATATGTCATCCTCAATAAACCCGTCTCCGGCGTGATGACTCCGATCGTTCGAATATTACAATTTAATAATTGTTAAATCGATATGTCATCCTCAATAAACCCGTCTCCGGCGTGATGACTCCGATCGTTCGAATATTACAATTTAATAATTGTTAAATCGATATGTCATCCTCAATAAACCCGTCTCCGGCGTGATGACTCCGATCGTTCGAATATTACAATTTAATAATTGTTAAATCGATATGTCATCCTCAATAAACCCGTCTCCGGCGTGATGACTCTTCGATTGTTCGAATATTACAATTTAATAATTGCTAAATCGACACGTCATCCTCAATAAACCCGTCTCTGGCGTGATGACTCCGATTGTTCGAATATTACAATTTAATAATTGTTAAATCGATACGTCATCCTCAATAAACCCGTCTCCGGCGTGATGACTCCGATTGTTCGAATATTACAATTTAATAATTGTTAAATCGACACGTCATCCTCAATAAACCCGTCTCCGGCGTGATGACTCCGATTGTTCGAATATTACAATTTAATAATTGTTAAATCGATATGTCATCCTCAATAAACCCGTCTCCGGCGTGATGACTCCGATTGTTCGAATATTACAATTTAATAATTGTTAAATCGACACGTCATCCTCAATAAACCCGTCTCCGGCGTGATGACTCCGATTGTTCGAATATTACAATTTAATAATTGTTAAATCGATACGTCATCCTCAATAAACCCGTCTCCGGCGTGATGACTCCGATTGTTCGAATATTACAATTTAATAATTGTTAAATCGACACGTCATCCTCAATAAACCCGTCTCCGGCGTGATGACTCCGATTGTTCGAATATTACAATTTAATAATTGTTAAATCGACACGTCATCCTCAATAAACCCGTCTCCGGCGTGATGACTCCGATTGTTCGAATATTACAATTTAATAATTGTTAAATCGATATGTCATCCTCAATAAACCCGTCTCCGGTGTGATGCCTCTTCGATTGTTCGAATATTACAATTTAATAATTGTTAAATCGACACGTCATCCTCAATAAACCCGTCTCCGGCGTGATGATTCCGATTGTTCGAATATTACAATTTAATAATTGTTAAATCGAGATGTCATCCTCAATAAACCCGTCTCCGGCGTGATGACTCCGATTGTTCGAATATTACAATTTAATAATTGTTAAATCGATATGTCATCCTCAATAAACCCGTCTCTGGCGTGATGACTCCGATGGTTCGAATATTACAATTTAATAATTGTTAAATCGATATGTCATCCTCAATAAACCCGTCTCCGGCGTGATGACTCCGATTGTTCGAATATTACAATTTAATAATTGTTAAATCGATATGTCATCCTCAATAAACCCGTCTCTGGCGTGATGACTCCGATTGTTCGAATATTACAATTTAATAATTGTTAAATCGATATGTCATCCTCAATAAACCCGTCTCTGGCGTGATGACTCCGATGGTTCGAATATTACAATTTAATAATTGTTAAATCGATATGTCATCCTCAATAAACCTGTCTCCGGTGTGATGACTCCGATGGTTCGAATATTACAATTTAATAATTGTTAAATCGATATGTCATCCTCAATAAACCCGTCTCCGGCGTGATGACTCCGATTGTTCGAATATTACAATTTAATAATTGTTAAATCGATATGTCATCCTCAATAAACCCGTCTCTGGCGTGATGACTCCGATGGTTCGAATATTACAATTTAATAATTGTTAAATCGATATGTCATCCTCAATAAACCCGTCTCCGGTGTGATGCCTCTTCGATTGTTCGCATATTACAATTTAATAATTGTTAAATCGACACGTCATCCTCAATAAACCCGTCTCCGGTGTGATGACTCCGATTGTTCGAATATTACAATTTAATAATTGTTAAATCGATATGTCATCCTCAATAAACCCGTCTCTGGCGTGATGACTCCGATGGTTCGAATATTACAATTTAATAATTGTTAAATCGATGTGTCATCCTCAATAAACCCGTCTCCGGCGTGATGCCTCTTCGATTGTTCGAATATTACAATTTAATAATTGTTAAATCGACACGTCATCCTCAATAAACCCGTCTCCGGCGTGATGACTCCGATTGTTCGAATATTACAATTTAATAATTGTTAAATCGATATATCATCCTCAATAAACCCGTCTCTGGCGTGATGACTCCGATGGTTCGAATATTACAATTTAATAATTGTTAAATCGATATGTCATCCTCAATAAACCCGTCTCCGGCGTGATGACTCCGATTGTTCGAATATTACAATTTAATAATTGTTAAATCGATATGTCATCCTCAATTAACCCGTCTCTGGCGTGATGACTCCGATTGTTCGAATATTACAATTTAATAATTGTTAAATCGATATGTCATCCTCAATAAACCCGTCTCCGGCGTGATGACTCCGATGGTTCGAAAATTACAATTTAATAATTGTTAAATCGATATGTCATCCTCAATAAACCCGTCTCTGGCGTGATGACTCCGATGGTTCGAATATTACAATTTAATAATTGTTAAATCGATATGTCATCCTCAATAAACCCGTCTCCGGTGTGATGACTCTGATTGTTCGAATATTACAATTTAATAATTGTTAAATCGATATGTCATCCTCAATAAACCCGTCTCTGGCGTGATGACTCCGATGGTTCGAATATTACAATTTAATAATTGTTAAATCGATATGTCATCCTCAATAAACCCGTCTCCGGCGTGATGACTCCGATTGTTCGAATATTACAATTTAATAATTGTTAAATCGATATGTCATCCTCAATAAACCCGTCTCTGGCGTGATGACTCCGATGGTTCGAATATTACAATTTAATAATTGTTAAATCGATATGTCATCCTCAATAAACCCGTCTCCGGTGTGATGACTCCGATGGTTTGAATATTACAATTTAATAATTGTTAAATCGGTATGTCATCCTCAATAAACCCGTCTCCGGCGTGATGACTCCGATTGTTCGAATATTACAATTTAATAATTGTTAAATCGATATGTCATCCTCAATAAACCCGTCTCTGGCGTGATGACTCCGATTGTTCGAATATTACAATTTAATAATTGTTAAATCGATATGTCATCCTCAATAAACCCGTCTCCGGTGTGATGACTCCGATGGTTCGAATATTACAATTTAATAATTGTTAAATCGATATGTCATCCTCAATAAACCCGTCTCTGGCGTGATGACTCCGATTGTTCGAATATTACAATATAATAATTGTTAAATCGATATGTCATCCTCAATAAACCCGTCTCTGGCGTGATGACTCCGATTGTTCGAATATTACAATATAATAATTGTTAAATCGATATGTCATCCTCAATAAACCCGTCTCCAGCGTGATGACTCCGATGGTTCGAATATTACAATTTAATAATTGTTAAATCGATATGTCATCCTCAATAAACCCGTCTCCGGCGTGATGACTCCGATCGTTCGAATATTACAATTTAATAATTGTTAAATCGATATGTCATCCTCAATAAACCCGTCTCCGGCGTGATGACTCTTCGATTGTTCGAATATTACAATTTAATAATTGCTAAATCGACACGTCATCCTCAATAAACCCGTCTCTGGCGTGATGACTCCGATTGTTCGAATATTACAATTTAATAATTGTTAAATCGATACGTCATCCTCAATAAACCCGTCTCTGGCGTGATGACTCCGATTGTTCGAATATTACAATTTAATAATTGTTAAATCGACACGTCATCCTCAATAAACCCGTCTCCGGCGTGATGACTCCGATTGTTCGAATATTACAATTTAATAATTGTTAAATCGACACGTCATCCTCAATAAACCCGTCTCCGGCGTGATGACTCCGATTGTTCGAATATTACAATTTAATAATTGTTAAATCGATATGTCATCCTCAATAAACCCGTCTCCGGTGTGATGCCTCTTCGATTGTTCGAATATTACAATTTAATAATTGTTAAATCGACACGTCATCCTCAATAAACCCGTCTCCGGCGTGATGATTCCGATTGTTCGAATATTACAATTTAATAATTGTTAAATCGAGATGTCATCCTCAATAAACCCGTCTCCGGCGTGATGACTCCGATTGTTCGAATATTACAATTTAATAATTGTTAAATCGATATGTCATCCTCAATAAACCCGTCTCTGGCGTGATGACTCCGATGGTTCGAATATTACAATTTAATAATTGTTAAATCGATATGTCATCCTCAATAAACCCGTCTCCGGCGTGATGACTCCGATTGTTCGAATATTACAATTTAATAATTGTTAAATCGATATGTCATCCTCAATAAACCCGTCTCTGGCGTGATGACTCCGATTGTTCGAATATTACAATTTAATAATTGTTAAATCGATATGTCATCCTCAATAAACCCGTCTCTGGCGTGATGACTCCGATGGTTCGAATATTACAATTTAATAATTGTTAAATCGATATGTCATCCTCAATAAACCTGTCTCCGGTGTGATGACTCCGATGGTTCGAATATTACAATTTAATAATTGTTAAATCGATATGTCATCCTCAATAAACCCGTCTCCGGCGTGATGACTCCGATTGTTCGAATATTACAATTTAATAATTGTTAAATCGATATGTCATCCTCAATAAACCCGTCTCTGGCGTGATGACTCCGATGGTTCGAATATTACAATTTAATAATTGTTAAATCGATATGTCATCCTCAATAAACCCGTCTCCGGTGTGATGCCTCTTCGATTGTTCGCATATTACAATTTAATAATTGTTAAATCGACACGTCATCCTCAATAAACCCGTCTCCGGTGTGATGACTCCGATTGTTCGAATATTACAATTTAATAATTGTTAAATCGATATGTCATCCTCAATAAACCCGTCTCTGGCGTGATGACTCCGATGGTTCGAATATTACAATTTAATAATTGTTAAATCGATATGTCATCCTCAATAAACCCGTCTCCGGTGTGATGACTCTGATTGTTCGAATATTACAATTTAATAATTGTTAAATCGATATGTCATCCTCAATAAACCCGTCTCTGGCGTGATGACTCCGATGGTTCGAATATTACAATTTAATAATTGTTAAATCGATATGTCATCCTCAATAAACCCGTCTCCGGCGTGATGACTCCGATTGTTCGAATATTACAATTTAATAATTGTTAAATCGATATGTCATCCTCAATAAACCCGTCTCTGGCGTGATGACTCCGATGGTTCGAATATTACAATTTAATAATTGTTAAATCGATATGTCATCCTCAATAAACCCGTCTCCGGTGTGATGACTCCGATGGTTTGAATATTACAATTTAATAATTGTTAAATCGGTATGTCATCCTCAATAAACCCGTCTCCGGCGTGATGACTCCGATTGTTCGAATATTACAATTTAATAATTGTTAAATCGATATGTCATCCTCAATAAACCCGTCTCTGGCGTGATGACTCCGATTGTTCGAATATTACAATTTAATAATTGTTAAATCGATATGTCATCCTCAATAAACCCGTCTCCGGTGTGATGACTCCGATGGTTCGAATATTACAATTTAATAATTGTTAAATCGATATGTCATCCTCAATAAACCCGTCTCTGGCGTGATGACTCCGATTGTTCGAATATTACAATATAATAATTGTTAAATCGATATGTCATCCTCAATAAACCCGTCTCTGGCGTGATGACTCCGATTGTTCGAATATTACAATATAATAATTGTTAAATCGATATGTCATCCTCAATAAACCCGTCTCCAGCGTGATGACTCCGATGGTTCGAATATTACAATTTAATAATTGTTAAATCGATATGTCATCCTCAATAAACCCGTCTCCGGCGTGATGACTCCGATTGTTCGAATATTACAATTTAATAATTGTTAAATCGACACGTCATCCTCAATAAACCCGTCTCTGGCGTGATGACTCCGATGGTTCGAATATTACAATATAATAATTGTTAAATCGATATGTCATCCTCAATAAACCCGTCTCCAGCGTGATGACTCCGATTGTTCGAATATTACAATATAATAATTGTTAAATCGATATGTCATCCTCAATAAACCCGTCTCTGGCGTGATGACTCCGATGGTTCGAATATTACAATTTAATAATTGTTAAATCGATATGTCATCCTCAATAAACCCGTCTCCGGCGTGATGACTCCGATTGTTCGAATATTACAATTTAATAATTGTTAAATCGATATGTCATCCTCAATAAACCCGTCTCCAGCGTGATGACTCCGATCGTTCGAATATTACAATTTAATAATTGTTAAATCGATATGTCATCCTCAATAAACCCGTCTCCGGCGTGATGACTCCGATGGTTCGAATATTACAATTTAATAATTGTTAAATCGATATGTCATCCTCAATAAACCCGTCTCTGGCGTGATGACTCCGATTGTTCGAATATTACAATTTAATAATTGTTAAATCGATATGTCATCCTCAATAAACCCGTCTCCGGCGTGATGACTCCGATTGTTCGAATATTACAATTTAATAATTGTTAAATCGATATGTCATCCTCAATAAACCCGTCTCTGGTGTGATGACTCCGATTGTTCGAATATTACAATTTAATAATTGTTAAATCGACACGTCATCCTCAATAAACCCGTCTCCGGCGTGATGACTCCGATTGTTCGAATATTACAATTTAATAATTGTTAAATCGATATGTCATCCTCAATAAACCCGTCTCCGGCGTGATGACTCCGATTGTTCGAATATTACAATTTAATAATTGTTAAATCGATATGTCATCCTCAATAAACCCGTCTCCGGCGTGATGACTCCGATTGTTCGAATATTACAATTTAATAATTGTTAAATCGATATGTCATCCTCAATAAACCCGTCTCCGGCGTGATGACTCCGATTGTTCGAATATTACAATTTAATAATTTTTAAATCGATATGTCATCCTCAATAAACCCGTCTCTGGCGTGATGACTCCGATTGTTCGAATATTACAATTTAATAATTGTTAAATCGATATGTCATCCTCAATAAACCCGTCTCCGGCGTGATGACTCCGATGGTTCGAAAATTACAATTTAATAATTGTTAAATCGATATGTCTTCCTCAATAAACCCGTCTCTGGCTTGATGACTCCGACTGTTCGAATATTACAATTTAATAATTGTTAAATCGATATGTCATCCTCAATAAACCCGTCTCCGGCGTGATGACTCCGATTGTTCGAATATTACAATTTAATAATTGTTAAATCGATATGTCATCCTCAATAAACCTGTCTCCAGCGTGATGACTCCGACTGTTCGAATATTACAATTTAATGATTGTTAAATCGATATGTCATCCTCAATAAACCCGTCTCCGGCGTGTTGCCTCCGATCCTTTGAATATTCCGATCTATTATGACCTCTGACCTGTAAAGTTGCCAGAATAATAATCATACGCTGCTTGTTAATTGGCCAGAGGAGAACTGCCCCCCCGACTGAGCCTGGTTTCTCCAAGGTTTACTTTTCTCCGTTAGGTCACCTGATGGGGTTTTGGGTTCCTTGCCACTGTTGCCTCTGGCTTGGCTTGCTCAGTTGGGGACACTAAATTTCACTAAAATTTTCTAAATTTTTTTAACTAAATATCCAAATAAATCTAATTATTAAACTAAATTAACCATATAAACTAAATTACTGATCTAAAGTCCACACTGTCAGTGTATGATAATTGAAATGAACTGATGACATCAGCGTTTTCTCCAGAACGACTATACGGCTGAATAAAATTATGTTGCATTATTTTGCAGTTTAACACTGTAAAGCTGCTTTGAAACAATCTGCATTGTTAAAAGCACTATATAAATAAAGTTGACTTGACTTAAAATAAAGTGCTACCGTTATTGTTATAGTTTAGGGTGACAGTATTTTGATTCCCGAAAACCAGGACACTCGGCCCGGCAATGAGAAACTCAAATGATACTCGAAGTTTACTCAAAGATTCCTTATTAATTTCAATACATTTAAAGTATGCCCCCTCTGTATGGATAGAAAATTGTTTTATTAGGGCCAGGACAGGACGTTTGGTCACCCTATTATAGTGTGAACAGGCCTTTACATCCCCAGTCTCCACCACAGTACATTCATATTTAATGATTAGCAAATGCAAATGTTGAAGGACTGGATGAAAAACAAACGGTGGCCAAACTCACGTGTAACTCTCAAAGTCTCCATTGCTGATGGCTTCAATGAGTTGCTCAGTTACTTTGATGATTTCTTGCTTCCTCACTGCAAAGCAGAAAGATAAAGATTGTGAAGTTCTTTTTCAGCGGTGCAGACATTTCAGAACAAGAAATACTTTTTTTTGGACTGGGGAAGAAGTTCTGAGTTCTGAAACATGAAATGTGCTTATTATACAATGAGCTATTGCATATCAAGGAACGTTTGATTTCTCACTTTATGTCTCCTTTGCATGTAATGTTTTGGGATGTTGAAAAACAGGATACTCTTAAGCCCAGTTTAATGTGCAGAGACATTTTTTTCTGATGGGCAGGTTAAGTTCCCAATAAAAATCCCAATTAAATCCATTTTAACTCCAGGCTGCAACACATCAAGTCAAGCGTTATGTGTTATTAACGGAGTGTTAATACTTAGATGGATGGATGAATGAATGGAGGAATGAAGGGATGGATGGATGGTGGAATGAAGGGATGGTTGGATGAATGGAGGAATGAAGGGATGGATGGTGGAATGGAGGAATGGATGGATGGATGGTGGAATGAAGGGATGGATGGATGAATGAATGGAGGAATGAAGGGATGGATGGATGGTGGAATGAAGGGATGGTTGGATGAATGGAGGAATGAAGGGATGGATGGTGGAATGAAGAGATGGTTGGATGAATGGAGGAATGAAGGGATCGATGGTGGAATGGAGGAATTGATAAATGGATGGTGGAATGAAGGGATGAATGGATGAATGGAGGAATAAAGGGATTGATAGATGAATGGAGGAATGAAAGGATGGATGGATGGTGAAATGAAGGGATGGATGGATGGTGGAATGAAGGGATGGATGGATGAATTGAGGAATGAAAGGATGGATGGATGGTGAAATGAAGGGATGGATGGATGGTGGAATGAAGGGATGGATGGATGGTGGAATGAAGGGATGGGTGGATGAATGGAGGAATGAAGGGATGGATGGATGGTGGAATGAAGGGATGGGTGGATGAATGGAGGAATGAAGGGATGGATGGATGGTGGAATGAAGGGATGGTTGGATGAATGAATGGAGGAATGAAGGGATGGATGGTGAAATGGAGGAATGGATGGATGGATGGATGGATGGTGGAATGAAGGGATGGATGGGTGGCTGGATGGTGTAATGAAGGGATGTATGGATGAATGGAGTAATAAAGGGATTAATAGATGAATGGAGGAATGAAGGGATGGATGGATGGTGAAATTAAATGATGAATGGATGGATGGTGGAATGAAGGGATGGATGCTGGAAGGAGGAATGAATGGATGGATGGTGGAATGAAAGGAAGGATGGATGGAGGAATGGATGAAGGGATGGTGGAGGATGGATGAATGGAGGAATGGATGGAAGGATGGATGAAGGGAGGGATGGATGGATGGATGGAGGAATGAATAGAGGGATGGAGAAATTAAGAGATGGAGGGATGGATGGAGGAATGGATGAAAGGATGGATGAAGGGATGATGGAGGATGGATGAACAGAGGAATGGATGGAAGGATGGAGAAATGAAGGGATGAATAGATGGAGTAATGAAGAGATGGATGGATGGAGGAATTGAGGAAGGAAGGGATGGATGGAGGAATGGATGGATAGATGAAGGGATGGATTGACGGATGGATAGAGGAATGAAGAGATGGATGGAGAGACAGACAGACAGACAGACAGACAGACAGACAGACAGACAGACAGACAGACAGACAGACAGACAGAGAGTCTCACCTCTAGTATCCTCATCCTCAATTGTAGTGTTGGTACTCTCTGATGATTCCTATAAAGGACACGTTGAGATTCAGGGTTTATTGTTAATTTCAAAGCCAGAGTCACATATTACAAGATCATAGTTGGCCAGCTGCGTTCTCTGTGACTTCAAGAAAGAAAGAGTTAGTGAACATCAGAGGGGTCAAGCTGCTGACTTGACATCAGTCCTGCAATAATGAGTGTGTCAGATTTGCGTCAGCTTTACAGACGTGATGTAACATCAACATCAGCAAAAAGAAAGTCCAGCTCCATGGCAGCCATGTTTTGCTCATTGTTAGGTCGCCTTTAAAGGGTGCCAGTTGTGGCAGATTGTCAACAGGACGGAGCCTGTTTCACACTCACCATCAGCTGGGTGCTGGAACTGGACTTCCTTTTCTGGAAGAGAAATGAGAAGAGGTTAGACAGGAACAAACACTGAATTGACAGAGGGAGATGAGAGGAACAGCCGTGAATATGTGAATAATGTCCAAAACAGTCCTCCACAAATTCAGTCCACCTTAAATTGTGTCTATTCCTTGTCTTATAAGGCTTAAGGAAGCACTCGTAGGAGTACCTGTAGTTCTAACCTACCTGGTTTCATGAAAAACTTATTTTGGCTAAATATGAAACAATCTACAGCTGGTAATATCACTGTAGTTTACAGGTGAAATGACCCCTACTGGCCATTGAGTCCAATTAGATTGGGTGCATATATAATGATGTATATGTTCTGTACACAATAGCAACTAAATGGTGGAGTATAGGGCACGATTTGCATTGTGCAGGCGGAGGAAGTAACCATAGAGGAGCTGGAGTCATGACAAAACAATGGTGGACCAAAGGAATTGATGAGCCAAGGTGGAGCCAAGGGATCGAATGGCCAAGGTGGAGCCAAGGGATCTAATGGTCAAGGTGGAGCCAAGGGATCGAATGGCCAAGGTGGAGCCAAGGGATCGAATGGCCAAGGTGGAGCCAAGGGATCGAATGGTCAAGGTGGAGCCAAGGGATCAAATGGTCAAGGTGGAGCCAAGGGATCGAATGGTCAAGGTGGAGCCAAGGGATCGAATGGCCAAGGTGGAGCCAAGGGATCGAATGGTCAAGGTGGAGCCAAGGGATCGAATGGTCAACGTGGAGCCAAGGGATCGAATGGTCAAGGTGGAGCCAAGGGATCGAATGGTCAAGGTGGAGTCAAGGGATCGAATGGCCACGGTGGAGCCAAGGGATCGAATGGTAAAGGTGGAGCCAAGGGATTGAATGGCCAAGGTGGAGCCAAGGGATCGAATGGCCAAGGTGGAGCCAAGGGATTGAATGGTCAAGGTGGAGCCAAGGGATTGAATGGCCAAGGTGGAGCCAAGGGATCGAATGGCCAAGGTGGAGCCAAGGGATTGAATGGTCAAGGTGGAGCCAAGGGATCGAATGGCCAAGGTGGAGCCAAGGGATCGAATGGTCAAGGTGGAGCCAAGGGATCGAATGGCCAAGGTGGAGCCAAGGGATCGAATGGCCAAGGTGGAGCCAAGGGATTGAATGGTCAAGGTGGAGCCAAGGGATCGAATGGCCAAGGTGGAGCCAAGGGATCGAATGGTCAAGGTGGAGCCAAGGGATCGAATGGCCAAGGTGGAGCCAAGGGATCGAATGGCCAAGGTGGAGCCAAGGGATCGAATGGCCAAGGTGGAGCCAAGGGATCGAATGGCCAAGGTGGAGCCAAGGGATCGAATGGCCAAGGTGGAGCCAAGGGATCGAATGGCCAAGGTGGAGCCAAGGGATCGAATGGCCAAGGTGGAGCCAAGGGATCGAATGGCCAAGGTGGAGCCAAGGGATCGAATGGTCAAGGTGGAGCCAAGGGATCAAATGGCCAAGGTGGAGCCAAGGGATCGAATGGCCAAGGTGGAGCCAAGGGATCGAATGGCCTTGGGGGAATCATGGGCTTGGGGGACTGAGGTGGAGCCAATAGGGTCAAAATTTGGAGGCCACCTCACATAGACCACAGTGGATCTAGGTGATCAGGAGACTGGACAATTGAGAGTCAGTGGAGCTGGAGGATGAGGAGGAGCCAGGGATCTGGAGAGAACCAGTGGAGGGGGAAGGACCAAGGAACTGGATGGAACTAGAGAGTCTAACATTCTGGATGGGGAAAAAATTTAGGGTGGGTTTCAGGGAGGGGACTAACTCCTGGGAGGACAGGTCATTGAGCGCTGGCTCCAGGATGGACATTGTGGCTGACCAGTGCTGGTCCTCCCTATATGCAAAGGACGCAAGTTGCCCCACCAGGGGTTCGCCTTGCTCTCAAAGATGATTCAATGCCTAGGGCTGTGATTAATAGAAATGTAGCTTTGTTTTTGCTTCCAACGATTATGAAAACACAATGCCACATTCCATTCCTTTCCTTTAAAGGAACATGCCGACTTTTTGGGACTTTAGCTTGTTTCCCGTATCCCCCAGAGTTAGATAAGTCCATGCATACCATTCTCATCTCCGTGCCATAACTCTGTCTGACGCACACATCACTAGCCTAGCTTAGCACAAAGACTGGAGGTAAATGGCTCCAGGTAGCCTACTGCTCAATAATTGTCAAAATAACGCCAACATTTTCCTATTTACATGTTGTGATGTGTATAGTTACATTGTGTACTAAGACCGACGGAAATTGAAAAGTTGCGATTTTCTAGACTGATATGGCTAGGAACTATACTCTCATTCCTGTGTAATTATCAAGGAATTTTACTGCTGTACCATGAGTGCAGCGGCGCAGTGATATTACACAGCTCCTGAAAATAGGCTAACTTCCATCAACATAACCAACGTGTAACAGACTTCATTGTGATTTATCTTATAATTGTTTTTTTTTGTGTACATTTTTGACATTTCTGTGTGTTTAAATAGGTTTAAGGTCTGCATTATCTGTCTTAATAAGTAGGGACTTTTATTTTGACGCATGTTGTAGTCGACGGAAAGATAGTGAGAGCTTGCGGTTCATCGGAGCGGTCAGGCAGATTTAAAGTTTGCAGTTTGTTAAGCACCCCCTGAAAAGGCATGTGTATGTTCTTGTTTACTGTCATCTGTAATGAGTTGTGTTTGTGTACGAGGTGTTAATGCGCACTTCTTTGCTTTATTTGTTCAGCTCTTACAGTGAGTTTTTGGTTTCAATAAACTGCAGCCTCTCTCTCAAAGACGTTCATTCAGATAGTCTTCAGAAAAGGACCTCTAGCTTAGTGAATACTTGTCTCACAAACATGAGACATATGTCTAAAGAAATGCTGAAATGTCAGGTTTTAAACAATGTAAACCAAATCGAAAACAAATATTCTGTGTTTATGTAATCTTTTTGAAAAGAGAGTGATGTCAGTCACAGATTTAAATACTGAGGCGATCCAGAGTCGACGCCCACACATTAACTCAAACAAACATCTAGTGAAGCGCTGTAACGTTACTTCAGCTACATCGTTTTGAGACGCGTTGAGAAATAATCCTGGAATAATAAACCTCATAAAAAGCTGTTCATTTTTTAAAGCAACGGATTCAGGGCTGATTGTAAGGTAGGCTTTATTCTGTTAAGTTTATTCTGTTAGCATCTGTGATTATTAAACGCAAAAAGACAGTTTAAATATGAATCCTGCTGCATGTCATACATGCAAGACTGTTTAGACAAGATTTATTTGGCCAAGATTATAACGTATTTATTGTAAAAGAGCCTAGTGTCACATCAATAAAGCTTTTATTCGCAAATGTCTGCTCATATGCCATAAATATAGTCCCAGTCAAACGTATTTTTCATCATATTGATGTTTAAATATTATAGCCTAATGTAATTTTTTTTATTTAATATCAAAGTTTGTTTTATCAAGTTAATATTGAGTTTTGTTTTGTAGAAAGTGAATTTTTTTGTTTTGTAGAAAGTGAATTGCTTTATTTAAAGTGAATTTCGTTGTGTGTAAATTGTATCTTAATTTTAATTATTTAATAATTTTTTTTTAGCATGAGACTACTTTCAAAAACTAAAAATATTTATGTGAATGAGTAGGCTCAATGATTCTCACATCAGTTTGAAGCAAAAGCTCTAGGCAACAACACCCATTAGTCAAAAGTCTTGTGGACACATAAATATTGTGTGTTTTGAGGCCTTTTTGTTTTTTCAAAATCCGTGCATAAACATTTTTCTCTCATAAATACAAGCATGTACATACATGTTGCTCACGTATTACGGTAGCCCAGTTTGTGCTGAATACAGTGTAATTACACATTTTCCATGAATGTGTTTATAAGCAACTGAAAAAAACAAAAAATGTCAGAGCATGTCAAAACTTCTAAAGGGCCCCAAAACAGCTCAGACTCCTTGGGGTTAAACGGCCGTGGGCTCTTCAACTGCACTGGAAATGGGATATGTCATGGTCCCTTCTGAGGTGGAATTTTGGATGTGAATAAAAAATGTGGGGTAGGTTTAGGAGTGGGATTAATAAAAAAAAAAAAAAACATCCTGTTGGTTGATCAAACATTATTTAGAGATATGTGCAGCTTTTTCACTTTATTCACGCCTCTGTATTAGAGAACATAAAATCACTGTAAGCACCACTTTGCAAGCTACAGTTATCCAGATTCAAGTGCTGGAGGGCCTTTATGTCCATGAACATCAAGGGAGCTCTTCATAGACTTTAACTCTGCCTTTAACACAGTCATTCTGGGCAGATTGGTTGCCAAACTTGATGGCTTGGGTTTTTCCCAATCCATTTGCCATGGAGGTTAATGACTGTTTGACAAATCACTCTCAGATTGTTAGACTGGGCCCTCATCTCTCCTCCACCCTCACACTCAACACGGGCGTCCCACAGGGCTATGTGCTGAGCCCCCTTCTCTAAGCCCTCTACTCTCATGACTGTGTCCTCACCCATCCCACCATTATTAAGTGTCAACACAACTGTGGTTGGACTTATCTCAGGAGAAGAGTTGACTCATATAATGACAAAGTCCAAAGATTGGCAGTGTGTTGCTTAGACAATTAGTCTCATATTGAACTCTTTGCAAATAATAGAACTCAAATTTCTAGAAGATCAGTGCAGTCCTCAAGCCTTTATACATTAAAGGGTTAGTTCACCCAAAAATGAAAATTCTGTCATTAATTACTTACCCTCATGTCGTTCGACACCCGTTAGACCTCCGTTCATCTTCAGACACAAATGAAGATATTTTAGTGTAAATCTGATGGCTCTGAAAGGCCTCCATTGGCACAATGCACTTTACACTCTCAAGACCCTTAAAAAACACTAAAGACGTCGTTACAAAGTCCATCTCACTACAGTGGTTCTACAATAACTTTATAAAGTGACGAGAATAGTTTTTGTGCGCAAAAAAACCCTAAATAACGACTTATATAGTGATGACGATTTCAAAACACGGCATCATGAAGCTTTGAAGCGTTATGAATCAGTGAGTCGATTCAGCAGTTTGGATCGCCAAATTTCAGCAGTTTGACACGCGATCCGAATCATGATTCGACTCACTGATTCATAACGCTTCGAAGCTTCATGATGCCGTGTTTTGAAATCGTCATCACTATATAAGTCATTATTTAGGGTTTTTTTGCGCACAAAAACTATTCTCGTCACTCCATAAAGTTATTGTAGAGCCACTGTAGTGAGATGGACTTTGTAACGACGTCTTTAGTGTCTTTTAAGGGTCTTGAGAGTGTAAAGTGCATTGGGCCAATGGAGGCCTTTCAGAGCCATCAGATTTCAACTAAAATATCATAATTTGTGTTCTGAAGATGAACGGTCTAACGAGTGTCGAACGACATGAGGGTAAGTAATTCATGACAGAATTTTCATTTTTGGGTGAACTAACCCCTTAACAGGGACAGTGGAAATGGTCCCTGTTTTCGGGTTTCTGGGCATACATATCTCCTCAGATCTCTCCTGGGCTACCAACACCACCACAATAGTCAGGAAGGCACAGCAGAGACTTCCTGAGGATCCTCAGGCACAATCAACTGCAAGGAAAACTGCTGGTAACCTTCAATCACTGCTCCATTGAGAGTGTGCTGACGCACCGCATCTCTATGTGGTATGCCAGCTGCTCAGCGGCGGACAGGAGAGCCCTCCAGAGTGTCATTAGAATACATTATATCGATGGCCCACTCTAGACATTCTACTAACTATAATTAACTTTGCAACTATATGTCAGCTAACTCTCATTAGAGCATTTGTAAACTGTTAGGTTAGGGTTTGGGTTAGTAGAATACGATACGATAGTGCAAAGTTACTTATAGTCAATAGAGCGTCTGTTGGGGAGCATCAACATAAAGTGTTAGCAGATATTAAGCAGACAGTCTACTAATACTCTAATGAGAGTTAGCTGATACGTAGTTGCATAGTTATAATTAGTAAAATGTCTAAAGTGGACCATCAAAATAAAGTGTTACCGAAGACTTATTCAGCTCTCATTTTCTAAGTAGAGAGGCTCAGAAAAGGCCCATTCCACCATGGACATCATCTGTTTGTCCGGCTTTCAGGTCCATTGTAGGGTTGGATAATGTCTACCAAAGGTCTACCGCGTTTAAGCGCTAAGCTCCGTTAATGTGGCGAGCGTCTGGAGGAAGAGAGAATGTGCACAGAGCTGAAAGGGCTTGGATGAAGTGTGTTTGGCTTTAGATAAAACTACTAGAGAATGTAGCACTGAAATATCATTACCACAAACAATGCTGAGTGCTTGTGGTGTGATCTCTGCTCACTTCAACTAGAAACAGGAAAATGGTTCAACCGTTCTGTCTCGCGGTCCGGATGAAAACATGCCGGGTCCGGATGCTGGGTTCATTTGAATATCATTTGTTGAGTTCGTGTAAACCTTCCAGTAGTCTATACTTTTCCTACTAACCGTCTGGTTACCAGCATTCTTCAAAATATCTGGACGATGGCATCGTCTATTGGCACAACCCTAGTCCATTGTATCATGGACAAGAACAGCTTCTACCCCAGAGCCATACGAGAAATAAATTCTGTCAAACACTGAACTCTCAAATGCACTTTGAATGGACATACTTCAATTTTACATATGGCATTGCACATAACTGTCTCATGATCAAATGATTCCAGTGTTATAGGCATGGCCGGTGTTCGACTGCCAACCCTCGACTACTTCCATATTAGTATTTTTTTCCTACTATAGAAGTCAATGGGTCCAATCAACCTTTCTTTAAAATATCTTTTTTTGTGCTCAACAGAAGAAAGAAACTCTTACAGGTTTGGAACAACTTGAGGGCGAGGGAATTATGACAAAATGACAAAACTATCCCTTTAAGGACGGAAATCGTTTAACAAACCACAGTTTACCTTCGCAACAGAATGAGAGGAGGTCCAAAGTGGAAGCATGGTTCTGTCAGACAACAGACAGTAGTGTTGTAGTACTCAAGACCCGTCTTAAGAACATTTTCTTGTCTCGGTCTCGACTGCATTTCTCCTCGATCTTGTCTTGGACTCAGACTTAGAGGACTCTGGATTTTATCTCAAGACCAGTCAAGACCACAACTGCAAGGATATCACTAAACTGCCGGTGCATTGTCTGATTTAACATCATTAATGCGATTTGTGTTCAAACTTACAACTTAAAATGCAATCAATAACTTCTTTGTAATGTAATTTCTTGTGTTACTGTGCTGCCGGGTTCAGAATCAATGCAGCATTGGCTCAAAAATGCCCAAAATTAATAAAAAATGCTCACGAAATTCTGAGATTTTGTTTTTTATATAACATAGAATATAATTAAACAATATCACAAGAGCTGTTTTCATGAATATATAAGCGTGATTGCAAATTATATTGATTTATACAAACGTCCAACAAACAAGATGTTAATGTTAAACGGCAAATTTTAAACTGTCTTTGCTAATTCGGCAACGTTTTGTTATTAAATTAATCAGCTGCTTTGACAAATCGGTTGAATAAATGATTCCGTTAACGTTAAATTAATCTGAACATTATTTATGCTGGTGTAATTGTACCAATTGAGATGCAACTTCTGTGCCGTGAGTTTTATTGTTAGTGATTTGATTGGTAACAGCGCTATAGTGTCTTACTGTTCTAATTGTGTTTATTCATTAAATATAAGACATTTCTCAGACAGTAGATATGGAACTTTTAGATGAATTTAAGGAGTGCTGGTCTGATTTTGGTCTTGACTTGGTCTCGCCCTGCCTTGGTCTTGTCTTGGTCTTGCCCTGCCTTGGTCTTGTCTTGGTCTTGCCCTGCCTTGGTCTTGTCTTGGTCTTGCCCTGCCTAGGTCTTGTCTTGGTCTTGCCCTGCCTTGGTCTTGGTCTTGTCTTGGTCTCAACCACACAAAGTTTTGGTGTTGTCTTGGTCTCGCCCTTCCTTGGTCTTGATCTTGTTTTGGTCTCGCCCCGCCTTGGTCTTGATTAGGGTTGGTCTCGCCCTGCCTTGGTCTTGGTCTTGTCTTGGTCTCAACCCAACAAAGTCTTGGTCTTGTCTTGGTCTCAACCCCACAAAGTCTTGATCTTCTCTTGGTCTCAACCCCACAAAGTCTTGATCTTGTCTTGGTCTCAACCCCACAAAGTCTTGATCTTGTCTTGGTCTCAAACCCACAAAGTCTTGGGCTTGTCTTGGTCTTTTCTTGGTCTCGCCCTTCCTTGGTCTTGGTCAAGGATGGTCTCGCCCTGCCTTGGTCTTGTCTTGGTCTCAACCCCACAAAGTCTTGGTCTTGTCTTGGTCTCAACCCCACAAAGTCTTGGTCTCAACCCCTCAAAGTCTTGGACTTTTCTTGGTCTCACCCTGCCTTGGTCTTGTCTTGGTCTCAACCCCACAAAGTCTTGGTCTCAACCCCACAAAGTCTTGGTCTTGTCTTGGTCTCAACCCCACAAAGTCTTGGTCTTGTCTTGGTCTCAACCCCACAAAGTCTTGGGCTTGTCTTGGTCTTGGCCTTCCTTAGTCTTGGTCTTTTCTTGGTCTCGCCCTTCCTTGGTCTTGGTTAAGGATGGTCTCGCCCTGCCTTGGTCTTGTCTTGGTCTCAACCCCACAAAGTCTTGGTCTTGTCTTGGTCTCAACCCCTCAAAGTCTTGGTCTTGTCTTGGTCTCAACCCCTCAAAGTCTTGGTCTTGTCTTGGTCTCAACCCCTCAAAGTCTTGGACTTTTCTTGGTCTCACCCTGCCTTGGTCTTGTCTTGGTCTCAACCCCACAAAGTCTTGGTCTCGGCACGCGCTGGTCTTGGTCTCGACATGGTCTCGGTTTAGGTGGTCTTGACTACAACACTAACAAGGCCCAGTGTCACAGAGAACTGGAGGACAGGACTTTAATATGATATGGCGGAAATAGTGAAAGTAGTATGCAATTCCAAAATCAGCTGTGAAGTTTTTTTCCTGTGTGCTTTCAATAAATCAGATTCGTGAATGATTCAAAGACTCACAAACACACAAAAAAACAATAAATTGTTGACAAGTGGAGTGAACTGTTGTCTATGATATAATATAACATATCAAAATAAAGTTATCCAGTGTGGTAACTATAGGCTTAAATCAATGATCGAAGCTGAATATCTGATTTCCACCCTACCTTCACACCATCTGTCTTCTTGCTGACGCCACTCTTTCCTCCTGAATGAGAGAGAAAGAAAAAGAGCGAAATTGCTATAAGAAAGGGCACAAAAGCCCAGAAAAGCATAGTGAGAGGCATAGCACTGCTCTGCTCCGGCTCGAGTTTGGCTCTGGAGATCTGTTGACTTTCTAAAATAGGTGCTGGGAGTTTCCAGCATTCAGAATCACACACTCCCACACTCCAGGAACCGGTGACTTTTAATGGCTGTTCAAAACAAACAGTGCGTGAATATGAAACGTTAAACCCGTCTAATTCAAATATCGAAATGCATTTGGGAATAATGAATAAAGCACAGAAGATTGGTGATAGAGTTTGTCTTTTATTGAAGCTGTTATTGGATGGGTATTTCCTCACCTTCTATCGGAAACTAGAATGATCAGAATTACGAAGTCTGTCTTGATCATGCTTGACCTACATCTCAGTTTGAATATTCACATTGAATAACAGACAGAGACGGAGGTACTCAGGCCAGCATGTTTCCGCTCAACTTTATCTCAAGTAGTGGAGAATGACCGCTCTGGGTAAAAATAGACCGAATGTGATGAATGATCAAGAGTGTTTGGGAGTGATAGAATGGCCTATGCAAAAGCTACGGCTGCTAAACTTGAACAGGTGGAGCAATCTGAATCTATTTCAGTGTAGACATCGCTGACCTTTTCCAGACCCTCACCCGTATGACATACACCCCCACAAGGAACACAATACTTAAAAAAGAAAATAATTCCCAAACGGGATCGGATTAAGGTATCGTGGTGTCCCTGAATCTGTGGCATTTACTCCATGTTTCCTAAAGCACGTCCTGATTTCATTGTGACATATCGTGTTGATCCTGTCGGAAATGTCAATCCTAACATCATACCACTTAAAAAAATTATATTGTTAATAAATTATGACAACATATGTTCCCTTTCGAAAGGGAACTCTCGCTGCGTCTAGCTGACGCTATGGGGAACGCCTCCAGCGTCACAGGTGTCTGAAGCTACTATCGAATCACGTCAATCCTATTGACCGACGACAACCCATGACGTCATCACTATGCGACCCGGAAGTATATAAGGGCGCTGTGCCAACACATACACATCTTTCTCGTCTTCAGGGACTGTCTGTAAAGCGGTAAATTCTACGGATCCTGGTAAAAGACTTTTTGTAACATTATGAAACGCACTGAGAAGAGGCAGAACTGCTTCAGGAAGTGTGTCGACCCGTGTCAGAGATTTCTGACACCGGAAGACACACACACTCTGTGTGTTTTCTGCTTGGGAGAAGAGCATGCACAAGCAGTTCTTGAGGGTTCTGCTTGTGCAAACTGTGAGAGGTTTCCGCTGCGAACTCTCCGCTCTCGTTTGGCCCTCTTCTCGAGGGAAGGGGGCGCTTCATCTGGCGCAACCGATGTGGGTTCCACTCTCGCTGAGGCGGAGCGGCTACGCACATCGTGGGGCTCCCAGATGGAGCTCGCCGATCGTCTGGAGAGAGGCGTTGTTCTCTCAGACGATCCAGCGGCTGACGAGAGTGAGCTGCAGGTCGACGTGGAGAATGGCAGTTCTCCGCGAAGCTCTGCAGCGAGTGCTCTTCTGGACGGGCAGGAGATGGCTGAGGAGGGTGGTAACAACAACCAGGATCAGCCTGGATCCTCTCAGCCACCCTGTCCCGCGTACGCTGAGCTGCTGGACACTGTGGAGCGCGCCGCGGGCAGGCTGAGGCTGCCTTGGCGGCGCGCTAGGGGAGAGATTGCACGTGGTAGACTCGACGATCGGTTTCTCCCCGGCCACAGCCCAGTACCTCAGACGAGCCTTCCATTCCTCCCGGACCTCCATGATGAGGTCCGGGCGGCATGGAGGAACCCGTACTCCGCCCGCATCCACCGGCATCAGCGAGCTAGTTTCGCTGATGTCGAGGGGATGGCGGAGCACGGGTATGTGTCGATGCCCCCCATGGACGAGACGTTCGCGAACTATCTCGTCTCAGGGCGTGCATCGACACTGAGAGCTCCAACTCTGCCATCCCGACCGCTGAGGGCGACTGCGCGGTTGAATGGCAGAGCGTACGCGGCAGCGGGTCAGGCTGGTGCGACCCTGCACACGATGGCTGTGTTGCAGGCGTACCAGGCGGATCTGCTGGAAGACCTCGACCAGGGGGCGGGGCTGTCCCCTGAGGCGGTGGCTGAGTTGCGCCGCACCACAGACCTGGCTCTCCGGGCCACTAAACAAACCGCTGCCGCGATCGGGCGGTCGATGGCGGCGATGGTGGCCACGGAGAGGCACCTGTGGTTGAGCTTGGCTGACATCGGGGAGAAAGAAAAGAGCTTTCTCCTCGATTCACCAGTTTCGCCCTCTGAACTTTTTGGCACCTCCGTAGAGGCGGTGGTTGGGAAGTTCAGAGAGGCGAAGGCGCGCTCAGCCGCATTCAAGAACTGTATACCGCTGAGGTCTGCGTCCGCACCCAGGCAGGCGGGACCTGGTCCATCGCGGCTCGAGGGCCGTAGAATGGACCAGAGAGTGAGCGTCTCTTCCCGTGCCCCTCCTCCGTTGAGGAGTAGGACACAGAGGAGACGCCAGTCCCGCAGGAAAAGGGATCTTAGGGAGGTGATCCAGGACAAGCGCTCCCGGCGTTGGTGATGGGTCACCTCCTTTGAGGGGATTTCAATCCTACCCTCTCCCTTTTCCTTTTTAAAATGCCTTTTTAATGCAACATTTTAACACTCTATGTCTTTTAAATCCCAGGCGCTTCTTACATCAGGCCTGAGGCGGGCCTATGATGATTAGAACAGTGGTTCTGACGGCCCGCCGTAGCTTGGTTAGTGAGAGCGCCACTTTCAGGCATGCAAGGGCGGTAGAACATCGCGGTGATAGCTGCTTGGTGAGTCTTCGCTCCACGTGCCGCAGGTGAGAGTGGTAATTTTTTGTGTTGAAACACTAAAAAATGTGCTTCTTACAGAGACACCATTCCCTGTTGCAGTACGGGATTTTTCTGAGACGGAGCTAACTGAAGTTTTCTCCCTGTAGGTGGCTTATGTCAGCATTAGGTGCTGCTTGAGTATGTGTTGGCCTTCCCTTCTGCGATTGAGGTATCGCGGGGCTGGCCACCGCTCATGGTATCATAGTTTTGTATTAAGGCCTCCTCTCAGTGTGAGAGTGGTGTTTAGGCCGCCGATCTTTCTATTGAAATGTTTGCGGGATACTAAGCGGTAGCACACCCTTCTGGGAGAATGGAGTGTTGTCTCTCTACCGCTTAGGGTTTTTTACTATATACCTTCGGTAAGCCACCGCAGGTTAGAATAGTTTGTCTCCTTCAGAGTGTTTGTTAGAGACTGATGCTGGAGCTTCAGTTGGGCATTTGGCTTAGGCTATGTGGATGAGGTGTACCATCCCTGTGGTAGCCTCCTCTCAATTGAGAGTCGTTTTTGTCAAAGCAATAATAGTATTAGTCAGCCAGTGGATCTAACTGTCAAGGGTTTCATAGCAGTCAGTTAAACTTGCTACCAGGTGGTAGGCCTCACCAGGCCTCCCTGGAGGCGAGTTCCTGAGTTGGATACTCGGGGAGCTAGCATTGCTTGCTATCAGGTAGTAGGCCCCTTTAGGCCTCCTTGAGGGCGAGAGCCGAAATTAAGGCGTGAATTTGATATGGCTAGCCTGATGGCTATCATGCGGTAGGCCTCATCAGGCCTCCGTGGAGACGAGCCCCTAGGGTCTTTTTTGTTACTCTCACATTGTGCAATGTGTTTGATATCAGTTGGCAGGCCTTTGAAGCTAGGCCTCGCTGGAGGAGCGCTCTGAGTCTCATTCGCTTGACAGCTAGCACGGCTGAGGTAGTGCTAGCAGGTGGTAGGCCTCACTAGGCCTCCCTAGTAGGCTTGCTCTCAGATAGAAGGCCTCTTTAGGCCTCTCTTTTGAGGGTGAGCTTCCGGTAGAAGTTCCCGGGTAGCTAGCATAGCTTGCTATCTAGGTAGGCCTCACCAGGCCTCCTGGTAAGGCAAGTATTGATGCAGGGCATCTTGGAAAATAGCCTGGCTGGCTTTCAGGGTATAGGCTACAATAAGCCTCCTTGATGGTCGGCTGTTAGGTGGAAGGCCTCAGTCAGGCCTCCCGGGAGGCAAGTACCGATGTGTGGGCATCGGGAGTATTTTAGCCTGGCAGGCTACTCAGGTGGTAGGCCTTATCAGGCCTCCCTGAAGGCAGAAGAACCAGCCTAGCTGGCTATCAGGGTGTAAAGAGCCATTACGCTCCCCTGAGGGTCGGCTGCCAAGTAGGCCTCTACAGGCCTCTTGATCAGGAAGAGAGGCCTGCCGGCTAGCAGGTTGCAGGCCTTGTCAGGCCTCCCTAAAGGCCTGTTGTAGTGGAAGCAGGCTAGAATGGGAAAGGCTTTACTAAAGCTTCCCTGGAAAGGAGTTCCCAGGTCATGGTCACTAGATTAGTAGTATATATTGCTATCTGACAGTAGGCCTGTACCGGGCTTATCCCAGAGGCCGGTAGTAGGCCTTATTAGGCCTCCCTAAGGCGTTCTTGGGGCCCACTCACTTGAGAAACAGTTAGGAACGGAAAATTAACAGGTAGTAGGCCTCTCCAGGCCTCCCTAAAGACTGGCTATCAGGTTGTAGGCCTCAATAGGCCTCCCTTGAGGGCGAGTTCCTGAGTCAGGATGCTCGGCTAGCCTGCGTAGCTTGACTGTCAGGTAGCAGGCCTTCATTTGGCCTCCTTGAGAAAACAAGTTCAGTTTTCCAGCCTTGACAGACAGCTTCAACTGTTATCAGGTGGCCCAGGGGACCTCCCTAGATGTAACCTCAGCAGTAAGCATGCTTCACTGGCAGGTGGTAGGCCTCTTTAGGCCTCCCTGAACGTGAGCTCGAACGCTCTATAATTTGGCATATATTGCTGTCAGGTAGTAGGCCTCTCTAGGCCTCCCTGAAGGTTAGCTTGAACGCTCTGTAAATTGCCAGCATGGCGTGCTGTTAGGTAGTAGGCCTTTATAGGCCTCCCTGGGGGATAAACCTTTTATCAGGTAGTAGGCCCACCGGGCCTCCTTGAAGGCGAAGTTCCCGAGGTAGGCACTTCTTAGTTACCAGTTCTCTGTCTTAGAACTGGTCATAGTTGGCCTACAGCTGGAGGTTACCCACCAGGCAGGCTCAGCTGCTCCCCTCACTGAGGGTCGTCTATGAGCACACAGCCGCCTGAGCCTGGTCAGACGGTTGTAGGCCTCTCGTGAGGCCTCCCTGTTAGATCAGTCCGTAGGCCTTTCCGGCCTCCTTATTGCTTTGAAACACAAGCACCTGATAGATCCTTGATTGAGCAGACAGACTCCCCTCGCTAGCAAGGGTTGTAAAGCGCTATGCTGAGTATTGCTCTCTTGGATAACCCGTCTCTGAGTTCCGGGCTGAGTAGGACTGCCAGTTTTTCAGTCCCTTAGTTTGGATGCCTCCTGGGCACCATCCAGAGGCTCTGTCTGAACAGACAGGGTTGGCTAAACCGAAGTGTCCATAACTCTTAGGGCACCAGGTCAGGCCTCCCTGGTGGCATTCGGGAGAACTTTTTTCCCGAATAGTGACTGGCCAGGGTTCCTTCGGGTCCCCTAGCCACATTCCCTTAAAGTAACCCCTTCTGTTGAAGTAGTGGTCTCGGGCCTTTGAGCAGTCTGGATAAGAACCTCACGCAGTTGCGTTAAGGTTCCGTTTAGATGTATAGCTTGGGCTATGACCGTAGGGAATGCTGTCGCTGACAGCCCAGTGTGACCTGAGGGAGTGGCTCAGGTTTGTTCAGTTGAATTTACTTGTGTTGACAGTGGTCACTGCCACTAGGCAGACACTCCCCTCAGCATGGCGGCGTTGGTATATCGTTCCCCATAGCGTCAGCTAGACGCAGCGAGAGTTCCCTTTCGAAAGGGAACGTTCTAAGGTTACGTATGTAACCTCTGTTCCCTGAGAACAGGGAACGAACGCTGCGTCGCTTTGCCATGCTTCAGGGCCTATCTGCCACACAGTCCCTTCAGACGAGAAGATGTGTATGTGTTGGCACAGCGCCCTTATATACTTCCGGGTCGCATAGTGATGACGTCATGGGTTGTCGTCGGTCAATAGGATTGACGTGATTCGATAGTAGCTTCAGACACCTGTGACGCTGGAGGCGTTCCCCATAGCGTCAGCTAGACGCAGCGTTCGTTCCCTGTTCTCAGGGAACAGAGGTTACATACGTAACCTTAGAACGTTTTTACATTACTTTAAATCATCAAAATAAGTTAAAGGGATAGTTCACCCAAAAATGAAAATTAGCCCATGATTTACTCACCCTCAAATCAGCCGAGGTGTATATGACATTCTTCTCTGTTATATTATAAATGTTCAGGCTAATCCAAGCATTTTAATAGCAGTAATAGTTGCTCTGTTTTTGAAGTCCATAAAAAGTGCATCTGTCCATCGAATAACTGCTCCACCTGGCTCCGGAGAGTTAATAAAGGCCTTCTGAAGCTAATCGATGCGTTTGTGTAAGGAAAAATATCCATATTTAAAAATGTATTTCATTTTTTTCTATGGCTCTGCATCAGTCGTCCCACCATCACTTCCGGCGAATAAGGTCAAAATACCGGCGCAATCATAGATATACAGATTCCTCATTAGTGCCTGCGCGGATTGGTCGAATGAGGCATCTATGTATATATATTTCTTTGATCACGTCAGTATTTTGACCTTATTCGCTGGAAGTTATGGCGCTGGGAATCCTAGATGACATTCGTCTGTTAAGAGGTAAAAAAATTACATGAATACTGTTTGGTTTCTCGCAGAAACCGATCGTTTCGTGTCTTAAGACATATTTTTTTTTTTGCAATTTAGTCATCTCAACCTGAGGCGAAAAATGTCCCTACATGGATTTCCCATTTAAATGTTCAAGATTGTTGAACTCTGAACACACACATTCCCTGTGTTTAAAGCTGCTTAGTTAGGAAGTGACTAAGGAGGGCTTTGTGCATCTCCACTACTGTCAATGGAACTATTTTTCCTGCGAAATTTTGAATTTTGGCTAATGTGCCTGTAAGAACCTAAAAAGAAAAATGTACTTAACTATTTATTTTTCTAACACCTTTTTACTCCTTACATTTTTACTGAAATATCTGTACTTTCTACTCATTAGCCTAATTTTCAAACCAGATTCATTAGCCTACTTTAGTTTTAATCTCTAATAAATCATGAATCGTTTAGTCTTGACTGGCAAACGCTAGGATTCGGTCGGCGCGCTCCCGTGGCCGTGCCTCCGCCAAGCGGTTTTTTCCCGATAGGCTAATCAATGCGAGAGACTCGTGAATGAAACAGAGAGCCAAAATACTGATCAAGTGCAGGTCGGTTTCATTTGCAAATATGCTATTGCACTTGTGTCTTTGTTTACTAAGTTAAGCATTTAACTGCTAGCAACTGTTAGCACTCCATTAGCCTACTATCATCACTCATATGCTATGGACATCATTATTATCTATTGTAAAGTTACTGTAATTTAGCAGACACATATTTACATTGGTATTATAGGTTTACAGAGAGCTAGGGTAGACAACAACACAACCCTTACGGAAATTGCCGTTGGTTTTACTACATATGAAACCAAAAACCATGGCAACCACAAATTAACCATGTTTTTGCTACACTAACCATAGTTTAACCATGAAATTTGAGGTAAAACTATGGTTATACAAATGGTAATCAATCCGCCAATATTAATATATATACTTTTACTAATACCATGTTTAGTTTTCATAAGGTAAAAAGATGACTCAATAACATGTTCAGTATTAGGATTTTTCTATAAAGATATTGTCATGATGTAGTTATTGTACTAATTTGGACATTTAGGCAATTTAGAAAATATAGTTCTGTTAAATCTAGGGTATTTAAGTCGTTTTAAGGTAAAACAATAACACATGGTCGTAATGTAATACTTTAAATTGGACTAAAATACATTTATGTGCAAACAAATTACAATGAGGTGGTTGTTTTGCAAAAAGGTGGAGACAGTTCTGTTCATAAAAACATAGAAACATAAACATAAAAAAAAAAAAAATAGGGTTGTCCGTGGTTTCAGAATTTGTTGTGGGTGTATGGGATGAGTGTGCTACTGTCATCTTGGATACACTCACAAATGAATGTAATGTAATTTCTTTTGTATGAATGTATTAATATGACAGCGTTGGCAGCGTGACACTAAAACAGGTAGTAGTTGCTACTTTATACTTAAGTACATGTCGGAGCACATACTTTACTCTAACTTGAGTAAAAAGTATAGTCCGTACTTTTACCAGAGACTCTTTAAACATGAGTATCTGTACTTCTACTTTAGTGAAGGATGTGTGTGTACTTTTGCCATCTCTGTTAAATTCTGACATAACCAAGTGAAGTGCCTGATCTTCTGCTGCGACCACTCAAATGGACATAAACTAACATTCAGGAAGATTTTTCTCTCTCTTGCAGAATCTGGTTTTAGACAGAAAGACGTTTATAATGTGTTATAGCTCCATCTAGATCCACTATGAGTAAGAGTTGTACCGTCGTCTCACCACCAGAGGTCACCTTCATCACCTCTATATTCAGTGTTTCTCATTCATTAATCAGTCTCCATATATGGCAGGCCATTCTCTGAAGATTATGAAGATTTATGGACACGCCAACGTTTTTTGATTTGTGGAGGAAAACAAATATTGTTTTCATTTTGAAGGGAAAGATAAAATATTGCGGTAAGCTGCCCCAAACTGGTACAATTTATTGTAATTAATGGGGTTGTTATGCAATAATTCCATGAGTTAGATGTACATTTAAGACATTTTTCATTAAAACCTACACGATCAGGCATAACATTATGACCACTGTAAAGTGAATAACACTGATGATCTCTTCATCTCCTGTTAGTGGGTGGGATGTATTAGGCAGCAAGTGAACATTTTGTCCTCAAAGTTGATGTGTTAGAAGCAGGAAAAATGGGCAGGCGTAAGGATTTGAGCGAGTTTGATGGAGACGCCTTTCATGGAGTGACCTTTTCAACGTAATTGCGTTTTACGTGACGTCACGAGCGGCTATCGCTGAACAGAGCAAGGCGAGCATTTGTGCTTATAAAACTTAAACTTTATTTATTTTAAAAAAAATGACAGATCGTTTCGCTAGATAAGACCCTTATTGATCGTTTGGTACCGTTTGATGTGGTTTAAAGCCCTTTGAAGCTGTACTGAACCTCTAATTTGGACCTTGAACCGTTTGGGGTCTATTGACTTCCATTATATGGAGGAATATCCTGAAATGTTTTCATCAAAAATCTTAATTTCTTCAATCTTCAAGACAGAAAGACATGGATATCTTGGATGACAAGGGGGGTGAGTAAATTATAAGCAAACGTTTATTTGAAAGTGAACTAATCCTTTAGAGGATCTGCTGCTAACATCTTGGTGCCAGATACCACAGCACACCTTCAGGGGTCTAATGGAGGCCATGCCTCGATGGGTCAGGGGGACCAACACAATATTAGGATATATCATAATGTTATGCCTGATCGGTGTGTATAATAGGCTAATTGAGTGAAATAATTAAATTTCAATTGACAGTGTTGCTATTATGACATCTCTTAAACACCATCAACCAACTTTTTAGTAAAGGCCCTCAAACACGACAAGATGTTCAAGCCTCTGGACAAACCTTCAATGAAACGTGAATCAAAACAATTCCAGTGTATGATAGTGCGGCTCCTGATCCTGACATACTCACACTGACAAAAACAGCAGATAACAGAAATATTAATAATCAGAGTCACCTGAGAAGTTCCTGGTGGCCAGCATAGTAGTGAGAATAGCCCCCTGAAGAGAAAAACACAGAGGACCTTTGAGCAAATGTTCCCTCAGTAACAATGGTGTATTGTTTTTAGAGCTATGCAAAATTCAGAATTTATTAAAGGTGCAATATGTAATATTTTTGCAGTAAAATATCCAAAAACCACTAGGCCAGTGTTATATATTTTGTTCAGTTGAGTACTTACAATATCCCAAATGTAAATCGTGAGAAATTGCTATTTTAACCAAAGGAACCGGGACGTGTGAGGGCGTGGCCTGTCGATGATATCATATCCGCGTTAGTTTCCGGTTTTATTCTGCAGAAACGCTTTACTCTCAGCTAATCTCAGCTTTACTTTTTACTACTACAGTAACGTTAATAATCACATCCACATGATTTCTGCCCGAGTCCTGTCCCGATTCTTTCCCACCGGCTGTGAGCTGAAGACCACATGACCCAAGATTCTGCGCTCAAACGTGACGTCATCAAACTACGCCTTTGTTTTGAACAGGCGACCTCAAGCGGACGGAAAACTTACATAGTGCTGCTTTAATCGGCTCCCTTTTAATTAGAAAGTAGGAATTTGAATGGAATTGCCCCTCACAGGAAGTTGAAATGGAATGACGGGAAGAGGAATTCTGGAATTCTAAACCTTCAAACAAAAGGCTTTTAAAACTTAAAAAAAAAAAAGTTCAAACTTGACAAACTTTATTTTTCTAAAATTAGAATTTGTTTGAATTAATTTTTATTTGTACTGTCAAATTCAAATAGCAATTCTGCATCTGATTTGGAATTCAAAAGGCTTTTTGGAATTCCATTTGGAATTGTTAAAGATTCTAAATGGCCTAGCTTTCACCAAAATTACCCGAAACAATTTGTCCCAGGAACTCTTTTTCCCCCAATCCTGCTGCTGTCTGCGTTTCCATCGCGGTCTAAAGTACCGTGAAGATTAGCCCGGTGACACAGAGCCCACTAGATCAGTGTTCATTTTGACAGCAAATTTTTATTTAGTATTAGTCATATTTTAGTCACCTGAATTGTTTTTAGTTTTAGTCTAGTTTTAGTCGACTAAATATAAGATTTTAAATCTACAGTAGATTTAGTCTCGTAAAAATGAGTTTAGTTCAATTGTAATACATTAAGCGTTTAAGCATTACATAGCCGACTGTCACTTGAACTGACATTTTGACCTCATTTTGTCTTTGACATTAAAAATACACGAAAGAGCTCAATTCACTTTTTTGTCTATTTTTTGAAAACATCTATAGTTTTTGTAACTTTCTATTTCTGTTTAGTCAGTAGGCCATATCAGGTTAAGCTAAAGCTTCAAATAAGTTTTTTTTTTAGTTTTTAATTTCAGTTAACATTTATTTAATTTCAAGTAATTAAGTTTTTTTAAAAGGTTTTAGTGAACTATTATAACCCTGATACTTTATTGAATGTGTGTTGAATACTGATCTTTCCTCCTAACTATGAATTAAATGGGAATTCAATTAAATACAGTTTATTGTGTAAGCAAAAAACGAATATATAATGCGTGACTTTTAATTATAAACAAGCTGGAAATACACCGGGACTCTTATTTTGAAATGTCTGCACCTCTGTTGCAGTTGCAGGAGCTCATTCAAGTTCAGGAGATAAAATATGCATTGTTACAACCGTCTAAAACATATTACTATATAAACATCGTAAAGTAAACATTGTCATTATTCCTCAGCATTAGTTCATAAACAATATCCTGGCATAAATGTGCGCTATTCATTCATCGTCAGCCGTGTTTTCCAGCGGTTAGATCAGTTCAGATCAAATGTGCGCATCTGTTACACAGGACATCAGTTCTGACTGGATCTCTTCCCTAATCGACCCTCACTAACATTTTCATCTCGTTTTTATTTGTTGACGAAAATAACAGTAGGTTTTCGTCATAGTTTTTGTCATCCAACGCTAGTTTTTATTTAGTTATCGTCTCGTTTTCGTCAGTGAAAAAAGGTTGTTGACGAAAATTATTCTTCAACGAAATTAACACTGCACTGGATTCTGCAAAAAAACGAAATAAAGCCTGAACCTCGCCGTCGGTCCATCAGGCGTATTTTTTAAACTCAATAGAAAACGACTCTTACTGCACACACCGAGGCTAGTTGAAATATAATGCTGGGTGAGCTCAACCAATCAGCATGTTCAGCATCCGAGTCCCATCTAGGGGTGTGCGATATTGACAAAAAAAGAAATCTCGATATTTTCTGGGATTTTCTCGATAAAGATAATTAGACGATATTTTGCGGAGTGTGTTATTGTGCTGGTCCTTTGACAGGTTTAGGACTGCCATGGTCAGCTGACTCCTAAAGTTGATGATATTCTTCTTATTCTGTGTGGTGGTCAGTTCACAGAAGTGACAGAAATCATCTTTACCTTGATACATTTATTTTTTACATCTTTTGTGTCAATTTCATAAATGTAATAAAAATGTATTATAATAAGACACAATAGGGCTGTTACCAATCAAATGAAATAAGTATCAACAAAATGAATCTTTGCAGTGCAGAGGAAACACAGAAGCTGCATCTGAAGTGGCATTTAGATCATTAACACAGCTCAGAAGTGACAAATTAATAACCTGCAGTTATGCATAAATGTTTTGATGTTTAAAACATAAAATGTTGAATAATATTGATATTTGAAATTATTTAAAACATGAAAACATACTTTAACTGTGAAATTCAAACCGCCAGTAGGTGGCAGCAAGTCACGTTTAACGAGCGAGCGATTGAGATTCAAACAATTCATTCAAACAGCTGATTCATTCAAGGAACGAAGCATTTGAATATCTTAATCTATATTAGTCATTGAATCAACGATTCAATTGATTCGTTCAAAAAGCTGATTCATTCAGTATGAAAACGCCGCTGTGTTTTGCTCAGAGACGCAGATACAGTGCTGTGACTTTGTTTTGAACTATTATTTCGGTGGCGAAATAGAGCAAAAACAGGCAATATGGAAGTCTAAACTGTAAGTTACTTAATATTTACTTCTTGTTTAGTAAACTTGCATAAAATCAATATACTGCAATCTTTGTGCGATATCTTATTAACTATATTATATGATATAAATATAGCACGCAGTGAAAGTGTGTACTCTAATGCGCACCCCTAGTCTAATCAACAAAACTACATCACGTAGTGTGTGCGCGCACTCTCTGGGTGTGTGTGAGGTCAGATCGCACATCGTTAAAACAACAATTACGATATTATCGCAGACGATATATATCGCACACCCCTAGTCCTAAGTTCCTGAACTTAGAAAAAGTACTACCTCGCGAGCAGGGCCATATTGAGGGGGAAATCTTTACCCTGAACTTCATTTAGACCCCGGTTCCTGCGGTGGAAACACACAGAGTACCGCCCCAAAGCCCCTAGTTCCTGGGGAAAGTTCCAGCGGTGGAAACGCAGCTTAAGTGTTAAAGTGACGTGTCACTCTGGGATCAATGTTTATAGCTGATGGATCAACCTTTGTGGGGTTTAAACCTGCAATCTTTCGGGTACCTGCCCAGGGCCCGTATTCATAAAGAATCTTAATGCAAAGAGTAGCTCCTTGTGACAAAATTCTAAGAAAATTCTTAGAAATGTGGGCGTTTACCCTTAAAATTAACTAAAAAATCTTAGTAAAGAAAAAAGTAATTCAGAAAGCATCTTAACCCTTAAAAGAGGTCTTAAGGTCAAATTTGTTAGGAGCACGGACGAGGACTTTTAAGAGGCTTAAGAGTTTCTTTAGCAGCGGAGAAAATGGCAGAAAGACGAAGAGGGAGAAGAAATGTGTTGCAGACAATAGAGGACAGTGACTTAAGACGCTACAGATTAGATCGTGCAGAGATCATGTTTGTTGCATTAAATCCAACTTTCAAACCTCCAATTAAATAGACATGCCAGCAATCAGTGCAATTGGAAAGAGTGGAACAATGTTTATAATTCTAAGCCAATCAAATACCTTATAGAAAATTAACAGCATGGTAAATAATAAAAGGATTTATATACACTGAAAAAAATAATTTTTTGAATTTACTAAAAAATGTTAACGTAAGTGGTCGCAATCAATTTATTTGATCTCAATTTAAACAAAAACACATGCAATTCCCATAAAACCAATTCATTTTTTCAAATTAAAATAAAAAAACTACATTTAAATTATTTAAACGAGCACAAATTAATTATGCTTAATTTAATCGGGCCATAATCATTTTTTTCAGTGTACATATATATATAATGTGTGTGTGTGTGTGTGTGAGTGAGAGGGAACGGTAAAATAGGACAATTTGCGCTTGTAATTTCAAAGTGAAGGCTTAGAATAGACCCTATACTTAAAAGCGCTCCTTTTTTCCCCTTTTTGGACAACCAACCAATCACAGTCTTCAAAAGACTGTGTCATACGTAGCAACGGGGTCAGCCCCGCCTCTTCACTAAGATAAAAGTTTTTGTATTTTCCTTGCTCAGAGTTGCTCTCAGATCGGCTCTTAAGCTAAGACTCCTACGTAAAAGTTTTTAAGCTAAATTAGGAGTTTTCTGAGAGGACTCTTAGAATCTTTATGAATACGGGCCCAGATCTTTTCATGCTTCTTATCATTTAAACCAGGGGTTTTCAAACTGGGGTCCGGGGACCCCTAGGGGTCCTCCAGAAGGTTCTAAAGGGTCCTCAGAAAATTTCAGAGAATAAAAAGACAAAGTAAAAATTGATAAAGTCTACTGAACATTCTAATGCTTTAATTTCTAAATGTTTCTCTCCTTTCTTGCCGTATACTTACTTTCCACAATTGTATATTGTAACACAGTTTGTATGTATGGGAAGAAGGAGGCGTGAACCGGCGAACGTTTAAAAGTCGTCGCTCCTCTGTGAGAGATCCAAGACTGGTGTAACGCGCAGCTGGCGCTCATCATCCAATCACTCGCCGGCCTCGCGTCGCTCTCTCGCGGCTCTCGCTCACCCTGCTCGTCACATATAAGTTTGCTTTGTATCTTTCTAGTGAGTTTTTCTCACTATAGTCCCCTTTATCTCGCTCACTGGGGTTGTAAGGCGGTATTCTTAACGCAGTACGTACATTTAATTGTGAAAGTTGCTTATACAAATCATTTTTCATTGAAAATGTCTGCTTCAGGTTTATACATCCAACATTAAGTATAGCCAATTTAAGTTTGGAAACGTACTATTTATCTAAAAGTTTGAATGTTTTTTCCATACATACAAAATATAGAGATTTTAGGAAGGGGGTCCCTCATAAAAGGTTCATCATGTTTGGGGGTCCTTGGCATCATAAAGTTTGAAAACCCCTGATTTAAACCACTGCGATCTCACAGCCTTATATAAACTTACCTTAAGCTTCCTTCTGGCATTGAACTTCTTCAAACATTCGACAGTCTCCTGTCTATGCATGCAAGATGCGACAGTGGAGCGATGCTAAAAGGCAAGGTAAAACAAGAGGACATTAACATAATTAAAAACCTCAGAATTAATCATGTAATATACATCATATTAATATTAATCATCTCATTCCCTTCAGACTGTTACAGCTGTCAAATGGCTAAATCGGACTAATTCATGAATTGCTTTGCTCACTTCATTAACCTGGAGTATATAAATGATCCAATGCAGAAATAAGTGCATTAATTAAGCATTTTTTTTACAGTAAAAGATGGAAGGAGAGAAGCTCACTGAGATCCAGGGGTGCTTGAGCGCCTCCGCAGCAGTGATGCGCTTCGATGGGTTGATGGTCAGCATCTTATTAATAAGATCTTTTGCCTCAGGGGTGACTGTGTCCCACTCAGGTGAAGGAAACTGTGGGTGCAACACAGGGATCCAAGCATGAATCAGACACACATCAGCACTTCCGGCGTTATCATCAACATTACATGAAGGATGCTTTAACTGACATCATAGGCGCCAGCTTTAATTTGCTGATAGAGTCTGTGTTGGTCTTCATCCCAAAAGGGTGGGTATCCAACCAGCAGAATGTAGAGAATCACACCTAGAGAGGAAATTGAGATGGATGAGGTGAGCGAGAAGAAATTATTGTACAATACTCGAGCTTTAAGCTTTAATATATGCAATATTGGTGCATGGCACTTAAACAAAAGGTATAAGCAGTGTTCGTACAAGGTGCTTAAAGTCCAGGCCCTTGAAAACAGCCATATTTACCAGAGATAAAACAGCCATAGGTACTTCAAAAGTGCTTCAATTATTGAAAAAGTAGCTACTAGCAATGTTTCCATCCAAAGTTGCTAATTCCAAAATGTCATTTTAGAGCTAGTAGTGGCGGCTTGAGCCATTGATTGCAGAATAATGCAGTTATTATAGAGAGAGAGAGAGAGAGAGAGAGAGAGAGTGAGTTTTTAAGTTGCTAAACTATTTTACTGATAAAATCGTCAGAGCGCTTCTGTGCGAGTGTGTGTCCGTACTGTGTGTGTGTGTGTGTGTCTGAGTGGGAGAAGGAGAGTATGTAAGTTTCGTTTTTGTCCTATTGTTTGCTATATTTATTTGCTTGTTCAATGTTGCTGTGTGTTTTGGTTCTTTTTTGGTCTGTAAGGATCTTTGAAATAATTTGTTGGAGTGATATTTGAGCTGTAATGCGGTCAAAACCTGCTGGAACTACTTTAGCCGTGCGTTTTCCTGAAAATAACTGCACACCTTAGAACGCCCATCAACCAATCAGATTCAAGCATTCAACAGCCTTGTAGTATTAAATCGTTTAATGCACAGCTAGCTGTGGATTATCCCGCTTATACCATGGTCATTTGTCAGCAGTAGCTATGTTTCCATCCAAAGTTGCTTATGTAACTTATGCGCAAAATTGCAATATCGCATAAAACATTTCCGGATAAAGCACCGTTTCCACCCAGTGAGTCTAATGGTGCGTTCACACCGGACGCGATTCGCGCGATTCGCGCGAGTGATTTACATGTTAAGTCAATGCAGAGACGCGAAATGGCATTCTGCGGCGCGATTCGCGCGAATGAGGCGGCGAGATTCGCGCGATTCGCGCGATTGAGGCATCGCGAAGGACGCGAATTGAGCGTTTTGAACGCACGATTCGCGCGAAACGCTCAAGTTGAAAAATCTGAACTTTGGCGGATATTTAGCGCCGCGTTAACCAATCAGGAGCTTGCTCTAGTAGTGACAACAATGAGGAGAAAATCTGTATATTAATATCTGGTTCAGACAATATGATTATCACTGTGATAACATTAAATGACACGAATTCGCATCTGTTGTGCAGTGAATGTCACGCGCGATTCGCGCGAGTAAACTCAAAATGTACACGCGTCCACCTTCGCGCGATTAGCGCAAATTATTCGCGCGAATCGCGTCCGGTGTGAACGCCACATAACGGTGCGTTCACACAGGACGCGAATGAAGCGTTTTGCGCGAGTGATTTACATGTTAAGTCAATGCAAAGACTCGAACTGACATTCTGCGGTGCGATTCGTGCGGATGAGGCGGCGTGATTCGTGCGAACTTTGGCGGATATTCGCGCCGTATTAACCAATCAGGAGCTTGCTCTAGTAGTGACAATAATGAGGAGAAAATTATTTGGTTTAAATTAATCATATATTAATATCTGGTTCAGACAAGTGTGCATATGATTATCACTGTAATAAAATTAAATGACATGAAACGCAACCCAGTCTCTTTTTGTTTAATGCAAGTTTATGTTTGATCAATAATACAAAAGTATAAGTAAAAGGTATAAGAAGCTAAACATGAAATAAAGCAAACAATTCAGTCAAGCATTCAAAGTCAGCGCTAGTCGGCTACAACGGTAACGTAAAGTTAAATAGCCTAAAAATATAAAGTAATGAAACTTCTCTTTGCCCTCAGCCTAAACGATTTGCCAGGGAACAAATTATAGATCCATGAGAGCAAAGATCGGCCGTTACAAGACGAATTATAGCTGGAGACGCCACAGAGACATCAGAGCCAGCAGCAGATGTATGAAGGACTGGCCGAGGAAAGTCTGCTCTCGCCGGGGTTAATGAGCGCCGCTGATCCACTGGAGCTCACAACTCCGAAAACACCAGATCACATGTTCAAATAGGCGCTCTCTTTATAAATAAACCACAGATTTGAGCTTTAAACAACTACATTATTGCCTGAAAAAGTCTTAAAAGTACGTTTTGTCACACATTAACAGTAGATTTTAACAAAAAAGACGTGTAAACAGCCCATGTCAGCCATTTCTCAATGAGAATGTATCCTAATCAAACAAGTTTTTTATGAGCATTTTTTTAATTTATGCACATCTTGGCGTTTTCATTCAGCATTTTTTTGATGCAATATCCCAAAATGCGCATAAAAATAGGTGGATGGAAACATTGCTACTGTGGAACTAGTGTTTAATTTCATTGATAAACAAAATTCACGCAAAATGAATGCTGCTTGCTCTAGTAGTGACAACAATGAGGACAAAATCATATGTTGATACCCGGATCCGAATAGTGCGATTTATTCGTGCAAGTCGTGTCTGGTGTAAATGCACAGTAAAGGCCTGTTCACACCGGGATGATTTTCGTGCGCGTTTATCGCAATGTTTAACCTTGTGACTAAACAAAGGGCGCCAATGTGAGTGTGCAAAAAAAGTGTAATTAAAAAAAAAAACCGCCTCGGTTCGTTTTTTTATTTTGACGCAGCTCGTTAAAAACTGGCCGACCAATGAGATCACGTCCTGGAGCCGCTAGTGAAAATCACTTGGGTGTGAACACTCAAAAAACGTCACGAAAAACGCTGGCGATATTTGTCCCGGTCTGTACAGGCCTTAAGAATTCAGAAACTCTTGTTCTTAGTGACACCGGTGGCCATTAAGTGAACTGCAGTCAGCAACTTAATGCTCATGCTCGTGCACACACTCCATAGTGACGCGAGTGAGTCTCTGCCAAATCAGTGACGCAACGTACATTACAACAGACTGAACATGACTCAAGTCCCTGAGTTTTTCTTTTTCGTTCTTCGCTATGTTTTAAAAAGAAGTTTGAGATACTTTTGCAGCGATATACTGTTATCGAACATCCCGACGCCGTCCACAATGCTGAGAGTGACGTTTAGATGAATCTGTAAATATGTGTTCGCTGCTTTCCTCTCAGTAACAAAATAAATGACAGAGGAGAGAAAACAGTAGTTATGAAAGCATCCCATCATAGTCATCGTGGGTATGTTTGCACCAGCTTTGCAATTCGCTATGTGGACAGATATGTAGGTATATGCTGTCAGGTCGAAGTTTTTTTCTGTAATGCTGGGTGCTTTGGTGTGCATAAATATATGAATTATATGGACTCTCTATATCGTTTGGTTATTTGGTGTCCTTTTGGAGTCTCCAAGTATCTTTTTTTGAAAGACACCTACATTTACCTTGAAAAAAAGCTTGCAGAAAATATAGTTTTGTTTGAATCATCCTTCAATCTGATGGTTTATTTAGCAAATGATGACAAAATTAACGCGTTAGATAAATGGTACATGTTAAGTGTGCGAAAAAAGGTTGTGTGATGACGTGTCTCCAGTTGAAAGTGGATTCTACATGTACATACATCTATGGTCAAGATGGCATTTAGGTGGACGTTGTAAGGTGCTGCAATGTTTCAAGCAGGGTTTAGTCATATTGGCTATTCTCATATGCCAGAACAGTTACTGGAACAACTTTTCTGGAATATCTGAGTGTGAAATATAGGGTGCTGCACAACACACATAAGTCCTGTGACGTATATCAGTGTTTGATGCAGAAATATAAGACACTAACCACATGCCCACAGGTCTACAGCTTTTCCATAGGGGTCCTTCCGTAAGACTTCAGGGGACAGGTAACCAGGAGTGCCAGCAAAGCCTGATGTCAGAAGGAAATAAAAGCATTCATAACCTTTATTTGAGCAAATATTTGAGAAATTGAGCTACATGAATTCACTGACTATTAAAAGAAAAAGTCTGCAGTCATGCTTATGGACCCCATGAAATGACAATTTAGTAGTTTAGTCAGCATCATGTGGCCCCACGAATTTGGAACCAGTCCTCTTTATAACAAACCATTCAAGCTCACAGTACTCTTTTGTATCTTGTACGTACAATATGTATATTGAATCATGAAAAAACGAAGCATGGCCGCACGCATCAAGACAATGAATTAGAGTGACAAAATTCATCACACACATTAGTCCCTTGAAAGTAAAAATACAACTGGTAATCTAAACATTTGAATTATTTATGAATTATTTATTTTCCGTTGTCCCCCCCCCCCCCACCAGTGTTCATCGCTATGGTAATTTACACTACATGGTCTTAATTTGCTTGTTTCCTTTGTGTATTTAGTGACCTCATTTTCTTCTGCTCTGTCGGTTATTGTCTTTGTTGTTTCTGTTGCATTTGTGCTCTACACCTTGTGGAATATGTTGTTTATTAGAATGAAAACTGGTGCAAAGATGCCTTCCTCTGCTCTCCCTTCATCATCCCTGCTGCAATGTTACACGTATATTACATAAGGGATATAACGGGGCTATTCGTCAAGCTTGGTTTCAGTGGTATTTCCTTTGTCTTTGTCTATTTTTTCAGAAAATCTGTCTGGTTGTTGGGCCCTGCTTCGATCTGCCTGAGTCACCAGCCCTCCTCGACTATCTGGAGGAACATTCCAATCAATCAGATTTGTGGGAAAAATTTACAGTTTATGTCAAGTTTAGGCTTAGAACCAGGATTAGTTGCTTCTATGTTGGTGGTTTTCACCTATCATTTTCCTATGATTATAGGGATAACTTATGGGTAGGGTTAGGTTTAAGGGTTACGACACACTTTTCGGACAGGAATGTTGACCCAGGAATAGGGTTGGGAACCGAGAACCGGTTCTTATTCAGAACCGAAACTGATTTTTGAAAAATACCAGAACCGCGCGAAATTCCTAAGTTTCGGTTCCGAAAACGGTTCTGGTGCAATGTGTGTGCGAAGCGCTGGAAGCGTATCCTTTCATAGCGAGTGACAGCCAGTGTTGCCAAGTCCGTGGTTTTCCCGCTTTCCCGTTTTCCACTGTTGCCGCGGGCTGTGTTTCATGTCCGCGGGTTGAAGCGATTGTGCAATTCTGCGGGTTTTGTTGTGAAAACCTGGCAACCCTGGCTCACCTCATCATGAATATTAATTACGTTGCCTGTCGCTTCCAGGAGAGCAACGCACTTCAGCACTGAAAGCCCTCGCGCTACACATTTACGGTTTTGCGTCAGATATTTTCTCGTTGACCACTAGCATGGCGAAGAGAAAGTCACAAGTATGGATTCATTTCCAAAGAATGAATGATAATGAAGCAAAATGTGAAAAGTTAATAACATGCAAAGGAGGCTGCACTAGCAATTTGACAAAACATTTGCTACAGCACAGAGTGCCTCAGAGCTTATACCAGATTTATAGTGAAAGGCCTATATATATATATATATATTTGTCAACCGTTGAGTCACCATGGTTTAGGTAAGCGTTTAGGCACAATTACCTTTGTAATGCTGAATTGCAATTTATTATTTACAAGTTCACTGAATAACTGAATTACTATTAAATTAATATACAACTAATTAATAAATATAACTAATAAATATAATTTATAACTTGGTTTTATTCAGAGACAGAGAGATAAAATGTAATAAGACAATTTCAGAGGTGTTCATTTGAAAAACAATGTGTTGCAAGAATGGCTTAATTAATACTGTAATATATGTACAGTACAGGACTTTTTTGACATTGCCAACCTGTAAATTAATTTTAGAGTAAGTAATAAACACAAAATGGATTGTTTGAGTTGCGTATTGTGCCTTTTTCCTTTACCACTATTTGTTTAATAATTTTAATGGAACCGGAATCGGAACCGGAATCGTTAGGCGGAACCGAAACCGGAACCGGAACCGGAAAATTTCTCACGATTCCCAACCCTACCCAGGAACATGTCTTATTTGGCAAAATCACTGTGACCCTCTAGGGTCTGCCCAGCCTCAGATGGTCGATAAACTCTGACTTATGGCTCCAATAGGATTCAGGGTCCATTGCTCCTTTCTTGGCCTTTTGTTCTGTTGGCTTGTCGCTCCCTCGACTCATCCTTGAGACTCCATTGGAGTCCCTTGACTGCCTTGGTCAGTCATTGCTCTTGTTTCACCACGGATATACGGGATTCCGGCTACACGTCACCTTCCACCACTTTGGCTGGTCCTTCTCCTTTGTCCTCACTCCCACCGATATTGCCTTGGTCTTCCTATCCCCTGGGTCTGCCCAGTTCCTCCTGGCCTGTGGTGTCACTCTGGATCTGCATCCCATCGTCTTCACCTAGTCTTTAGTCCTCAGGATGTCTTGGTGACCTTTCGGTCCCCTCACTCCGCCTTATCCCCGGGGTACAAGCCAGGAGGATAGTCCCGCCACCTCCACCGTGGCCTTCAGCTCTGCCTTGTTTGGTTATGGCTCTTCCCTGGTTCTTGTATTTGTGCTGGGGTCTAGTCATGGCCCACCCCTTGTACCGCCTTCATTCCACCACCCTCCTGAACTCTGGAGTTATGCTAGGGTTTTGTAAGTCGCTCATTAAGCAGGGGAATATTGTAACGTGCAAGTGTAAGGCGTGTTAAAATCCTTCTTTTTTAAATAAACACCATGTACCATGTTACAGTTATGTCATCACATGTATTGTGTTACTCTGACATATAGTACTCAACAAACTCTATCTTCAGGTACAGTCATTGCTTGAAGTGGGCGCGTCTATATTTTAATCTGTAGCGTACCCTCACTTTTTCTTGCGTACTGGCACTTCTCACATGTTGCTGCTACTCTGACCGTCCCGCCCCTGGAACGCAATTTCAATCGCGGAGAATTCCCCGAAACAAGTGGTGCTGCAGAGCCAAGCTCCCCTCTCTGGACATCACGGGTTGAACTTGACCTAGTCCAGCTCCACCTGTGTTGATCTGATGGGTGGAGGTATAGAGTTATGGTGTGGTTGGACCTTCTAGATCCACTCATTACGACCAATTACATCTAGAGAGGGGGTGCTAGATGTCCAGAGAGGATGAGCTGGACTTCAAGGTCCATCCATTGCTCTGCAGTGAGCAGCCTCTCAGGAACGCAGATTCAACTGAGGAAGACCACCCTCAGGAGTACCGGCACATATTTTTTCCCCACTTCAAGCACTGGGAACAGTGAAGCCTATTTATTAACAAGCCAGCAGCAGGCAAGGCCACCAACCCCAACAGGCACTGAAAATGAAGCGACAGCCAAAATCCTAGCTGAAACACGGCCATAATATGTATACCCTAAAGATGAGCTGTCATTGTGACTGAATCGAGAGCAGTTGACAAGAGAAACAAGTCAGGCTTGCAGAGTAACCACATGTTATTGCAACCTTGAAGACTCTGAACGAGATGGTGCTAAAGCCCAATGATCACGTCAAAACGCACACTCAGTGGGGTGGGGCAAGCGACTTATATGAAAGACAACATAAATTCACGCCTACATTCATCTACATTCATACAGTAATTGTATCAAATGAATAAAGATTTAAATCAGCACCAAAACAGGTGCAAATGTACAGAAAATAAATAGAAAAAGTGAATAGAACAGAATAGCAATTCATATACTTAATATATGTTTGTAGTGTTAATCTATGTTTTTTGTTGTTGTTGCAATTCCATATTAATGCTGTTTGGTGGTATAATAAATGTGTCATTACCAAACCAGGCCTGTTGATCCCCTTCAACCTCAATGGCAAGGCCAAAGTCTGCTAACTTCACAGCTGCGCCTTTCGATTTGGAAGCCAGAAGCAGGTTCTCTGGCTAGAAACATGGAAACAAATGGGACAAAAAAGTTTAGTTTAGTTTTTTCTTCAACATATTAGAACATATTGGAGTGGTATTTCATAAGTTAATTGATAAAAGGTAAAAAATTATATTCACGTATAGTCGATTCTATATTATATCTATATTATCGCTATCTATATTAAATTGCATTGCCTTGATGTTATTAGCTTTCGATACTATCGATCACGGCCTCTTAACATCACTATATGAGCAACTCAGAACACCAGTCACTCGATTGTCATGTTCTTTTGCAAGATTCTGCAAGTTTGTTAACATTTAACCCAGTGGTCATACAATCGGCGCAATGTGTTTTTTGCTAGTTTCAGCCCAACGCAGTTATCATTTTCACGTCCTGCGCCACGTTGTTTAAATAGCAACTGGGGTCCATCTGTTCACCCATGGGCGTCTGGTCTGGAAACCAGGTGTGTTCAGGAGCATTGTTGGCGCTGCTATTGTGAGGAACTGAAAACGACTGAGCCATTGACCAACACAAACCTGCTCTAAAGTCAATAGTGCAGTATTTTGTGTTATTTAAAGGGTGTGTTAGTAATATGAGCCTATAGTACCCCTTTTCCACCAAGGCAGTGCTAGAGCTAGATCGGAGCCACACTCTAAAAAAAAAGGCTCGTAATCATAGGGGAACCTTTTTTAGTGCTATATAGCACCAATTTTGGTGCTTCAGTGGTTCTTCAGCGGTTCTTCAGATGTGCTATATAGCACCTTAGTCAAAGAACCGGTGAAGAACCGGTGAAGAACCTCTGAAGAACCGCTGAAGAACCTCTGAAGAACCACTGAAGCACCAAAATTGGTGCTATATAGCACTAAAAAAGGTTCCCCTATGATTACGAGCCAAGAACCATTTTTGGTGCAATATAGAACCTTTTTTTTTTTTTGAGTGCAGAGCCTAGTTTCAAATCGGTTCTTTGTGTTTCCACACCCAAAGCCCCAGCTCCGAGCCAGGAAAAGTGGTTCTTAAGTAGCACCAAAACATTGCTGGGCTAGAACAGGGCTAGAAGTAAGAACCGATTACGTCAGGCGCTGGGGGCGGAGTCAACAAGACCAACACAAACCTGAGATCCGCCATTGTTGAAATAGCAGCTAATGGAGCTAACAGCTGCTGCTCGTTTGTAATCTCCGTCTATACAAATTACGCCGAACTGCATGAATGCGTTGGATTCGCTGTGTTTTCGTTGTGTTTTGATGCCGATGTAGGATCGTAAAGCCTTGGGAATCAATAGCAACGCAACGTTTGCATTGTTGAGGGAAGGCTTGTTCTCAGCGGTGCTGTGCAGAGACCGATCGCCGTATGATAATGAGTCCAGCGAGAGCATATGACTCCTTATGCTTTTGATTCACTCATGCGTTTTTTTTTTATATATCATATGGATCGGTCTGCACAGCGCCGATGCATCTCGAACAAGCCTGGTGTGTGTGTGTTTCCGCTGCCCAGGGTTGCCAGGTTTTCACAACAAAACCCGCCCAATTGCTACTCAAAACAAGCCCAATCGCGTTTCAGGGGGGCTTCCCCGGTAAAAATCACATTTGGCGGTAAAATATGTTTTTTTGTCATGGTTGCCTACTAAAATTCGCATTCCCGGGGCTAAATATCACATAATTGGGGTCGCTTCAACCCACTGACATGAAAAACAGCCCACGGCAACAGTGATGAAGTAGCCCAATTCTTGACTTGGCAACACTGCCGCTGCCTCGCTAGCGTTGCTGAGAAAGATGAGACGTATACAGTGACGTAAGACTGGCTCTGTTGTGGCTCTCAGCATGTGGAAAAGCAAACGGTTCTTAGAAAGCTCCTCAGTCGAACCAACTATGAACTGGGACTAGCTCTGGCTCTGTACTAGCTCTAGCACTGCCTTGGTGGAAAAGGGGTATAGGTGGTGCACAACGCACGTACACTCTGATTATTACACACACAGGGATGCACAGCAGCTCACACACATTCTTAAATATTAAAAATATTCCTCTCTGGAGAAGTGTTCAGTCTTTCCGCTCATATGTAAATAGTGAATCCTCCGTGGTGCGAGTGCAACTGGCTTTTAAAGGGAAAGGGAGATGAGACTATGATTGGTTTATACGCCCAAAATACACCCATGACTCATTAAGAGACGAGGCACAACCCTTTTAGACAATGCGTCTGACGCGCCAACATTTCTTTCCGTCGTTAAACTAGCAAAAGTGGATTCAGACATGCACTCACGCCATGCACTTCAGACCATGCGCTCAGATCATTAAAATAGAGCCCAGTGTGTGCTGTTTCTGTCACATTTGAGCTGTGTAAATGGCTAGTCATATTCATTACTGTATATGTTACTGGTGTTATATCTGCAGAGCAGCAACTGTTCTGTCAATGACCATTGCTGCTATAATTGACCCTAAATTCCCAGATCAAAGTGGCTTCTCTACCTGAATGCACAACCATTTGGAGACAGCACAATCAAAAGCTTATAAGGTCAAGGGTTATTATAAGCAATTGTTTTATACGTAGTTTTATTTTTTTTAACCAATGATCCTCGTGAGACCCCCAGTCCTGGCTGCTTAAGTCGACTGCATTCAGAGTTCAAATGTTTTAGAATTACTTGAGTGTCTTTTTAAGTTTCCTGGTGTTTGTTTCAAGAGTGGTCAGAGCTTTCGAATTCGTACTGAAGAAGAAAAAAATTAAAATTAGCCACTTGTGGGATCTCACTGCGTGGCTCTCACTCCCAGTGTGAATGTGTTAACCTGTTAAATAAGGCCGCTAAAAGGAGAACGCGCTGCTTATGCAGTGTACTGTGTGTGAAATAGGCCGAAGCTGTTACGTCTCTGAACAGTGACATTGGTTGATACAGTATATTATCACCTACACACTGATAGAACATCTGAGAGCCTTCAGATTAGAGCTGCACGATTAATCGTTAAAAGATTGCGATCATTCAAACACACATGCAATCTTATTTCTAAACTTGATGAGTAAAGTTTGTAAACAAACTTTGAAGTTGGCTTGAAAAAGCATAGACCAGAAAGTTTGAAAAAGTTAATTTAAAGATTTAAGTTTGAAGGTTTAAAGTTTAAAGGTTTGACGTTTAAAGTAGTTAAAAACATTAAGTTTGACAGTTTTGAAGTCAATACAGATGATTTACCATAGTTTACCATGATTCTAGCATGATTTACCTGTTACGATTTGCCTGTTAAACCCTTGACAAGTATGATTACAGTTATAATAAATGTTTAGGAATGAAACAGCTTCACAACCACACAGTATCATTATTTCTGTGCTAAAAATAGTTATATTATAACAGAAGTACTGGGATTCAAGTTTATAGTTCGGATATAAACACTGATGTCTACAGTAGTGATCAAAACAGAGCAAATCAACTTTTGAAAGTGCTTATAATAAAGATTCAATTTCATTACAAGTGACTGTTAAAAAACGTATTTGTCATTGAATCATTCACTCAAGAGATTCGTTCAAATATGCTGATTCATCCAGTAATGAAACAAGTGAAATCTTTATGAGTGAGTCATTGAATCATTCATTCAAGAGATTTGTTCAAAAACACTGATTCATCCAGTAATGAATCAAGTGAAGTCTTTATGAGTGAGTCATTGAATCATTCATTCAAGAGACTCGTTAAAAAATGCTGATTCATACAGTGATGAAACAAGTGAAGTCTTTATGAGTGAGTCATTAAATCATTCATTCAAGAGATTTGTTCAAAAATGCTGATTCATACAGTGATGAAACAAGTGAATTCTTTATGAGTGAGTCATTAAATCATTCATTCAAGAGATTTGTTCAAAAACACTGATTCATCCAGTAATGAATCAAGTGAAGTCTTTATGAGTGAGTCATTGAATCATTCATTCAAGAGACTCGTTCAAAAATGCTAATTCATCCAGTAATGAATCAAGTGAAGTGTTTATGAGTGAGTCATTGAATCATTCATTCAAGAGATTTGTTCAAAATCACTGATTCATCCAGTGATGAATCAAGTGAAGTGTTTATGAGTGAGTCATTGAATCATTCACTCAAGAGATTTGTTAAAAAACGCTGATTCATCCAGTAATGAAACAAGTGAAATCTTTATGAGTGAGTCATTGAATCATTAGTTCAAGAGATTTGTTTAAAAACACTGATTTGTCCAGTAATGAAACAAGTGAAGTGTACATAAGTGAGTCATTGAATCATTCACTCAAGAGACTCGTTCAAAAATGCTGATTCATCCAGTAATGAAACAAGTGAAGTCTTTATGAGTGAGTCATTGTATTATTTATTCAACCTGATTAAAAAAAATAGTTATATTAATTATATATTTTTAAGTAGACAGCAGCAATTACTAGTAAAAGTTTTGTTTAATCGTCTGTTCATAATCGTGGGAGAATCGTGATCTTTATTTGAAAAAAAAAAAAAGGATTCTCAATTTATCCAGAACCGTGCAACTCTAGATGGAGACGTTTTTAGATAGAAGACAAAAATATATATAACAATAATAATAAATAGTGCACTTCTGTATTTGCTGCATGCATTTGAAGTGTGGTTAAATAGTCTTCCATAATTTTTGAATGCTATGTTTGTGATTCAATTATAATTGACAGTGTGTTTTGAGGCCTGCATTGGGGTGGGGGTGTTGTCTAATGACAGACGTGTAAGCTCAATCATAAATTACCTTTAAGTCTCTGTGCACGACACCCATCTGATGGCAATGAAGGACCGCCTCCAAAATCTGCTGTATGCAGTGGCTTCAGGAAACAAAAAAAAAGAAGAAAAAATTAAAAGAAAAAAGAGGGAGAAAACTTTTAGTCAAATACAGTGGAATATATTGGCCACACTGGACTTTGTGAGTTATCTGGACTATTTAAAGGGTTAGTTCACCCAAAAATGAAAATTCTGTCATTAATGACTTCCCCTCATGTTGTTCGACACCCGTCAGACCTCCGTTCATCTTCAGACACAAATGAAGATATTTTAGTGTAAATCTGATGCTCTGAAAGGCCTCCATTGGAACACTTTACACTCTCAAGACCCTTAAAAGGCACTAAAGACGTCGTTACAAAGTCCATCTCACTACAGTGGCTCTACAATAACTTTATGAATCGGCGAGAATAGTTTTTGTGCGCAAAAAAACCCTAAATAACGACTTACATAGTGATGACGATTTCAAAACACGGCCTCATGAAGCTTCGAAGCGTTATGAATCAGTGAGTCGAATCAGCAGTTTGAATCGCCAAATTTCAGCAGTTTGGCGGTTTGACACGCGATCCGAATCATCATTCGACTCACTGATTCATAACGCTTCGAAGCTTCATGAGGCCGTGTTTTGAAATCGTCATCACTATATAAGTCGTTATTTAGGGTTTTTTTGCGCACAAAAACTATTGTCGTCGATTCATAAAGTTATTGTAGAACCACTGTAGTGAGATGGACTTTGTAACGACGTCTTTAGTGTCTTTTAAGGGTCTTGAGAGTGTAAAGTGCATTGTGCCAATGGAGGCCTTTCAGAGCATCAGATTTACACTAAAATATCTTCATTTGTGTCTGAAGATGAACGGAGGTCTGACGGGTGTCGAACGACATGAGGGGAAGTAATTAATGACAGAATTTTCATTTTTGGGTGAACTAACCCTTTAACTTAGTGTGCTTTTATGTATCTGCATATTTTACATTATTTGTGTAATGCTTTTATACATAGTCCGTTTGTGTTATGCTGGTAGCCCACCCACCTGGCATCTGCTTCGCTGTAATATTCCCTGGCAACAATGTCTTCAAACAGCTCTCCACCCGTTACTCTGAACCAAACGACAAGAATCAGCAAGGAATGCCACTAGTTAGAGGATCATTAGACTTGAGACAGGAGATAATGGGGGTTTCTGTACTGCACTTCTGACCCTGTGAACTTTTCATTTTGTCTACTAACAATTTCCAGCAGCCTGGGTGTGTTCTCCGAGGAAGAAGAGAACAATTGTGAGAGTACAAAAATAAAATAAATCATATAGCTGCATTCAGAAATGATGGGGCCAAGCACACCAATGGATAAAAATGTGATTGCATATATACATCTGGTACTGATTTTAGGCAAAGTAGCATAAAAAAAAAAAAAAAAAAAAAAAAAATGCTTTTAACTTGAGATGATTAGGTGGCACTGTTAATGCATTGCACAACAATCAAAAATCTTTTCATAACTCGGGATGGTCTCAAAATGACGTGAGCCAATTTTTTTGACCAAAAAAATAATTCTTTGATTAAAATTTAAAATGGAGAACATGCAAAATGGCAGACCATAGCAGATTTAGTACTCGGCATAATAGGCCACTTTTAATAGTGATTATAAGCATTTTTAAACATTGCTATATTTTGGCAACTAGGTGGTGCTGTCACATGTACTGACCAGGCCATGCCCTGAAACAGTTCAAAGTGGGAGTCCTCCTGGGAAAACTAGGTTTCTGATGGAAGAGGTGTTAGTGAGGCCAGCAGGGGGCGCTCACCCTGTGGTCTGTGTGGGACATCCCAGTATAGTGATGGGGACACTTTACTGTATCAAGCACCGTCCTTCGGATGAGACCGAGGTCCTGACTCTCTGTGGTCATTAAAAATCCCAGGATGTCCTAAAAGTAGGGGGTGTAACCCCGGCATCCTGGCCAAATTTGCCCATTGGCCTCTGTCCATCATGGCCTCCTAATAATCCCACTATCCTGATTGGCTTCATCACTCTGTCTCCTCTCCACCAATCAGATGGTGTGTGGTGGGCGTTCTGGCGCAATATGGCTGGCGTCGCATCATCCAGGTGCTGCTGCACATCGGTGGTGGTTGAGGAGATTCCCCCCTTCTATTATTATTATTAAATGAAGTGCAGTTTCCTAACCATATGGACACACTACCAATCAATCGACTTGATATGGCCCAGGGAATCTAAAGAAACCAGTCTCATGATTTTAGGTCAAACTATACTGTTTGTGTATTGAAAGTAAACATTCAATGTTGCCTTGACTCAATAACTTCCAAAATATCTATGCTAGTGTCTTTTGTGTAGTAAGTCTATGGATCTTTGGGGCGTTTTGAATGTTTTAGAAAAAACTAAATTCCAGTGAGTGAGACAAGAACAACATGGAGATCTGTGCAGAGTTTGGCGTCTCTAGCTTAACAACTTAAAGTCAGAAATGTATGTGTGAGAAGAAGTCGAGTAAAATTATTAATACGACATAAGTATGTTGACTTTGTCAAACCAATGTGGTAAAACATTACCAAAGCAGTTGCAATGTGATCTTAATATAATATAATAAGTATATATCTTAATATACTTGGGTAACACTTTATTTTAATGTGTCCTTATTACTTTTTACATGTATTTACTATTGTGTTAATGTATAATTACAAGCAACAAGTACCAATGTGTAATTAAAAGTAAATGTAAAAAGGACATATTAAAATAAAGTGCCTCCAAAAGCTGACATTTATTAGTTCTAATCAAAATCACTGTCAAATTTTCGCAGCCAGTAATTCAGTTTGTGAATGACTGATCATAATGAAATTTGGCAGATCCATAGAGGCTGTATAAATGAAATGGTGTACCAAATCTGGGGAGAATCGGCCATGAGATAGCGCTGTAAGACTAATTCAAGTCAACTCTGTAGCCGTAGAGCTAGAATAAAAATTCCACGAGTTGTGCACATCCTTTTCAAATCTTTCTGCCACTTTTACTTATTCTAACTTGTCAGACGCCATTTGCCTGATGCACACAATATTTTAGTATGCTCCTCAAGAGGCTCCTGACAAAAAGCTAGCAAAAAAATAAATAATAATAATTTAATTGATTAGCAGATATGATTAAAATACCTGAAGTCTAAGAAACACCCGTATGCTTTTCAACATCTGGCAATTTTAAGACAATGGTTTTATGAAGGTGTCATACAGTAAGTGCTGTAATTATTTCAATATGAATAAAGATATCTATTGTATCCACCCTACACTATGGCAAAATCATAAAGTCATTAGATTTTCCCACATAAACCCTGACATTAGCATAGGCAAGTAAAAGTATTTAGCCACTTCGGTCACACTTTAGTTCAGGGCCCAATTCTCACTATTAACTACGACTTTTGCCTCAATAAACTCCTTATTACTGCTTATTAATAGGTGTTAAGTTTAGATTAAGGGATGTAGAATATAGTCATGCAGAATAAGGCATTAATATGTGCTTTATAAGAACTAATAAACAGCCAATATCCTATAAGCAACTAGTTAATAATGAGAATTGGACCCTAAACTAAAGTGTTACCGCCATTTCTGAAAACAAATCATGCATTTACCCACTAGGACCTTGTTTGGGCCGGTTAATAGTTTGTACAAAATGATAAGAGGCTTTTTATCTGGTATGGTCGGTCAGAGAAACTTACAAGTCGAAGATGAGGTAATGGTGGCCTTCCTCTGAGATGCTGTCATGAAGCCGCACTGGTGAAGGATTGACGGTTGTGGTTTGCATGGAAAAGAGAAAAAGAGATAACATGATCACAAAGCCATTTTTGTTTCTGGTTTTCTTCCAGATATAGTTTTTAGGATTGTTCTTTTTAAGTTATGTTACACAACACTGTATGCAGTTGTTTAATGCTTATGCGGTTAATAAATAGTTACAATTGAATATTCAGCAATCAGGAATATATATTGGAAACTGCATTTTACATGCTTTCTCTAAATATAGCAACTACACACATTCAAGTAGTGTATTGTAAAAAATAAAATTTACAGTAAAATACTGGCAGCAGGGTTGCCAGCCAGTTATTATAATTTTTACAGTAGCGGTTCTGTAATTTAATTGACAGAATTTTACTATATTTACTGAAATCAAAGAATACAGTAAAATTCTGTAAATTAAATTACAGAACCACTACTGTAAAAAAATACAGTAACTGGCTGGCAACCCTGCTGCCAGTATTTTACTGTAAAATGTACAGGTAATTTTTAACAGTGATAGATTTGTTCTACCAACATTTGTGCCATGTTTAGAGTGATTTGAAGACATTCACCTCTATTTGGATTATTTGTATTATTAGGGAAGGCATACACTGTTCATTTTAGGTGTTGTAGGGACTAAAACTGTGGGAATTGTTGATTCTCCCTCTTCTGGCTGAATTTATGGCTCTATAACTTGGCCTGGATTGTGTTTGCTTGATATGTGAACTGTTAGTGTGTCCTTTGCTGCCTTCTTGGCCAGTTCACTCTTGTAAAAAGGGTTTTATCTTGTTTGACTGCGTTTTTAGTGCAATTGCCACCTCAACTGGAGATACACTCATGATACTCCATTCATTTTCCACACTGTTTGTCTAGACCAGGGGTAGGCAAGTTCGGTCCTAGAGAGCCGCTGTCCTGCAGAGTTTGACTCCAACCCTGAAAAACCCTCACCTGTCTGTAGCTTTAGTAATCCTGAAGACACTGATGGGCTTGTTCAGGTGTGTTTGATTAGGGTTGGAGCTAAACTCTGCAGGACAGTGGCTCTTTAGGACTGAACTTGCCTACCCCTGGTCTAGGGGATGCTGGAGCTTACCCCAGCGCCTCAGGCAAGGAAATCTCACAGAAATATAGACAATTTAGTGTCTCCAATTGACCTGTTCTGCATGAACACAGAACACCAACACAGAGAGGACATGCAAACTCCACTCAGAAAGGCCGCCTGACTCAGCCTGGACTCGACCGGGGACTTTCATGCTACGAAGCAACAGCCCTACACACCCTGTCTCCACCCTGTTTGTGTTAAAGGCACAGTATGTAAGTTTGGCCACTGGGGTGGGACCCTTGAGGGTACATTTTTGTACCTCTAAGTCAGGGGTCGGCAAGTTCGGTCCTAGAGAGCTGATGTCCTGCAGAGTTTAGCTCCAACCCTACTAAGCCACTATAGTAAAAAACTCATGACTCCCAGCATGCATTGCAGCATTAAGTACGTCACCATTGTTGAGATTCATATGCTGATTCTTGATATCTGTGTGCGTCTAGACCTTTCCCCCCTAGGGGGGAAAGGTCTGATCTGTGGCAAGAAAGTATTGTTGGTGAATATTATGAATTATTAGTTTTAGTCAGTGATGTGTTTAGTCAAAAAATTTTCTTAACTGAAATTTTTGTTAGTGGCTTCTATTGATTTGAACAGATTGTGTGTTTTGTTAACACTGTAACAAAAACCACAAACTCGCATAAAAAGCCAAGAGTCAAACTGGGCAACTAAATGAAACACTGATCTCCATAATGGTGAGTTATACATATTTTCAATAAAACCAACATCTAAACCTCTGTTAATTCTCAATAAGAGCATCTATAGACGTCTTTCAGGGTTGGAGCCAAACTCTGCATGACAGCGACTCTCTAGGACTGAACTTGCCTGCCAATGGTTTAATGGACCAATTGTGTACCTTGGAACAAAATTGTACCTCCACTGTACCTTATTTTCTGAGAGTGTAGGTGTAGCTTGATGGCGCTGTAAATGAGTGTAGAATCATGGGAGTTGTAGTTTTCACCTCCACAACCGATGGAAAGCAATCCGACTGGACATGTTCATTTGTGATCTAATGTATCAATGTTTTATTAATGTTACTGTGGTATGAAGGAGGGTAGGGCTGAGAGCCTGGGACGTTTTACATTGCTTTTTTATTACGCTTAAATACCGCAGTCGGCCACTTCCGCTCCATTCGCTTTGTTGTTTATGTTTATTTTACGATTAAAATCATGTTTGACGTCCGCCTCCTTCCCTGAACTTGAACTTTGTAACAGATACATTTCATAACTTAAAATCACATTATTTTATTTGATTCTAATGAAACAGTCGCAAGTGCTGAATTAACGTTCATACAGGTCACTTCATTTGTTCTTTCCCTCAGGTCATTTTGACCTGAAACTCTCTTTTTTTTTCTTCAAATTGAGTGTTCATCGGAGTGGTCCAACACCTCAGGACTTTTGTCGCACTTGAACCAAGAATACGTTTATGAGGTTGAAATTTTAAAAAGGAACAAATCATTCACTGGCGGGTCAATTCGACCCCCTTAGCAATGAATGTATGCTTCAGTAGGCCTATATACATAGAAAACCGAAAAAAATGCTAAAAGATTTTATAATGTCTACATGCATATCATGTTATCTTATTATTTTTCCACAAGAAGTCACACCCAAATTGACTCAATGTGGGATATTTTGAGCTGATTTGAGCTGGTTATGACATTTATAATTGAGTTATTTTGAATTTAAGTTGAAAGAATGTGCTTAAATTATTTATTGATAAAATCTAGAAATATTATAAAATGAAATTATATAAGCTTTCTTATATACAACAACAACAAAAAAAAAAGGCATAATTTAGGATTTCTGGTCATTTTGACCCACGAGGGAAAGATTTTATACAGTATGCGAGGAGAGGAGTTAACTATGTATTCTTAGGCCAAGGTGTCATTTAAACATGTATACTACTATGCATTATTGTGCAACTTTTTAAATAGGTTGTTGTGGCTGTTGTGTCTATTTATTAGAATTTGGGTGTTTGTGTGTTTCTATTGTCTGTAACTGTTTGGTGTTGTGTGAGCTACTGGATGTTTGAATTTCCCTGAAGGTATGAGTAAAGTATTCAACATCATCATCATCAGGATGAAGGTTAAAATTGTGGGTTTTACTTGGTCAAAACAATCATAGTAAAATACATTTGAAAAAAGTTGTTATAACGTGACGGTGCGTTCACTCAGTGGCTGGATGAGGCGCTTGTTGCGTATTGCAGTACTAGATCGATATTAGAATATATTAATAAAAGCTGGATGATTTTGCTAAATGGCATGCAATTCATTTTAAAACATATTGTGTGGTGTAGAATGAAGACTTGAGGATGGCATTGACACAATGACACAGGCCGTTACACCGGATAAAGTGGCTGATTTCTCTGGATTTAAACATTGTTGGAAACATTTGGGATAATGTAATTACACAAGTCAACAAAATATATAGCATTGCTCTAGTGGTTTTTGGATTTCTTACATATTGTGCCTTTAGTATGTGTTCGCCCACCCTTGCAAATGCAAATTAAAAGTTTGATAGTGTTGTTTTTGCAATCTTTTTATTAGGATTTCAAGCAAAAAGTTAAACCCAGCCTGATCTGCCGGCGATTTGATTTCGGCCTGCAGCTCAGTCTGGAAACCTGTACATTCATTTCTACTGCTTCTGTCACACTTTTGCGGGAACCAATCACAGACGGGCTTATCCACCTGGCGCGCTATTGGCGGGTTAAACACGATGGTGGATAGAGAAGCGATGGGTCGTTGCCCGTTGATCACGCCTCTTGTGGTCTGATTGGTTGAAGGACTATCCAATTGCGTACAGAATCATTTAATGTATGCTCGTTTATCACGCCTCTTGTGCAGTAGAAAATACACTCCCCAACCAGCGTTCAATCTTAAATTCAGTTTGGTCTGGTGATAGCCAGACAAGCAAAAAGTCACTTGCATGTACATTTACAAAGCCATTTATGCTGTTTGATCAAGGAAAATGTAATTTGATGTGTATCTTTTTTGAGGTAAGTCCGATGAAATCTTTTTTTTAAATTAAATCGTGTAAAGCAACAAAATGGCCGCCAGCAGCCAATCAAATTTCCGGAGCCAGTAATTCAGTTTGTGAATAACTGATCATTATGAAATTTGGCAGATCCATAGAGGCTGTATAAATTAGACGGTGTACCAAATCTGGTGAGAATCGGCCATGAGATAGCGCTGTAAGACTAATTCAAGTCAACTCTAGCCGTAGAGCTAGAATAAAAATTCCATGCTGAAAAAAATCCCATGCTGTCACCTTGTCATAAACCTTATGCCTGATGCACACAATATTTTAGTATGCATCTCAAGAGGCTCCTGGCAAAAAGCTAGCAAAACATTTGAATTGATTAGCAGATATGGGCCAAAACAAGTGTGAGGGACAGTATTTTTTAAGAATCGAGGAGACATGAAGGTCCATAGCAATAGCACCCCATATACATACTGTACATTGATCCGAAGATATCCCTCTATACCATTTTCAGTGTCATGTAGTCTAGAGTTCACTCTATTCACTCAGTTCAGCAAATAGTCAGTATTACCATGGCAACTGCCTAGCCATGCCTTAGCAACCATTCAGAGCACCCTAGCAACCGCATTATAACATGCCCTAGCCATGTTTCGGCAACAGAACTCTTCTGAAAATGTACCGAAACACATACACAGTTGTTTCATGCTCATTAAAAGGGAACAATATGAGGTAACACTGTGGCAGTGAGTTCTGAAGCACTACTCTGTATAAACGTTTCCATCTCATGATAATCTTCTTTTATATTGTTTTGCCTATGTATGAATTCAAACTCTTTTGAATGAATGCTGTAGTTATCCAAGATAACATTTATGTTTATATGTAACTGTCATTGGTGGCTGTACAAAGTGCACGGCGCAGGAGTATATCACACAAACACTCTTTAATCCAAAAATTCAACAGATCACAGGAAAACAAGAAAACAACCAATCAATGAGACCAGACCGGACCGGATTAATTATTGAGTTAATTAATGAACAACAGGTGAACTGAACAAACTGACACACATTTGGAAGCTAACAAACATAAGAAAAACATAATCCTGACAATAACATGTCTGGTATCTATGAGCTGCAATTTTTATTTCCTGTATGTTAATTTACATTATATTTTGTTTACTCATATACATATTACATGTTATTATTATAAGAAGTTTTTTTCTGTTAACACCCAATCCAATTTCATATCCTCCTGGGACTTTTTTCCTTTGTAGTGGACATTATATTTGAGTGAATTTCTCTGCCAGCATACACTATATTGCCAAAAGTTTTGGGACGCCTGCCTTTACATGTACATGAACTTTAATGCCATCCCATTCTTAATCCGTAGGGTTTAATATGGAGTCGGCCCACCCTTTGCAGCTCTAACAGCTTCAGCTCTTCTGGGAAGGCTTTTTTCAATTTAGCACTCTTATGGAAATATGATAATATTTAGTAATTTACTAATTGACTAATATTCAAATTGTTTGTCATAAATCAACATCTCAGGAAAATGTCATGGGCTTTCTTATCAAAATCTGACTTTCTGTAACAGAACAAGGCATTGATTTAATAGAGAACTCCAGGACTAACAGACACAAGTGAAATTATATAGCAGATAGATTTTGTTGTGAGAATGTTGCCAAATACTACTCCCATTATTACACTTCTTTTTTATTACAAGCTACCCCACGAACACATTAATATGCTAATTAGATCCAGTGAATGTCTACATCGTATTGAATGGGAAAACCCTTTTATGGCCATTTTACTCACATATTGCATAAAGTAAAATGGTAAATCAATTCATGCCACTATATCTGAACATAGTTGAGAATCATCTTTATACAATTTTTTTTTTTTAAATCCTGAGACCTAAAAATTGATTGGTGAATGAAAAAAAAAACAATTTTTTTTTGCCTATACATGCCATTTCATGTCTTTTTATTTTTTAAACTACTGACTCCTGGTGTCCACTACAGAGGACATAGCATAAATGAATAAAATATATTTTTTCAAAAATGTTTTTTTTCATTTGTTTCTCATGCTCTAAACTAGAGCTGAACATTAATCGGAATTAAACCGCACGCGATTTGGCAAAGGCTTCCAGGAAATCCCTGTGGGCATCATACTACCGCTGTAGCTGAATAAACAGAAGATTTATTGAAATTATTTGATTGATTAAAGGAACACGCCACTATTTTTGAAAATAGGCTAATTTTCCGTCTACCCTAGAGTTAACCAGTTGAGTTTGACCGTTTTTGAATCCATTCAGCCGATCTCCGGGTCTGGCAGTAGCACTTTTAGCATAGCTTAGCATAGATAATTGAATCTGATTAGACCGTTAGCATCTCGCTCGAATGACCAAAGAGTTTTGATATTTTTCATATTTAAAAGCTATGAACTATACTCTCATTCATAATACGCATAATAACCATGAGTGCAGCGGCGCAATGACATTACACAGTGCCTGAAAATAGACAAACTTCCGTCAACATAACCAATGTGACAACCTAATCTTCAGTGTATTCAGGAGGGTTCAGGATCTGCACTAAAGTAAATATCTTCTTAATTGTCTCTCACACATGTCTCCATGGTTACCAGGCATGCTCCCTGTGCAAGCAGGTTGTCATGTTGGTTATGTTGACTGAATTTAGCCTATTTTCAGGCGCTGTGTAATATCGTTGCTTAGCGGCACTCATGGGACGGCTCTTGATTATTACGCAGGAATGAGAGTATAGTTCCTAGCCATATCGGCCTAGAATAAGGCTGTGTTCACACTGCAGGGCTTAATGCTCAATTCCGATTTTTTGAAAAAATTAGATTTTTTTGCAAGGCCGTTCACATTTCCAATTAAATGCGACCGTTTGTGATCTCCTGTGTGAACGTGAAATGACCCAGAAGTGACCCGCATGTGCAGAAGAGTACTCAACGGTCAACGACGTCACTTGTTGTTTACGGAAGTAGCCAAATATGGGTGTCAGCATTGGAGTTCGTTTAGCTTTATTAAAGTTATTTTCGCAACGGAGCCAGCACCATTACAACCTTCTCATGTTAAGAAGAAAATTAAAAAAGAGGAGGAGAGCAAAGTTTTTGGCCATGGCGTTTTGTGGAGCAGTGGTAGCAACGTCGGCACAGAGAAACGTGTGTGTGCGGAGTCGCAGCCAGGAGTGGTGGGATACTGATGTGAGTGGCTTTACTGATACCGAATTCGTCAGTAACTTCAGAATGACCAGATCCACCTTCAATTATGTTTGCGAGCGCCTTCAACTAACTTTGTCACGGGAAGAGACACGTCTGCGGTGGCCCATAACAGTGCAGAAACGCGTTGGAGTTGGAGTGTATTGGCTAGCAACAGGTGCGTACTTCTTCTTTTATTGGCGGTTAGCAACTATTTCTTGTGCATTACCGCCACCACTGGACTGGAGTAAGGAACGGGAGTTACAATGATGACGTTTGTCGCGTATCAACGACGGTCGGATACATGTGACCTGGCAGTTCAGACTGAAGACGCATTTCTAAAGATCGGATATGTATCGGATTTGGACCACATACCCAAGTGGCCTGGGTCGCATTTGAAAAGATCGGATCTGTGTCGTTCAGACTGTCATGAAAAGATCAGATACAGGTCGCATAAGGGCAAAAAAAATCGGAATTGGGTCGTTTCAGCCTGCAGTGTGAACGCAGCCTAAAACAACTTTTCATTTTCCATCAGTCTTAGTACACGATGTAACTACAGAAGAGTCAAGTTTTAAATAGGAAAAATATCGAAACTCTTTGGTCATTTTTTGAGCGAGATGCTAACGGTCTAATCAGATTCAACGATCTATGCTAAGCTATGCTAAAAGTGCAACCACCAGACCCGGAGATCGGCTGAATGGATTTGAAAACGGTCAAACTCAACTGTTTTATTTGGAAAATGAGCCTATTTTCAAAAAAAGTAGCGTGTTCCTTTAATAAACACACGACTACGACAGTATATGGTTTATCTGAATTCTTTGGGTATTTTCATGATAGTAAAGTATATGTATACCTCAATGCTAATCGACATAGCCTTTATCACTTATATGAAGTGAGTTTGGAGTAAAAACGTGTAATTAATTGTTGTCTTTTAAAGGACAAGAGGCTCATAAATGCTTCTCATGTTTGGAAAGATGCTTTCCTCAAACTCGCAGTGCTTTCAGATGGAGCAGCATTTACTACTGATCACAGAGCCGTGCTTCACCGACAAGCTGTGCATAAAAAAATAAAATAATTACAGCCAAATCGGTTTAATTGCGGTTTGATTTCGGGTTAATTGCGAATAATCCTGCAGCCCTACTCTAAACAATGTAATGACATGTAAAATACTAAATTCAAACTACTTTTATTCTGGTTCTCAGGAGGATATGCACCCTGATTAAAGACTAAAGCCGAAATGTTTCCACCGAAATTAGCCGAAACAATTGGTCCCAATAACTCTTTTCCCCCAGACCTGCTGCTGTCTATGTTTCCATCGCGGTCTAAAGTACCGTGAAGATTAGTCCGGTGACGTAGGACTGCACTCGACTTTCCTGAACCTCGTCGTCGGTCCATCGGGCGTATTTTTTAAAACCCATTGACGTTTCGAATAGCAAACGACTCTTACTGCACGCACCGCAACAGACTTTTAGGTTGAAATAAAATGCTGCGTGAGCTCAACTAATCAGCATGTTCAGCGCCCAAGTCCTATCCCCGAAAGTTCCTGAACTTACTAAAAGTACTACCTCGCGAGCAGGGCCATTTTGAGGGGGAAATCTTTACCCTGAACTTTATTTAAACCCCGGTTCCTGCGGTCGAAACACACAGAGTACCACCCCAAAGCCCCTAGTTCCTGGGGAAAGTTCCTGCAGTGGAAACGCGGCTAAAGGAGTAAACTTTCCCTCTGAAATACTCCTTAAGGTATACAGCAACACATTTCTATCTGGATATTTTAGATCGGTCGTGGGCCCTTTGTCTCACCTGGTTACTGTTGACGGCAACATTTCAGAGAAAGGTACATTTACATTTATGCATTTGGCAGACGCTTTTATACAAAGCAACTTACAGTGCACTTATTACAGGGACAATCCCCCTGGAGCAACATGGAGTAAAATTCCTTGCTCAAGGACACACTGGTGGTGGCAACTGCTGGGATTGAACCAGCAACCTTCCTTCTGTGTATAAATTCAGTGGTTTAACCCAGGGGTTTTCAAACCAGGGGTCCTCCAGTAGGTTCTAAGATTTCTAAAATTTCAGAGAATAAAAACCAGGGCTTAAAAACGGAAAAAAATATCAATCGGTTCAGTCCGAGCAGAATCGATATTATAGCGTTTCCGTGTTTGCGTTCCTCAATAAACATTACTGTTCCGAAAACGGTTTGATTTGAAAAAATACCGGTTAATAACGTTATTTTAATTTAGCCTATACTTTAAACAAATATGTATAAATAGACTTATTTTCACTCAATAATAATATAACGCATGGTAATTAAAATTGAATATTTATTTCACAACATTTTTAAAACCACAACAGAAATACATGCATTAATTACAAGGCATAAACAGTGGACCTGTTTAAATGGAGCGTTAGACAATCGAAAGTGGCTCTTATGCCTAATTCTTTTCAGAAGAGTGATAACATTCTTTGTACATAACTTTTTTTCAACACGACTTGCTTTAAATATCGCATGAATAAAGAATAAATAAACTGGATAACCATTGCTCTTTTAATGCACCGTCAACTGGTAATTTCAAAGCAAACACTGCATCACATAATCAAATTCAGTCAGCTAATAAAGCTTGATCATTTAATGCAATCTAACATACCATTTAATATGAAGCATCTACCGTCTATATAGAAAACACTGACCTGTCCGGCAATCTGAAAGACTATAGGAAAAATGTTGATAGATATGCTATAGCCTACTTGGATAGGCTTAAACGGAATCCATAAACTAGCCTAAATCAGACTATTTGAGCTTAAAGTCCGAACTGCTTATTTAAACATTCGAAAAGAATGTCGTCCAATACCTGCGCTTCATTGATGACCTCAGTGGGGAAAGAAATGTACTTGAGGCATGTAAATGCGCGCTCATACTGACTTGAGTTACCGGTAGATTCATAGATGACATTTCACTCTTGATCCGTCAACGTCACATGCTGTAGCTACTCTATTCATGATTGGTCACTGCCAAATTAAAATATTAAAGAGAACGATAAAATAACGTTATTAACCGGTTAATGGTCATTTCAAATTAACGTTTCTGTTCAGAACGATTCAAATTGATTTTAATTTCGTTTTCGTTTTTGTTCCTCTTAATTTCGTTCATTTCCGGTTTTCGTTTTCGTTCCTTGAACCGGTTCAGAGCCCTGATAAAAACACAAACCAAAAATGGATAAAGTCTACCGAACATTCTAACGGTTTCAGTTCTAAATGTTTCTCTCCTTTCTTGCCGTATACATACTTTCCAGAATTGTATATTGTAACACAGTTCATAGTTATGGGAAGAAGGAGGTGTGAATCGGTGAATGTTTAAAAGTCGTCGCTCCTCCTTTTATGCTCCCGTCACTCCTCTGTGAGAGATCCAAGACTGGTGTAACCATAGATAGACATAATAAAGGCTAGATGTCTCGTCCGCGCTGCTGGCCAATGGAGGTCAAAGTCCGCACCTGGCGGCCATCTTGTCACAGGCAGCTCGCTCATTCGTAATATTGTGTTTTAATGGTGAGTGTACTTTATAAATAACCATAACTTGCTAAATTTTCTACCGATTTTCAAACTGTTTGGTTTGTTATAAACATCAGAGATGTAGTTATGACACTGCACACTTATGAATAATTATTCATAATTTGTTCAAGCATCCAGAATTATAGCCAAGTTAATAACGTTTGTAAGAAACCAAACCATTTTTAAATCCGTCAAGATTTCAGCGAGATAAGGGTATTTGTGTTCAGATCACTCGCCTTACATAAGGAGCCACAGAGCCCTGCCTGTGACAAGATGGCCGCCGGTGATGACGTTAGAGACTCCGCCGTAAGACATCGAGTCTTTATTATGTAGATCTATGGGTGTAACGCGCAGCTGGCGCTCATCATCCAATCACTCACCGGCCTCGCGTCGCTCTCTCACGGCTCTCGCTCGCCCTGCTCGTCACATATATGTTTGCTTTGTATCTTTAGTGAGTTTTTCCTCACTATAGTCCCCTTTATCTCGCTCACTGGGGTTGTAAGGCAGTATGTGAGCTGCTTACATACATTTATAGTATGTAAGCTGCTTATACAAATTATTTTTAATTGAAAATGTTCTGCTTCAGGTTTATACATCCAACATATATAGCCAATTTAAGCTTGGAAATGATATGTTGTATTTATATTGTCACACTTACTATTTATCTAACCGTTTGAATGTTTTTTCCATAGATAAAAAGATAGATATGGATTTTAGGAAGGGGGTCCCTCATAAAAGGTTAATCATATTTGGGGGTCCTTGGCATCATAAAGTTTGAAAACCCCTGGTTTAACCCACTAGACCACCATCTCCAGTGACCACCTACTGGCTCACTCAACTCCCGAAGATGATATCCATGCATTTTAAAAGATCACTGGTGAAAAATACATTGGGAGAAGGAAGAATAAGAAATTTTCACATGAACATTGGGATGCTGAGCTAGAAGTCTTCAAAGGACCCCTAAGTTTGTGGCAGGCTGCGGCTTTGCCTTTCCATTCACCATCAATCTGGTTCTCTCTCATCAACACAACTTCAGCAAAGATGAACTGGATCCTCAACGAATTGCATCAGGACTGTCTTTCAAACAGGCAAAATGTGCACGTATTAGACTCTGTCTTATTAATTGATGCATTAAGTATCCCCTTTTCACAAAGATGCGTTAGAACTGAAACTGCTGTCTCCTTCAATACTGCCATAACTTCACTCTTTTGATTGTTCATTCTGCTTCAGCTTGAACCCTCGCGTCCCTAATCATGCACAGCTCCAGTACAGTGTGTGCTCTTTGAAACGGTTAGATCTGTATTAGCACATTATCGTCTATAGCCAAGAGACTAATGTCCTATAGACATCCTCTGTTAGACATCACAAATCAGTTGCTCGATCCAAATGCTTTAATTGATCAGAATTAATTATACAGATTTCCCCTTTGGTCTACAAAATGTAGCTAGTTATTATTATTCTCCCCCTACCTCCGCATTACAGATGATAAAAAGCTGTCTCGGATCCTCTAGCGTAATTAAAAACTCAGATTTGCACTGTTGTTGATGCTACTACACCACATTACTTAACTTTATTGTCCTTGAAGGCAATTATTTATGGACAGCAGTATACAGACACACACTAAATAAACACATTTTATAATAAGTCATTTGAAAATATGATTGCATCAGGTATAAAGGAATTCTTATATCAATTTGATTTGCAAAAAGGGAGTTTAAATATCCGACCTGAGGGAAGCAGGTTCATAAATTTGTGTGATTGTCCTTAAGTTGGTCCCCACTATCTTGCTGCATATTTTAATTATACTACTCAACTTACTCATATTCTTCACATCAAGATACCATACCACGCCATACCAACAAATAATGGAAAAACTTAAGACAGATTCAATAAAACAAGGTGAAAAACATTTTCATCAAAGAAACATCCATATTAAAAGTTCAAAGTTTCCTCAGACAATAAATAGTCAATTTACATGTTTTTTTTTGTACTTCTCCAAGAGAATTTCTCAGATTGTCTCCAAAACATATAAAGCTATTAAAACGTTTTGATAGGCCTACCAAACATGCATCAATAATTATGGTGAGCACACCAATCAGAATGTGAAGCTATATTTGGCACGGCTTTGACATATTGAAACTTGGTCATACCCAGAGAGTACCTGAAAAATGGCTTATAACGTCTAAAAAGCTTGGCCTAAAATAATGAGGTTAGTCTTAGAATCCTTAAGATTGCCTGGTTCATTAACGGCAGTTACACTGGCTTCATATTACAACAAGATTATGTTACAATCTCATTTGGATAGCTTGATAACTTACCAATATTGGAGTGCTTCAGCAGTCTGCAGATCCTAGCCTCCCTGTCCAGCTTCTGGTGATCTGAAATATATATACAAAGAGATTTTTCACATTTATTAAAAGAAAAGCATGACTCATTCTAGTTTTCAACATTCAAAGTGCAAAGTATAGCTTTTTTTTTTTTTTACCATGCTGTAAAAATAGTAAGACCCATGAAAATGAAGTGCATGAAAGTTATCATTTAGATTAAAGAACATGCCACACTTCTTATAAAACTCTATAAAGTGGTCCGTTTTGGACATAAGCATTGAAGTACAGTACATCTGTAAGGTTGAACTCAAGGTAGAGCAGGACCCAAATGCAGTATTCATTTTTCATTTAATGATAACAAAAGAACATGCAATAAATAAAAAGCAACCAGAACTGAGCACACCGCCAATGCATCCATGTAAGGACTTGACTTGGATTTTCCCCACCTCCTACTTGAAAATAATGCGTGGAACGCTGTTTGAACTGTGAATTTGGGGCAGATCGATCAACCCAGACCTTAGCGAGTCCTGCCATTTGATGCCACTTCCAAGATGGCGGCCTCTTTAACATCCTAAGAGCCAGATTTACTAAACGGGGCAAATTGGGTGAGCCAATGGGTGAGCGTCTGGATTAACCCTTAATCGTCCCTCAGGGTTTACGTTTGAGTCCCTTGGGTTCAGATAGACCCCAAACATTTACAGAGCGATTGCATAAGGAAATATACATTTTTTACATGGAAAACTATATATAATTTTTTTTATTTACTTCTCAACTATACATTTATGCTGTGTTTTTGTGGGTATTTGGTAGTTTTTTTACCTATTTACTGCACAAATACTTAACTATGTCATAAATTGGCTCATTAAAAATGATTTCTTAATGAAAAAATCACTTGAATGATGATCTTAAATAAATATAAATAGTTTTTGGACATTGCTCTGTGTGTTAGGGATAGAATACCGCCGTCTGTAGGTTTGTGGAAAAACTTTAGGAATTATAGTTAAAGAGAGCGAGTGCAATGACCACATTATCCACTAGAGGTCCATAGGGTTATGCAAAAGTTAAGCTGCCTTTCATCTTTCTTTTATTTGCCCTTTTCCCTCTCTTTCTCATGATTGTTCCATGTTGCATTTGTGCTCTAGTATTTGTCCTTCATTTATGTATGGAATTTTTTCAGATTTATGCCAGGTTTGTTGATTTTATTTGCCAATTTCAATGAAAATACTCTCTGTTGCAGTCACACACATGTGTGAGTTTGTGTGTGTGTGTGTGTGTGTGTGTGTGTGAGTTTGTGTGTGTGTGCGTGTGTGTGTATGAGATAGAAAATTTGTTCTACTTTGTGTTTATGCTCTAGGACTAGACCTTGATATAAATGTAGAAATTTTCAGATTTATACTGGATTTAGTAAAAAAAATTTGACGAAAAAAGTAAAAAAAAAAAAAAAAAGTTTTTTTTTTACACTTTCCCATTCATTTTCATTCAATGTGGGGTTAATCTGACCCCGAGGGACTTAAACGGTAAAAAATGTTGTACACACCTTTAGAACAACCAAATCAAGCCCAGATTTTGTGTGCATGTTTAGATAGATTATTTAGGAAAAGTCACAGAGTCTCATGGCCCTGAGATGAAGGGAACACTTTTTAAAAATGGAGGAAAAGTCCAGTGGGGTCAGCTGGAGCCCAAGGGACGATTAAGGGTTAAGACATGCTTTTTTTGGGTGGTAAATAATGGCACAAACACCAGTAAATTGGCGAGCGCAAACCTTAGTAAATCACCTTGGTTGATTTTCCCTATGTACAAAATGTAAAATAAGTCTCTGATGTCCCCAGAGTGTGTATGTGAAGTTTTAGCTCAAAATACCCCACAGATAATTTTTCTTAGCATGTTAAAATTGTCACTTTTTGAGGGTGAGCAAAAACGTGCCGTTTTTGTGTGTGTCCCTTTAAATGCAAATGAGCTGCTGCTCACTGGGCGGAGCTTCAAGAACTCCAGTTAGCAGCTCAGAGTCAGACAATGATGGAGAGACTCAAGAAGAACAACTGACATGACAACATGTAGAATGAGACAAGATGTTTCTGAATGGTTAGTTGATGAATTTTATGTAGCTGATGTGGAGTTATAACTATCTTCAAGTCATTGATTAGCATATTCTGTCATGATAATCTCACCCCTTTGTTGTGTGTTCATGGGGGCGGGTTTATGTAATTTATATTTAACTTTGCAGATGTTGTGTATGCTCAAACAGTAACATTACACACTAACTACAGTTAAAAAAGTGAAATTATAATCAACCACTCGTTTAAATACTCTCCCCCCATAAAAACTGCGTCTGAAAGGGAAACTCCTACAAATGCATATGCAATAAGATCAGCCACAAAAATAACCCTGCATGCCTTTTCAGCGCTAGTTTATAACTGCGTGTCTTTAGTCAATCCTGACAGTAGTTTGAGGGTTTGCGCTGGAGCTTTTAGTAAATCTAGCCCTAAGACTTTAAGTTGATATAATGATACCTTAATTTTTACTTTTCATCCGCTTTCCTATAACTTCACACAAAAAAACACACAAAAGGCTCTTATTGTGTTATTATTGTCTTATTGCCGACATCATGTGATCAACATGTGAACGTGACGTGTGATTGAGAAGTGGGACATTTCAAGTATTTAGGAAATTCCTATTTCGACCTCATCTTGAACGCAGCATTAAATACACGGTCTAATCAGGGTAACAAAACACAGGTGCGAACAATCAGGGAATCACGAAGGGTAACAGGAACAGAACAACATTACAAACTAAAAGTCAATTTACAAAGCAAGAGCACATGGACAAGGAACAAAGCCAAAAAAGCTTCAACATAAAAGTCAAAACTCATGTTAATTATAATTATGCCTAGATGAAAAAGCCACCTGACCCCATTCAGAAGTTGATTTAAAGCCACTTCCAAGCTTTACACAGTGTGCAAAATGTGTGCTATCCAACACTTACTCAAGGACATCTAAACATCTCAATCCTTTCACGCAGCACGGCTTTCTACATTAGCAGCAACTTTCAGTACTCACTGACTTTTAAATCACAATAATGGCGTATTTTAGGGACGGGTATATGTAAGGCTGCGTGTCCACCAAGGCGTTTTTTCCTGTGGCTAGCGTTTTTTTCCAATTGTTTGCGTTTTTTAAAACGGCAGGAGTGTAACGTCTATTTCACGCTGAGCGCTCGGGTGTTTTTTTATTGGTCCACGAGAGTTGAACAATGTTCAACTTTGAGTAAAAAGCAGCGCTCATCACTAGCTATGTTTCCATCCAAAGTAGCGAATATAATTTATGCGCAAAAATGCAATATCGCATAAAACATTTGCGAATAAAGCACCGTCCAGTGAGTCGAAGAGAACATAATCGTCACTTCCTGATAAACTACCGCTAAAAAATCACTAAGAAACATAGGAGAAGCCACCATATACAATCATTTTCGTATATGATAAATTATTTGCATCTCAGAGAAATTTGTGCGTCTCAATAAACGTGTTGACATGCTTTCAGAGGCAGATGTGCTGTTTGGAAATGCAGTCATGTGAACGAAAACAAAAACCGGAAACGAACGAAATTTTAAGAGGAACAAAAACGAAATCAAAATCAATTTGAATCGTTCTGAACAGAAACGTTAATTTGAAATGGCCATTAACCGGTTAATAACGTTATTTCATCGTTCTTTTAATATTTTAATTTGGCAGTGACCAATCATGAATAGAGTAGCTACAGCATGTGACGTTGACGGATCAAGCGTGAGTGAAATGTCATCTATGAATCTACCGGTAACGCAAGTCAGTAAAGAGCGCGCATTTACACGCCTCAAGTACATTTCTTTCCCCGCTGAGGTCATCAATGAAAGCGCAGGTATTGGACGACATTCTTTCGTATGTTTAAATAAGCAGTACGGACTTTAAGCTCAAATAGTCTGATTTAGGCTAGTTTGTGGATTCCGTTTAAGCCTATCCAAGTAGGTTAATAGCATCTATCAAACATTTTTCCTATAGTCTTTCAGATTGCCAATACAGGACAGGTCAGTGTTTTCTATATAGACGGTTGATGCTTCATATTAAATGGTATGTTAGATTGCATTAAATGATCAAGCTTTATTAGCTGACTGAATTTGATTATGTGATGCAGTGTTTGCTTTGAAATTACCAGTTGACGGTGCATTAAAAGAGCAATGGTTATCCAGTTTATTTATTCTTTATTCATGCAATTTTTAAAACAAGTCGTGTTGAAAAAAAGTTATGTACAAAGAATGTTATCACTCTTCTGAAAAGAATTAGGCATAAGAGCCACTTTCGATTGTCTAACGCTCCATTAAAACAGGTCCACTGTTTATGCTTTGTAATTAATGCATGTATTTCTGTTGTGGTTTTAAAAATGTTATGAAATAAATATTCAAGTTTAATTACCATGCGTATTATTATTATTATTGAGTGAAAAATAAGTCTATTTATACATATTTGTATAGGCTAAATTAAAATAACGTTATTAACCGGTATTTTTTCAAATCAAACCGTTTTTGGAACAGTAATGTTTAATGTGGAACGCAAAAACGGAAACGCTATAATATCGATTCTGCTCGGAGTGAACCGATTGATATTTTTTTCCGTTTTTAAGCCCTGGTTCTAAGAGGGAAATATACCGAGCATTTTTGACAACAGACTTTTGAAAGACAAGTTTTGCAAACAAGATTTTCCCGCTGGTTAGTAGGCTACAGTTATGCTGTTACATCGCGAAAGTCGCATGATTTTCTTTTTGCGCATCAAGGAATTTATTCGGTAAATGCATTTTCATCGTAGTTTATGCCCATGTTTTCGTATCGGATAGAAAATGTATCCGAATCAAACGAGCGCATACGTTTTTAAGCGCAATTTTTAGAGTTCATGCGCATCTTGGCGTTTCCATTCAGCATTTTTTAATGCGATTTTTAGAAAAAATAGGTGAATGAGCATAAAAATAGGTGGATGGAAACATAGCTACTGTCACTTTTTACCCAGCCATCCAATCACAGTGGAGGAGAGGCGGGACAAATACAACACTGACCAATCACCACATTCTGCTTGTACAACGCCAACGGATGACAACAACAAGCATAACAACAACATTTTTAAAACAAGAGCCAGAGCAAAACGATTTTGTACAGAAACGACTATCTGTGAAATTAGACGCTAATAACACTTCCGCGGATATTCTGTATCATGCAAGCAAAGCGTCTCAAAACGCTCTCATGTGGCCACAGGTAGGCATTTTCAGCTGGCTTTGGTGGACACGTGGCCTAAATGACAACAACAATACAAATACTTCAAACAATACATAAGACACAGGGCCGTTTCTAGACCAGGGGTGTCCAATCCTGCTCCTGGAGGGCCACTGTCCTGCAGAGTTTAGCTCCAACCCCAATTAAACACACGTCTTATTAGGCATACACTCTAAAAAATGCTGGGTTAAAAATAACCCAAGTTCGGTTGAAAATGGACTAACCCAGCGATTAGGTTGTTTTAACCCAGCGGTTGGGTTAAATGTTTTCTTAAAACAACCCAATTGCTGGGTTAGTCCATTTTCAACCCAACTTGGGTTGTTTTTTACCCAGCATTTTTTAGAGTGTACCCAATGTAAAATAACTCAAGAGATAACAGTGGATCCCCATGAAATCATATATACTTTTGAAAGGTACTAGTCAGATGTATCCCCCTCAAGAGGATTACCATGTTGGAAGTTTTGCTGAATATCGCAAGCATTAAGGGTGACGAAAGAAGGAACCTAGAAAAATCTCAACAATCTCAGAAACTAGAGGAATCAATTAAACTATATGGAGAATAATAAGGCCCCAGGGCCATATGGTTTCTGTGTCGAGTTCTACAAAACGTATTCCTCACAAATGGCCTCGCTGTTTCTTTAGCATGTTTAATCATTCTTTTGAACAAGCCGCGTTACCAGCAAGCCTCGTTTAGTTTCTCAATCATTCATTAGTTATCATAGTTCCTGATTAGTTCACGCATGTTCCTTGTTCTGTTAATGATATTTCCTGTTGGATTCCTCCACTACACAGCAACCTGTGTCGCATAGAGGCTCTCATTACAGCTTTGATATTTTTCTATTATTCACGTCAAAAATATTATCTAAAATCTTCTGAATACAGCATACAGGCCTGGTTTCACAGACAGGGTTTAGATTAAGCCAGGATTAGGCCTTAGTTCAAATAGGACATTCACATAGTTTTTATAAACATGCATTACTGCTGTGTATCTTGAGACGTATTTTATGATATATCAGTGCACGTTGCTCTCAGTTAAAACAGCTCAAACATGCATTTTAGTCTGGGACTAGCTTAAGCCTTATCTGTGAAACCGGGGGGTAATAGACCTTTCTCACAACTTCCGTATTTGCGACCGGAAATATGCAATCGTCGTGGTAATCTTCTTCCTCCCCGGGCAGGGCTACATGTAAACAAATGGCGCAAGCAACGAGCAAGTTTGATTTTAGCTTACCGGGCTGTTCTTGTTATTCCCAAAAGCAGCCTGTCGTTTCATTCCTTCCCTGTTGATGGTGGAGTTTGACGGAAATGGATTCAGGCTATCCGGCGGGATGAAGGACCAAACTTCCCTGCTCGTGTCCTACAACCCTTTAAACGCAAAAGATGCACCTCTGTGGGAAAATTTAAAACGAATATTTTTTTAAACTAATATTTAACTTGTTACCATTAATAACTGAAATCTATTTAAATGTTTCTCAGGCTGTAGTGTTGTTTCACTGACGGAACTACTAAAATAAACACGCATGCTTTGGATGTTGCCTCGTGAGTCGTGTATATATTTTTTATTTTCAAAATGTATGATATTTTATTTAATATATATAAATTTCACTTTTGCAAATTGCCTCCATACATATTGTGCATTTATTTCGTTTTAAAACATAACGTGATGTTAATCAACATTATTTTTTATTATATTGTAAACATATTATTATAGATTGTCTTTTAAAATAAAAACATCTATAATTTTTATTAAAAGTATTATGTTGTATGTTAAAAAATAGAATTGTGCACACTGCGTGATGTTTAAACTATTTTGAACTGTAGCCAAAGTCCGGACAAACAAGATATCATCTTGGTCAAGGAAGACGTGTCATGTAATGCTGGTTCTTTATAGCTACGTAATATGAGACTTATGTAAATATGCCTAATTGTTCATTTCCATCAAATGTAATTATTTGGCAAATCCGTTAGCGAAGTTGTGTACTCGCTGATCCATTTTCTCTTGGCCGGGTATGCTTTTCTGATGTGTTGACGCTTGACAGGAACTCCGGTTTCGCAAAGATTACGTATTTCCGGTTTTTGTGAGAAAGGTCTATAAGTGAAAGTGAAGTTACGTGTTACGGAAGCAATGCTCCCTCTAAGTTGCGAAGCGAAATGTGGGGAGAAATCCATTTGATTGTAGTTTAAATGAGAAATAATTGCAATGCTCTGTTCAACCGCTATAGAGTTAGTATCGCTATGTGTTAGAACTGGTGAATGCGGTTTACAGGTTTTCATACATTCTAAAAAATGGACTAACCCAGCAATTGGGTTGTTTTAACCCAGCGATTGGGTTGTTTTTATCAAACATTTAACCCAACCGCTAGGTTAAAACGACCCATTCACTGGGTTAAAACAACCCAATTGCTGGGTTAAAACAACCCATTCACTGGGTTAAAACAACCCAATTGCTAGGTCAGTCCATTTTCAACCCAACTTGGGTTGTTTTTAACCCAGCATTTTTTAGAGTGTTGAAAGACAATGATGTCCCATGTGAGCGGCAGTGAGTCGTGTTTGCAGTCCAAATAGCTCAAAATGAGAGGCAAAGACATGTGAAATAACACCTCATCATGTTTTAAAGAAGAATGGCTTGATGAAGTGCTGGAAATAACAGATGATGGACACAGCACGGTAACAAAACACACATTTACAGTTACACACCCACCACAAGTGTAGCGCAAACTCTAAACACCTCAGTAACACGTCAGTTTAAATAGATGTGTGTGTGTGCTTTGGGTTTCAGGGATGTTTAGATAACTATAAAAGAGTTCACATGTTCCCTTGAACATATTTAGCTATTAGATCTATTTCATTACTTCAGTTAGTTAAAAAAAAAACTAATTTAAGCATTTGAACTGATATAATATATCAGTTAAAATACTTCAATTAGTTTGTATATTATATTATTGTCTGTTATAATTATATTATATTGTAAGCCTATAAGAATTGATCTCACAAGGGGATTGTTTAGGGATCCTTGCCATTAAAACATTTGAAAACCCCTGATATAGAAAATCTTGGAAATTCATAAGCAATAAACAAACATTTAATTTTTGATGGTTTAATGCTGCCTGCCGACAATGAATGACAAAAATGTACAAAATGTACAAAAACACATTAAGAACCATCTCAGTGTAACCGCTTAATTTTTTTTCATATTATATTATATTATTATATTATTAAATCCCTTTTCTCTGTGGTTAACACTATTTTAAAGTCACCTGATTGTTCTAACTCTCATATGTATTCTACAGAGTTGTGTGAAGCCTTCATGCTCTCTTTTAACAGGAGAGTAGAACATATCCATCAGCAATTGGTTCCATATATTAGTAATTGCAACATTTTTTTAATTTAAGTCCCATGCCATTTTCATTATCTTCATTTTCTATTCCAACGGCAGAGGAAATTTGTTTTATTTTTCAAAAATCTAAATCTGTTACATGCATACTGGATCCATTACCGACTCATTTGGTTAAAGCTGGTTTACCTTTTCTTTCCCCTTTAATTATTGATATCCTACATACTTCACTTATATCTGGTACTGTCCCTACTGCATTTAAAACTGCTGATAACACCCATTCTTAAGAAACCTGGGACAGACCCAAAGAATCTTGATAATTTTCGCCCCATTTCAAATTTACCGTTTCTGTCAAAAATTCTAGAAAAAATTGTGGCTCTCCAGCTCCTTGAACACCTTTCTTCTAATGATTTATATGAGCAGTTCCAATCAGGTTATCGTTCTCATCATAGCGTTGAGACTGCACTTGTAAAGATCTCCAATGATCTATTACTAGCTGCTGATTCTGGTCTTTTATCGATACTTGTACTTCTCGATCTTAGTGCAGCATTCGATACCATTTCCCACAGAATTCTTTTAAGTAGATTGGAATCTATTGGTATCACTGGTATGGCTTTAAGTTGGTTTTGTTCTTATCTTAACGACCGCATTCAATTTGTACAATTTAAAAACAGTTTAAATCAAAACCCACTTATGTTTCCTATGGTGTGCCTCAGGGTTCTGTTTTGGGACCTCTTTTGTTTATTATCCATCTTTTACCAATTGGCACTATTTTCAGGAAATATGGCATCCAATTTCACTGTTATGCTGATGACACCCAGCTTTATCTGTCTTCTAAATCTTCCTTAAAGTTTCCCCCATCTGCTCTTTTTGAATGTTTAGATGAATTAAAAATTTGGTTTTCAGGTAATTTTCTCAAGCTGAATAATAGTAAAACAGAGATTCTACTCATTGGATCAAAACATTCAATAGCTAAGTCAAACATTTCATCTGTTACAATAAATAACTGCTCTGTTCCTCTGTCTAATCATGTAAAAAGTTTGGGTGTCATCCTTGACAGTACTCTGTCTTTTGAAGCACATATTAACAGTGTTACTCGTTCTGCATTCCATCATATTAGGAACATTAATCGGTTGCGTCCTGTTCTTTCACTCAAGAGTACTGCTACTATTGTGCATGCTCTTGTAACATCACAAATTGACTACTGTAATGCCTTGTTTTATGGGCTTCCTTCAAAATCTGTTCACAAATTACAGTTAGTACAAAATGCAGTTGCTCGAGTTATTACCAGAACATCCATTTCAGAACATATTACTCCTGTTTTACAAAATTTGCATTGGCTTCCAGTTAAATATCATGTAAATTTCAAAATTTTACTTTTAACTTATAAAGCACTTAATAATTTGGCTCCTCCGTATCTTGTCGATCTTCTGCATCTATACATACCTTCTCGTACTCTAAGATCTGCTTCTGCACTTTCACTTGTTCTTCCACGCACTAGGACAACTGAAAACTTATTTGTGTAGGCAGGCTTTTATGTGATTTTAATGTTATTGTCGTCAGTTCTGTATTGTCTTTATTGTTTGATGAAACATTTATCTTTTGTGTGAACTTTGTAAGGTGTCCTTGAGTGTCATGAAAGGCGCCTATAAATAAAATGAATAATAATAATAATAATAATAATATATTATTATAAAGAATTGAACTGTCCTGGGGGAGATTTTAATAGTATTTCTTGGTAAAGAAGACTACAGTTAACAGCACTGTAAAATGTGCTCAATTTAGTGACTTCTGAATTAACTGTTTTTTATTTATTTATTTATTTATTTATTTATTTATTTATTTATTTATTTATTTATTTATTTATTTATTTTTTTTTTTTTTTATTTTTTTTTTTTTTTTATTATTTATTTATTTATTTATTTATTTATTTAACATTAAAGTTAAAAGTTATAACTGCATGATGAAACCACTTTTTCGTGTGTGTGTTTACGTACGCTGTACAGGTAAAGAATGTTTTTGCTCAGGTGACCAAAATGTCCGCCCAATAGAGAAGAAATTAGAGAGAAGACATTGCTTGGAATTTGTGCTCTGCATTTAACCCATCCAAGTGCACACACACAGTGAACACACACACCGTGAACACACACCCAGAGCAGAGGACAGCCATATTGCTGGGTTTGGTGCCTTGCTCAAGGGTCTCACCTCAGTTGTGGTATTGAGGGTGGAAGAAAGCGCTGGTTATTCACTCCCCCCACGACAATTCTTGCCGGACCTGAGACTCGAACCCTTCGGGTTACAAGTCCGACTGTTTAACCATTAGGCCACGAATACCCAATAATACTAATACCACACACAAATGTTTTCTGTGTTGGATCATTTTTGGTTTGGCCCAAAATGTTATCCTTGGATTTGCCTACTGTAGATGTGAACAAGAGTAGAAGAATAGTAGCCTAGAAATCTAGACGCACCCTAGCGGCAGCAAATATAATTTTTCCAAACTGTGTGTCCTATAGGACACCCAGTAGAATGACGCAACGCTCTGGACGGATGGCCAGTTCATCCCAGGACAAACACAAGCAGAACATTTTGTTTTTACAATTCACCTGCATGTGTTTAGATTGTGGGGGAAATCGGAGCAAACAAGGAAACCTGGGAGAACATATGCACACAGGAAAAGCCTCTTGGTATCCATCCTTTTTCCAAGTCCTACTGTTCGTAGACCACCCAGTTGAATGCTGTAAAACTCTGGATGGACCCACATGAAAAAATACTATAGTATATTATAGTAAAATTACTCTTGTAAATACTATAGTGTTTTTGAACCATACTATAGTAAAGATACTACAGTATATTGTAGTATATTATAGTATTTACTACACTTTGTTAATTTACTGTAGTATATTTACTATAGTACGGTTCAAAAACACTATAGTATTTACTAGAGTAATTTTACTATAATATACTATAGTATTTTTTCATGTGGCTCAGCAGGGACTCGAACCGAGAACCCTCTTCCTGTGAGGCTTATACTGAGCCGTTTCCTGTCATATATCAAGTCAACTTCCTTTGAGGTGTGGCCAGTTCAATTTAAACTTTACAAACAGGGAAACCGGCAATGGCCGGTGACTTCAGAAAATGTTACAGCCATAAATACCGGCCATGAAACGGTATGTAATGACATCAACATTTTAGATGCCTGTGAAAATTCACATTTCTCTATTCCAATTTTAATACCAAAGCCAAAACTACAAGCCTAACTAATATAGATTTAAAACATCATTCAAGACAAGTAAACAGTTAGGAATAAAATCAGAACAAATAATCAAATTACAAGCAAAAGCACAAATAAATATAACAAAGATGCAAATGAAATAAACAGCGCTTTTTTTCGTGTAGATCGGACAGTAGTTTTCAGGAACAGAAATTACATTAAAGTAAGCAAAAGTAAAATAACATTGCATAGTCGTTACTGTATTAATTACACATCCTTATTAATTAATCCTTATTAAATCAGTCAAGAGCAGTGAGCCATTTTTCTCTTTGCCTTTTGTTGTTTGATTAACATTACAAACACAGAAAGCAGCAGGAATATTAGGCGCCTGTCACTTTAAGAGAGATTACTGATACTGTTCACATGCATTCACTTTCTATCTCACATTCACTTAAGACATAACCGACTGTGTTTCCTAGGATACTCACTGTTTTTTGACACCGTTTTGTGTGAATTTGTCCGCTCAAGTGCACAAAGACGTGAAAGAGAGCTTAGTTTAGTATTTGTGTGCTGTCTGAAGCCGCGTTTCCATTACAGATTCACGCAAAACTTTTGCGATATTTTCTAAATGTCGGTAAAAAACTATTGCGAAATGACGATGTTATGCGACTAAAATGTATTTTTCCTCTCGCGATAAGTAATTCCAAAATTATGCCACGGATGTTGGTAGGTTTATGTACAGTATATCCCATCCACCGCACTAGCCATTATTTTTAATGAAAGGAGACGTGCGTGTTATCCAGGCATTAATGGCAAGGAAAGCCCCTTATACTTGAGAGTATGAGGTGTGTGTGTGTGTGTGTGTGTGTGTTTCTCTCTCATATCTGCTTCAAGGTCTTCATGATAATGTGGCATTTCTGTGTTTAGAATCCAGTATTCCTGTAATTCTCTTGTGTTTTATGAGTTTAATGAAGAACTCTGTCTCGTCTTCTGTCCGACATACGTCATCTGTAAACAACGACTGTGTTTTACGTACACCAGGTGACCTGTAAATGCGGAAAAAAACCTGTTTCTATTGCAGTTTTATGCAAATTGCCTTTTTCGAATTGCCTGAAAAACCACCTCATGCGCGTGTAAAAACTTTTATGCAATATATGGGAGTTTTTGCGAAATTGATGCGTTTCCATCGGCCGTATTTTCGATTCGCAATTTAATTTTGCGCAAATTTGAAGTGTAATGGAAACACTGCTTGAGATGTGGCTTTCTGGGCGCGCTTTTGATGTGCGCACACAAAACTTCCCTCACAGCGCGTGAATAACAAAATGAGCTCCCTTTGCGCTTGAATATTTAAACTTGACGATGCAGAGCTGGTCCGTCAACTGTTTGTTCACGTTCATGCATGTTTGATTTAATAATAGGAAAATAATATCCTAATTATTATTGAATTATTTAAATCAGTTTAAAAATAGGAAGATATATAGACGCACAATATAGTTAAAATGGTTTTCTGTCTTGTATTTTATCTCAAAATAAAGGATGCTATTTTATTCCACATAGAAATGAGCTGAAATAAGTGAATACAGCCTCTTATTTACATGAGGTAATCATAATGCTGTGGTTATTAACCGATATAATCGCTGCCGTAAATAACGGCCCAATTCAAATTTTTACGTGCTTACTTGCCAGCATTTCAGCAATAAAAGTCTAGATCTTTAAAAAGCATCCAAATTACAGCGAAGCACAACCGTACGGTGCCCTGCAGGGGTCAAAAAGGATATAAACAGTGAATTTTGAAGTGATGTATTCTTGAAAACTCAGAGATGTGGATTCGGACAGCAGTTAAATGACCACACGACCTTGGTGTTTGTCTAAAAACCGTAGGTAATTCGGCCGGGGATTTGTATGCGGGTGGTGGGAGAAAAACACTGACATTCTGGATTCAGACAGCAATAGATTCACTGACTAGCCCCTGTCAATGATGAAAACACCTTACAACCCCACGAGAGACACTTACCGTCCGAATAGGGCTTTAATCTCCTGAACACTGTGTCTGGTCATACTGTTGTAAGGTGTTTCCATTCACCACACATCCTCCGTACGCCAACAAGCCCATTTAGAGTTCATCATCATCTGCTACAACATCTCTGGGGCACATGTGATGCCAAATGAAAGATCTTTAACTTCTTTAAATCTGCAGACTTTTGGCCTTGGTGTACACCAGACTGTCTCTGTACTGCAAATGACTGTGCGTTCACCTTTAAATTCAGCTGAAAAAACAAAAAAAAACAAAGCACTATCTCCTCACATATTCAAACATTTTAGTTTGGGCCAACATAAGATCAGATATTAACTCTGAACCAGGCCGACCTCACCATTATCACATCACCCTTCAAGCCTGCATACGATATAAGCCCAGAGGCATCGCAATAAGGCAGGCAATTGCCTGGGGCCCCGCATTTTGAGGGCCCCCCCCGAGGGCTGATCATTTAAACAATCAGAAATGTTAATATAAACATGCAGCGACATCTCTGCATCCCCCTTAGTTTGGCCCCCTCTCTCGTTACGCTGGTAATGCTTTCACCACCTCGCCTCGACCACCTTCAAACGGTAGAAAATGCATGATTTGATTCGTTAATAGGGTTGGGTATCGTTTGTTTTTTTTCCGATTCCGGTGCCAAACCGATTCTTTTAAAACGGTATCGGTGCCTAAACGGTGCCTGAACCGATACTTTAAAAAAAAGGCCACAAAACGAGGTGGATGACATTAAATGGCTTTTTATTTATTTATTTTGTATTTAAATTGAACCATTTATTAAAAGTTTAATGTATACTTAAATGTATGAATATAAATAAATACAAAACACAATTTACTTATTTAAAAATTATTATTGACTTATTTACAAATTCACAGTAAAACCTAAGCCACCTAACCCAACTACAACAAGCCTAATATAACTCTATATAACAGTTACAGTAATAACAGCAGTAGTCTGTATTCTTGGTCTGCTACAAACCAGCTTCAGCTTTATTTTGAAATATGATCATATTCTCTGGCTAAATATTTTAGAACGCATCGCCTTATTGTTTCCATGGCGACGCGTCATGTTTCTCACATGACACACAGCAGCCGCAATAGCGCTGACAGCTCAGCTGTATCGGGTTTATTTTGCTTTTCCTTTTTATTCAAAATATTCACAAACTTCTTAAACGTGTCACAAACTATCTGATGTTCAAATGTGTGAGTGAATGTGTGTTAGTTGATCTATAAAGCGCAATGGGCGGCGCCATGTTAGTTTGCGCCTCAGAATCGGATCTGTCGGATTTACAACACTTGAGTTAATTCTCGTCTCACGAAATACATGAAAGTAAGTGACCAGTGAACTGGAAGAAGAATAGAGTGAACGATATAGTTACTATATAATGTGCATGTATCTGATGTGAATAAAACACAATGTTAGTCAAATTATAACCGTCTGAAAGGATTGTCATTGCCGCTTCCATAGACATCAGTGTGTGTGTTTTGCTAGTAGCCTACTTATGAGCATTTAAATGTCTGAAACCTGAAATTAACATGATGTGGTTGAAAACACTGAATAGTTGTCATGAGTTGTGATGTGACGAGCGCTGAGCGTCTGTCTCTGGCTCAGCCAAAGTGCGAAAGCACGTTTGAATTTTGGCACTGAAATGAGGAACCGAAATCTGCGTTCTGATTCGGTCTGGTACATACCGGTTATAGGGTTTCGGTACCCAACCCTATTCGTTAAGCATGAAGAAAACGTATCCGTCTGTCTTGGCCGCTAAATATGCGCTATTATTAGGCACATATCCAAGAGTTTGTGTGGAGTGTGGAAGCTGAAGTATAGCACGCTTACATTACATGAAGGCGCCGGCGCCGGCGCGATCACTGGCATTTTTCCTGACAACAGCGAAACTAACTAAAAATACTCCATCATTTATGGTCATACAGATAAGAGTAATACATAATTTATTTGTATTTGTGTAAACTCACAATAACAACAAATAGCTGTGCTCTTTTTTTTTGTAATTTAGTGTTTTTAATTTTTGAAAAAGCATACAAATGTCATATTGATCAGCTAATAAAAAAATTATCAAAATATGTTGGCTTATTTTTCAAAATAAGAAATTTTCTCCCACAGTCAGCACTTGTCATCTTATATAAAACCTTGTTTGAGTCCCATATAAACTATTGCAATGTCATATGGTGTAACACTTTTACTAGTTACTTGAAAAAAATACAGTCTTTACAGAAAAAAATGATACGGGTATTAACGTGGTCTGAGCAAAATACCCCTTCGCGTCCCTTGTTTCATCGCCTTGGTCTATTAAGACTTACTGAATATAATACTTTTCAAAATGCCTGTATGATATTTCAAGTTGTTCATAAGTTAAATTACAGGTTGTGTGAACTTGTCCCAATCAGCCAACCCCAGCATACATATCACACAAGGGAAAAACATTTAAGTACTGGTAAAATACGACGATTGAAATGTACGAGCCTGAGTGTTGTCTGTAGAGGTCCACAGATTTGGAACGAGCTTGAGGAAAACCGTAAATTGTTGCATTCTGTCTCCGTATTCAAGAAAAACCTTAAGGATAAACTGATTTTAACATATACTTTTTGATCACTTTGAAAGTGTTACATTTGTGCTGGGATCGTCTGTCTGTTTGTCTTGTTGTATTTATATTTATGTGTGTTTATGGATTGAGCTTTATTGTATGTTAAATGTTGTATGGTGTTATTGGGCCCCCTCCTAAAAGCTTTCAGTAGCTTCTTTGGGGTTTCCCTTTTTTACACACAATAACCTTTCTGAAACTATTGTTAATTGTTAATTTTGTCTTTAAAATGATGAAGTGTGTGAAAATAAATTCTTCTAATCAAATCAAAATACAGAACATTTTGCCATACTAGAAAGAAAACTTATTAGACCACTATTACCCAAGCCCTCCCCCCTTCCCCAACCCAACCCTTTGCACAGGACTTGGATGGATAAACAAAATCTTAGGTACAATCAAAATACATACATACATACATCTATACACATGTATACAAAAATTTAATTAAACAAATGTAAAAATTAAATAAATAAAAATTTAGTAACAAAAATTATAACCGCAGAATCAGTAGCTGTAGATTAAGTAACCAACAATTCTTTAATTGTATAAATCCAATATTCTCACCAAGACAAGGACATAGGAAATAGCTGTGCTTAAAATAAAGAAAACAAACCAACAGGACGCGCGCTTTCTTTCGTCGTCTCTGAACTGCAGCACATCTCATAAATGAACCGAAATGGTGCTATTTAAGAACCGATTTGAACCTAGGCTCTGGCTCTGAACCAGCACTCAAACTGCCTTGGTGGAAAAGGGGTATGTGACACCTCTATCCAAAGATATCCCTTTGATCTCTTTGAAATTGAAGTCTATGGAACTTGTTGCTAGGGAGCTCTAAATGGTTGCTAGGGCGTGGCTTGATCCTGGGATAGTGATTGGAGTAAATTTATATATTTCTACATGGCGGAGAATTGCTTGTTTCTGTCACCACCACACAAAGCACCATGACGATTGGTTATAAATATGAAGATTGCAATCTTCTATTATAAAGATGAAGATTGACATTTTGTTCATTAAAAAATAAGCACTTTAATGTTATACAAATTAAAATAGTTTTGACTACTTTTTGTGTGTTGTAAAATTATATCTTTAGATATTTTTTTTATATTTTCATAAGGGCCTCATTGATTAATTTTGCCTGGGGCCCCCACTCAATGTTGGTTCGCCTCTGAGCCCACTGTGCTTTTAATCTGAAATACAACAAGACAGAAAGCATAAGAAAAATGATGTTTCAAAGAAAAGGCATGTTTGACTTTCTATCTGGAGTTATGTGGAATGTTCAGTTACTCTTCACACATCAATTCACATCATATCAGAGTTTAGGTTTGAGATTAATTGTAACTTTTCGGCAGAATATTCAGAGATCTCTACTTTGAAAACAAACTTTGATTTGGGTGGGCACAATAAGGTCATTTCCTCTGGTTTTATTGCACTCGAGAAGTGCTGGAAACACTGCAGAGTCAGCCTACTCATTTGGATGATGCACAAATGCAAAACTCTCCGGAGGATTACATTTAGCCGTCCATTTGAGGCTGTGTGTTCGGCAAGCGCTCCTGACACAATGTAATGGTTTTCAATTAATACCACTTTTCTTAACAGAGCAAAAAAGTACAGATACACTCTCCTTTTAATGTACAAGTGGCCTTCACTGGGGTGGGACCCTTAAGGGTACATTTTTGTACCTCTAAGTCAGGGGTCGGCAAGTTCGGTCCTAGAGAGCTGATATCCTGCAGAGTTTAGCTCCAACCCTACTAAGCCACCACAGTGTAAAACTCATGACTCCCAGCATGCATTGCAGCATTAAGTATTCATATGCTGAATCTTGATATTTGTGTGCATCTAAACTTTTCCCCCCTAGAATGTCTGATCTGTGGCAAGAAAGTATTATTGGTGAATATAATTTATTAATATTTTTAGTCAGTGATGAGTTTAGCCAAACATTTTTCTTCATGACAATTTTTGTTTAGAAAATTGGCTTCTTTTGATTTGAACAGATTAAGTGTTTTGTTAATACTGTAATAGTGCGTTCACACCAGACGCAAATGAAGCGTTTCGTGTGAGTGATTTACATGTTAAGTCAATGCAAAGACACGAATAGAAAAATCTGAACATTTGCGGATATTCGCGCCACGTTAACCAAACTCCTGAGTTTGCTCTAGTAGTGACAACAATGAGGACAAAATCATATGTGGATACCCGGAGCTGTACGACACATTTTCATACTTTATAGAAACAGGAATTAAGGATCTTGCTTGGAAGAAAGTGAGTGAGGAGGTCAGACATTCTGGTAAGTTGTAAAAACGCTCTTTACTCAATTTGAGCTGTACATCGCGTGATTACAGGGTGATTGGGACACTTTGCCATTGAGATGACTTGGAAAACGTGTCCCAATCACCCTGAATTCACCCTATCGAGACTACAAGCTAGCTAAAGCCGGCACATTGAGCTTATTCGCCGCATTTTAAAACTATCCATGTCAGCCATTTCGCAACCAGACTGGAGCTGCTTGGCAGAAGCCCCTCCCATGACACAAATTCACGTCTGTTGTGAACTGAAAGTCACGCGCAAATGAAGCGAGTAAACTCAAAGGGCCGTATCTTGCACCCAGCGCAATTGACTTTGTACACCGACGCATGTGTCATTCCTATTTTGCACCCGCGCAAAGCGCGCTTTTCCCTCCACAGAAGCACGTCGCTAAACTAGTGAATGAACTTGCGCTACCTGGGCGGTTCAGCGCAAAAAAGGAGGCGTGTTCCGGCGCAAACAATCCCTGGTGCTATTTTGCTGTTCCATTGAACAATTGCGCCACTGACCAGAAAAAACCTAGTCTAAAGTCAGTGGCGCGTTGCGCGTTGTTCATTATGCTATTTTAAGGGCGCATGCTTGACCATAATGTATAGCGTGCACAACGCGCATACACTTTGCTCATGTAATCTACACAGATGCAACAGTTATTTTTGCAAATCATAAATTGTTACACTAAAAAAATATTAACACATGAGATGACGGAAATCATTGTGGTGTGCCACGAAGATGTGAAAAATAGGCATAAATCTAGCTTACAAATGATTCAGGCTAATTGTAATAATTAAGGATAAGACCTGTTTGCCCAATAGTGGCAAGACAAATTGGTTTGTCCGTCAAGAACCAGGAAAAAAAATCGACTGAAAAACTGAAAAAACTGAAAGACTGAAAAAAAAAGACTGTGAAATCACCTTTACCATAATGTACAACATTACAACTTCACTTCTCTGTCTTTCACTGCTCTTACAAGAACATCAGTCTCCTCGGCTGTGAACCGCTCCTGGCGTGCGCCTATACGCCATAATAATAGCAATCCATAATGGAACTTGCGCACCTGCTTTTACAGGGAATGTTGGATAACGCTCTGATTGGTTTATTCACGTTACGCCCAAACCACACCTATGAATAATGAAGCTACTTCAGACCAACCCATTTTAGATTTGCGCCGGGCGCAAGAGCCATTTATCCCGCCGGGAAAATAGCAACAGCGCCGAGACCCGCCCACAAAGTTACTTGCGCTTCGCGCTTTGACACTTGCGTTTCAGATCGTTAAAATAGGGCCCAAAATGTTCAAGCGTCCAACTACACGCCAATAGCGCAATTTATTTGCTCCTTTCGCGTCTGGTGTGAACGCAAAGTAGCAAAAAACACAAACTCACATAAAAGCCAAGAGTCAAACTGCCCAACTAAATAAACACTGATCGTCATAATGGTGACCAAACATTTTCAATAAAACATCAACATCTAAACCTCTGTTAATTCTTAATAGTAAATGGACTGCATTTATATAGCGCTTTCAACAGACCCATGGTCATCCAAAGCGCTTTACATGTTGCCTCACATTCACCCATTCACACACCGACGGCGGTGTCAGCCATGCAAGGCCCCATCCAGCTCGGAGGGAGCAGCTGGGGTTAGGTGTCTTGCTCATGGACATCTCGACACTTGGTCAGGTGGAACCGGGGATTGAACCACCAACCTTCCGGTTTGTAGACAACCTACATGAGAACCACTGAGCCCCAAATAAGAGCTTCTATAGACGTCTTTCACGGTTGGAGCCAAACTCTGCAGGACAGCGACTTGTCTACCGAACTTGTCTACCCCTGCTCTAAGTAGAGGAAAACAATGGTAAAACTGTACCCTAAGGACTTATTGTGTACCTTTAAAGGTACAGTCAAATGTTTTGTTCCCCAAGGAACAAAATTGTACCTCCACTGCACCTTTTTTTCTGAGAGTGTAGGCCTGTCCCACAATTTGGTTTTTCCTCCACATTTTCACACAATAAATCAATATACATAAGCAACTTAAGATATGTCTTAACCTGCCTTATTAAAATATGAATGCTAGTAGCCTCTCTCACTTCATTTGGTATTCCAGTTTTTTGGAGTATAGTGGCCAAAAGAAACACCACCGGATCTCTTAAGATTTTCTGTATAAAGTGCCAAAAGACTAGCAATAGAGGATCTCAAACTACGATTTCGAACAGATCTCGACAGACAGTCGTAATATATATAAAGGTGCAAGATTATTCAGTGTTTTATAAACTAATAAAAGAACCTTAAAATCACTCCTTTAGTGAACTGGAACCAATGTAACTCCATTAAACCGCTTCTGCCAAAACTTTGGCGCTTATCTCCTCCCGCTCCGTTTGTCATAGCCCCATGAATGAGGTGTCAAATCGTGCAAATTATTGAGCAATGGTTTGCTATATTTTTTCTAAGCGATCGGGTGTACGATGTTCGCCCAGTGGGTGAAAAAGTAGCCAAAAAAGTCCCATAGACTTTGCATTGAGAGTCATAGCTCTAAGCGAGGATTTTGTAGAAACTCGTGGGTTACCACATTTGAAGAGGCTGGCAGGCTCTGTCAGAACACACCTCACAATGGGGTTCCCTGAAAATAACAACCACCCAGGTTACCATAGCAACCACCCCAGAACACCTCAGCAACCACCTGGGTTACCATAGCAACCACCTAACAACAACCTAGCAACCACTTAGCAACAACACATAACACCCTAGCAACTACATAGCAACAACTGGTAACACCCTAGCAATGCCATAGCGCACACCCAGAAAACCTTAGTAACCACCCAGAACATCTTAGCAGCCACCTAGCAACAACCCAGGTCACCATAGCAATACCCTAGCAACCATTCACCACACCCTAGAAACCACCTAGCAACGCTGTAGTAAAACGCTGTATCCAAAACAACCACAATCACCCAGATTATCATAGCAATGACCTAGCAACCACCCCAGAACACCTTAGCAACAACCCAGGTTACCATAGCAACCACCCCAGAACTCCTATGCAACCACCTAGCAACTCAACTACATAGCAACAACTCACAATACCTTAGCAACCACCTAGCAATTCCATAGCAACCACCCAGAACATCTTATCAGCCACCTAGCAACCACCTAGGTCACCATAGCAACACCCTAGCAACCATTCACCACACCCTAGAAACCACCTAGCAACGCTGTAGTAAAACGCTGTCTCCAAAACAACCACAACCACCAGATTACCATAGCAACGAGCTAGCAACCACCCCAGAACACATTAGCAACAACCCAGGTTACCATAGCAACCACCCCAGAACTCCTTTAGGATAGGGTTAGGTTAGGGTTAGAGTTTGCTAACCCTAACCTAACCCTTGCTTAGAAGCAACCACCTAGCAACTCAACTGCATAGTAACAAATCGCAATACCTTAGCAACCACCTAGCAATTCCATAGCAACCACCCAGAACACCTTAGCAAAACACCATAGCAACCACCCAGAATATCTTATCAGCCACCTAGCAACCACCCAGGTTACCATAGCAACCCCCTTGCAACCAGATAGCAACCACCCCAGAACACTTTAGCAACCACCTAGTAAACCTTAGCAACAACATAGCAACCCCCTAGCAACCACTCAGGATACCCTAGCAACTACCTAGCAACAACTCATAACACCCTAACAACCACCTAGCAACATCCTAGCAACCACCCAGAACACCATAGCAACCGCCTAGAAACACCCTAGCAACTGAGTGGCGAGTTTTCCCACTGCAAGCACCACTCACATTTTCTTCAGGAAATGTACATTCTAGTTTGTTTCTGCATTATAAGACAAGCAAATATATTCATCGAATGAATGCTTTCTTGACTCGCGGTTTCCTTCAGGCTCCCTCACAGGTTCAGCTGAATGTCAAACCATCTGGTGACAGATAGGGACAGTTACGAATGCGCTCTTCAGCGGTCGAAATGGGAGGAGGAGGATGAGAACTGGAGTCTTTCCCAGCCTTGCCAAAACTTTTGAGGACGCCCTGAATAATTCCGATTGCCCAGTGATGTTGTATTTGGACATATGGCGATTCAGTCCATCTCTTAGGGAGAGAAAACCTCTGCGCAGGATGCGTTTCGGACCCACAGATTTAAAGCGTCTGCCCCCCCCTCTCTACTTTATCCACAGACATATCTTTGGCCTTAAGCCAGTCGTTAAAATCACTGACAGCTCAAGTTGTTGCTTTTTTTGGTGTTAATCATGTTTTTCGCCCTCGAGTCTGTCCAGCTGTTCTTCGCTGATTGTTTTGTCTTTTGTTGTTGCCGGCTGCCTATGATGTCCACTTCCTTTTATTGATTTCTTCATCTGGACTATCCAATACTGCTTTCACCATAACTTTCACCATAAATATTAAAATTTACTTTCGGAAAATCGAAATTGTCTGTCATTTTGTTCTTGTTATGTCTGTGTGCTATATTGGTATTGTATCCTATTTTCTGTTATTACATTTGACCATGCGGAGTGATATGAAACTGTAATGCGGTCAAGACCTGCTGGAACTACTTTAGTGTTTCCCTGAACCTTACAACGTTCATCAACCAATCAGATCCAAGCATTCAGCCCATAGTCTCATGATTTATAAGTGTTTTGTTAACAAATACTTATAGTAAACATTACAAAAAAATATATACAGGAATTAGTATTAAAGTAAAGCATTTTATAAGCATGACTTTGCAAAACAAAATTGGAGTATTCCAATGTAAATTTTAGTTGGGAAATTCAAATTAAAGCCACCAAGACTTGTGTTTAGACTCTACTTGAAAACATGCTCTGTTAAATTTGGAAAAATCTATTTTGGTAAAAAATCTTCTTGAATAAGGCTCAATGGATAGCAATGTTGCCTCACAGCAAGAAACCCCCCGCCGCTCAAATCCCGGCTGAGCCAGGAGCTTCCTCAAAGACATGCAGCATGGGTGAAGTGGAGATGTGTGTGTGTGTGTGTGTGTCGGGCTGGCCATCTGTCTGGGGTATTCCCCGCCTGTGGCCTGAGATGCTGCAGCGTCCCATGAACCCACAGAGGTTAAGATCATGCAAGACAGTAAAAAGTTATGGGGCAAGGAAAATGCCCCCTGTTAAGGCCGCCTATTGGAATCAAAATTAGGAATCGATAAGCAGAATCGAAATGATACCCAACATGATCTTTTTGGAACATTCACATCGACACATCCAGTATGATAAGTATCTTTATGATAAGTAAAGTATGCAATGTTTAATAGGGAGCCAGTGCAGTGTTGACAGAACTGGGCTAATATGGTCACACTTCCTGATTCTAGTAAGAACTGGAGCTGCTGTGTTTTGGACCAGCTGGAGTTTGTTTATTAGGCGAGCAGGGCGACCACCCAGTAGAGCATTACAATAATCTGAGCGCATGAACTAACTGTTCAGCATTTTGCATTGAGAGCATGTGCCGTAATTTAGATATATTTTTAAGCTGGTAGAAAGCAGTTTTACAGATGCTAGAAACGTGGCTTTTCAAACGAGAGATTGGTATTAAAGAGCACACCTACTTGAAAGTAGAATTGGGTTGGGTATCGCTTGAATTTTAATGATTAAAGGGACAGTTCATTTTCAAAAATGAAAATGTGATGTTTTACTTGCTTATCCCCAGGGCATCCAAGATATAAGCCGCATTTCCACCGAGATTACCCGGAACAATTTGTACCAGGAACTTTTTTTACTGGAACTTTCCCACTGCGGTCTAAAGTACCGTGAAGATTAGGCAAATTAGTCCAGAGACGTGGGACTGCGCGTGACTACTCCTCCCAGTCAGCAATAGACAATAATCATTTTTGTGCGGCACTCTCTGCAACAATAACAAGTGGAGGCGATGCAAGCAGCGCTGCTTTAGCTGGTTGTGTATTGCTTTACTAAAGAGGTCATTAACAAAACGGCGGAAAAGAGACGAGCATTGATACTAAAGCGTATTCTGAAAGCTTGTAAAGCTATATTTAAAATAAGACAACGTATGTTATAATCAGCTATTACGGACATTGATCGTGAGATTGCTGAGACAAACGCGCGCCATCAGACAGAAAGAGAAAGACTGATATTTACTGAACGCAGAACGAACCTCGCAAGACTTTTAAAAATGTCGGTTGAAATAAAATGCTGCGTGAGTTCAACCAATCAGCATGTTCAGTGCCCAAGTCCCACCCCCGAAAGTTCCCGAACTTTGAAAAAGTACTACCTCGCGAGCAGGGCCGTTTGGAGGGGGAAATATTTACCCGGAACGTCGTTTAGACCCTGGTTCCTGCGGTCAAAACACGCAGAGGATCACCCCTAATTTCCTAGTTCCTGGGGAAAGTTCCTGCGGTGGAAACACAGCTTAAGGTGACTTTGTTTCTTCAGTAGAACACAAATGACCTGCAACCGTTGCAGTCTGTCAGTCGTATAATGCATGTGAATGGTGACAAAAGTAATGGGAACCCGTTTTCTTCAGATTAGCCATAAGAGTTATAATGAATGTGATAATGAGTAATAATGAATGTAATAAACTCCATTTGTAGCCTTCAGTAAATTAAGTCTGTATTGGGCATAAGATTAGTAATGAATGTGTGCATATTGTGAATTAATTTAATTAACTTAGTTAGCAAGTAGCCTTCGTTAAATTAACATGTCTAAGAAAAGTATTCATAAAACATAAATATCAGTATGTTAATATGTAAACCCTATGTTTACTTTCTTCACTGACAAAAATGGAAATCAGTCAAAGCTCAGCTTTGGGGGAAGAGACAGGGCAAGATTAAAACAAAGAGAAAAAAACGAGATGTGGAGTTAAGAAGAAAGACAAATAATCTGCTGCCCACTGACATGGTTTTCAAGCTATTGTTATCTAATTTTTTGGCCTTCAGAACATCTTAAAATGCATATATGTAGATCATAGAAATCAACATTTTCTCGGGGGAGCATGTCCCCGAACTCCCAAACTACCTCACATTTGGGATCTCAGTGATTATAAAACCCTACCTACATTATTGGGTAGGATTAAGGGATGTACAATATGCTCATGCAATAAGGCATTGATATTTGCTTTTTAAGGAATAATAAACAGCCAAGATTCTAGCAATATGCATGCTAATAAGCTACTAGTTAATAGCGCAATTTGGACCCTAAAGTGTTACAATTTTTTTCATACCCTATAATGAAAATCCTAGAATCGCCCCTGTTCCCATCCCTAGTCATAAATAGAATTGGGTCAATTACTGTCAATGACTCGGCACAATCAGTGTAGAGAGTGTGTTTGAGTACAGTGGGTTCCAGTTGCGTTTGACACTCAATGACAGTAGACAGTGTGTCAGTAAAGTAGGGGTTTTCTGGCTGGGGAGCTCATTTTCTCCTCTTTCACGCACTCCTGGTCACCTCAGTCCTGAGTTGTACTACTAAATGTGTGTAATGTGGACAGCTGGTTACTCTGACTATACAAAGAAGGGGAAGTTTTCAGTGCAGACTAAGCCTTTCTCTGGGTTAGTTCACTGGACTTCCACTACAGACCTTGATGTCCATTCATGATGATGGAACTGAAACATTATTTGTCCATAACAATAATGTGGGACATTTGCTATAATTCTATAATTTGACCTAGCATCTATAACATCACAACATTGAATGATCAGTTAAATGCATCATTTAAATTTGTACTGATGCTAGAATTTATCAGACAGGAAGTTATGCAAGTAAAGAATAACCTGCAAGTACAAAAATATTTATCGCTTAAGACTGCTATATATTGTGCAGTCTCATTATACCATTACAACAGGGTGTCTTAAGTCCATCCATCCATTCATTCCGCAAACCGCTTTTCCTATGTAGGATCACAGGGATGCTGGAGCCTATGTATAGACAGGGAAACTATTTGGAGAGATGGCCAGTTCATCACAGGGATAACACACACACTTGAAGACCACCTGGGATTCAAACTGTGGACCTTCTCGTTGTAAGGCGACCCACTGAGTAAGCAATTTAAAGATAAGTAAACCAAATTAGAGCATGGAGTTGTGGAACGTCTACAAAAATGGGGTGAGCAATGGAAATAGGAAGGAAAACCAGCACCCCAGTGATCCATTTTCCATTTGTAGCAACCTCTTCAGAGAATGAAGAGACACCTTCAAATATGCCAGTCGCTTCCAATATTAGACCCCCATTAACCTAGAAATTCCTAGTTTTGTCTCTGCCAGGGAGACAAACGATATGTAGGAATTAATTGAGAAATGTGAAAATTTCCTCATTTGCTAGCAACTGTCAGACAAAGAGCTTGTGGTAACGCTCAGTGCTGCTGTTACCTGCCCAAAGTTGAACAAGTTCCATATCTGTGTCGATTTTTTAAAGGGGTAGCTGTGGGGAACATTGCAGAAATCAGGTGAACAACTGCAACAGTTCAACAGTTTTTTTTTATGCTACTGATTGGAAGATAAAGTATGTGTGATTTTTGAGTGGCATGGGTTAATATGGACTGTTGGGAACCGTACTCACATAAGGGGCTTTTGCACTGGGTAATAACTCGTTACATTTATATAGGCCTAACGCTTTTCGGGGTACTGAAAGTGCTTTACATGGAAGGGGGGAATCTCCTCAACCACCACCGATGTGCAGCACCACCTGGATGATGCGACGGCAGCCATATTGCGCCAGAACACCCACCACACACACCATCTGATTGGTGGAGAGGAGACAGAGTGATGAAGCCAATCAGGATAGTGGGATTATTAGGAGGCCATGATGGACAGAGGCCAATGGGCAAATTTGGCCAGGATGCCGGGGTTACACCCCTACTCTTTTTTCGAAGGACATCCTGGGATTTTTAATGACTGTAGAGAGTCAGGACCTCGGTTAAATGTCTCATCCGTAGGATGGTGCTTGTTACAGTACAGTGTCCTCATCACTATACTGGGATGTCCCACACAGACCACAGGGTGAGCGCCACCTGCTGGCCTCACTAACACCTCTACCAGCAGAAGCCTAGTTTTCCCAGTTGGTCTCCCACCCAGATACTGACCAGGCTCAGCCCTGCTTAGCTTCAGTGGGAAACCAGTCTTGGGCTACAGGGTGATATGGCTGCTGGTAGTTATATGAATTTAGTTTTAGGAACTAGCCACCAGGGTGGTTCCCCGATAAATAAATCTAAATGTTCCCCCAGGGCCGTTTTCCTGGTTGCAGTCACACCACCAGTAGGAACTTTGAAGTGATGTAAGCCGTGCTTTTTTTGTTGGGACATTTATTTTGATGGCACTGAGTCTGAGAACACAGTGCTCACATTCTCCATCTTCATCAGTTTACGATCTGTTTAACAGTCCTGTTAATATGCTAATATGTTATTAGATAGCTATACAAAGTAAACAGTATTAGCGTTTGCCGTGTGGTTGATGCCCAATGTTGCTAGCTGGGCAGAAATACATAATCATGTTTTGATTGGTCCCCTCAAATTCACATTGGGTTTTCTCTTTAGCATAAAGGTTGAGAGGCCCATCTATCACTGTTTTTAAAGTTTGAAGAGTTAGTTCATTGAGTAAATATATAGGCTATAATCTGTGTGTGTAGACAGCTTTTTTTTTTTAACCTCTTAAACTCTGGTGCTCTTCGGTCAAAATTTTCTGTTTTGAAATGTTAAAAATCACAGCTTCATCAGAATGATATGAAACTTGGTGACTTTTCTAGCATTAGGTTTGTAAACACACAAAAAAATTGGGGTCAGGATTCGAGCATGCTAATTGGTCGTAAAAAATTACTCCCACTTGTGCTCTTTGGTCAAAAATGACCCCCATTGGAAATGAATGAGAAATCGGCAAAAACACAAAAATTCACAGAATATTTGTGTGTACAATCTACAAATCGGCCACAATGCTGAAAAAAAAAGTACCTGACGACGACCAATGCAGCCCATAAACCAAGAGCACCAGAGGGTTAAATGGCGGGTATCGATGTTTTGCATGTGTTTGGCCAATCAGTGTACACTTACGTCACTGGTTCCTGTTGTACTGGGTCAGATCCTACTATGAAGTAGGGGCTAATTAAGTTCCCCCAAAAGGTGTTCCTAGAACTAAAATCATTCCCAGTTCTTGTGTTCCCTTAGGAAAATGAAACATGGTTTTACTATAGTAAAAGTGTAGTAACCCAACCCATTCTCACTCCCAAGGCGTCAAAATCCGAAGCATGGTCAAGTGCCTTCCACGTCACAACGAAGACGCACACACACACACACACACACACACACACACACACACACACACACACACACACACACACACACACACACACACACACACACACACACACACACACACACCTATGAAAAACTGAACCTATGAACCACATTTGGAATTTTTAAAAATCACAGCTTCATCAGAATGATATGAAACTGATGATTGAACACGCTAAGTGGTCGTAAAAAAAAATATTCCCATTTGTGCTCTTCGGTCAAAAATGTATTTCTAACAAAAAAATAATAAAAAATAGTCTTTGAGATTTTTTAAATATATATTCAAATCCATCAAAAAATCATTAAATGTGTTCAAAAGAGAACTAGGGATTCTCAAGCCTCTCCATAGAGACCTCTAGTGATTACACACATGGTTGCAGGATTTCTTAAGTAATTCCAGAAGAGGGCGCTAATCTGCCTTCAAAAAAATTATTTTGAAGGCCTAGTCTCTATTTTAACCTGAAATACTGCAATAATAAAAAAATAAAAATTTTTTTTTTTTATAATTTTCAATGGCAAAAACAGACCATAATTATTGCATAAATATTAAAAAATACCCTCAAATCATCTCAAAATAAAAAATAAAAAATATTATTGAAGAAAAATAAATTGCATTGGTTTTACTGGGGTGGAGGAAGTTACATTTTTAGGTGTCCGGTCACATATGACCGGGAAGACGACCAATGCAGCCCATAAACCAAGAGCACCAGAGGGTGAAATGGCAGGTATCGATGTTTTGCATGTGTTTGGCCAATCAGTGTACACTTACGTCACTGGTTCCTGTTGTACTGGGTCAGATCCTACTATGAAGTAGGGGCTAATTAAGTTCCCCCAAAAGGTGTTCCTAGAACTAAAATCATTCCCAGTTCTTGTGTTCCCTTAGGAAAATGAAACATGGTTTTACTATAGTAAAAGTGTAGTAACCCAACCCATTCTCACTCCCAAGGCGTCAAAATCCGAAGCATGGTCAAGTGCCTTCCACGTCACAACGAAGACGCTAAAGTCACCCCTAGGCGTCACTATATCGACGCGCTGGGTGCTCCATTCATTTCAGTTGTTTACCCAATGCGTCAGATCAAGATGCATTTTGTTCTTTGCATTTGAAAAAAGCAGACATTTATTAATATTTCATTAATATTTAAAGGTTACTTTTATATTTTGGAGCCGCTAACCCCACTCCTACCCTAAACCTACCCACTTCTAAACAATATAAAACACATAACAGGCAAATACAAGTACAGTCACATGTATTAATTGCAAAAACTGAGCAAAAACAGTATAAAACTATCTCATGTTGCATTCCAAGTCTTCTGAAGTCTGTCACACAATGTCTTTATGTGAAGAACAGAGTTGATCTTTATGTTTTAATCGTTGAGATGATGTTCCCGCACTCATTCATATCTCATTCAAATAATACACACGACTCTTTAGCATGACGCGATCGGTCAAAAGACACACAAGAGCCAATTACATTTGGCTCTGACATAATGACGCAATTGGTCACGAGACATACGAGAGCCAATGCAATTTCACAATGAAAACTGACGTAACGGGCAGCAATATTTGAAAATGAATGTGTTCATGATCTTCTGCGGATAGAGACGCTGATCGCTTTTGGGGATTTCCTTCACACAAATCAATCGCTTGGCTATCTGTGTTTTATATACCACACAAATGGGTAGGTTTAGGGTTGGGATGGGGTTGGGTTACATGTTAAAACGTGTCTAGAGAGCTTAAATAAAATTATGCTGGCTGATTAAATTGAGAATCACACTCCAACATGTCATAATGGCAAAATCATAACCCAATATATGATCTTCATGAGGATAACGTTTCCATGCCCAACGCGTCTGTGTATGACGGCAAAGGTTTCTCATTGAAATGAATGGAGCACCCAGCACGTTGATATAGTGGAGTACCTTTAGCGTCTTTATTGTGACGCGGAAAGCATTGACCATGCTTTAGATTTTGACGCCTTGGGAGTGAGAACGGGTTGAGTATCCATGTTTTTTGGGCTAATTTATTACCATTTGTATAACCACAGTTTTACCACAAATACCATGGTTAACTATACAGTAGCAAAACCGTGGTTAATTTGTTATTACCATGCACTCTGAAAATGGACAAACCCAGCAATTGGGTTGTTTTAATCCAGTAAATGGGTTGTTTTAACCCAGCGGTTGGGTTAAATGTTCGCTTAAAACAACCCAAATCACTGGGGTAAAACAACCAAATTGCTGGGTTTGCCCATTTTCAACCCAACTTGGTTTGTTTTTAACCCAGCATTTTTTAGAGTGTGGTTTAACTATAATCATGTTTTTTTTTGGTAGTAAAACCATGGTTAATTTTCGTAAGGGTTGTGAACACAATACTTCCACCAATAGTTCTAGGAAAAGGTTCCTCCGGTCCCTATTGATGATAAATGTTGAAGAGTATGTTATTGCTTATGCCTTGAGAAGTCTGAGAGGTGGAGAGTTGAATTATTCAACCTCTGAAAAAATACTGTCTTGCTGTTGTCTAGAGTCCGTCATCTTGAGGGTACCTTTCATCATATACCAGGGCATTTCCCACTGCGAAACAGAAACACTGTGAATCTGTCACATCTTGAAGGATGAAATCTTCAGGGTGGGGGGTTCTTTCAGTTCATGGACTGCAATTTCTTAGACAGCAATTGGTCAGTCTATGCAAGAACTGGGGGTGACTCAAAAACTGTACATTAATGCAGTTCAGTTTTCCCCCAGTTAGAGATAGCAATGCATTCATTTTAGTTGAGCTTGAACAGTATCATACAGTACCATACAAGTAGGCACTGCACATCTGAGGATGCGGGGGAGTCACTAATTTCTTGGCTGCTCTTCCAGATTTAATTGCATACATACCCTCTCTAGGTTTCTGTTTGAAGATTCAGATCTACATAGATGCTTGAAGATTAGAATATTTAATGGTCGGTATCAGCGATAAATGCCTGTTTTATTTGTAGCCAATATATAGCTTTAGTTGTTTTCTGTTTTTCTCTCTCTTGCCTTGAGTGACCTTTCCAGTAAGAAAAAAAATCAAAGACATGGAAATTTTGTTCACTTCAGAAAAGGAAAGCTTTTGCATACACGCATGCTCACATGATACAATTTCACAGAAAAAGTATTTTTAAGTTTCTTATTGCGGTTCAGAGTGAGACAAGGAACAATTGAAGAGGGAAATGGAGCCGGGTCTAAAACTCGCTCGAGGAGATATTGCTCCATACGTATGTCAACAAATCTATGGCTCTTGAAAATGACATATAGGATATTACAGAATGAGAAACACTGATACCTCAGAAGTGCTATTTAACAGGATATTCAAATGACTAAAATTGTGGTTCCTTCTTTCATTTGGTCAAGATGAAGGAGACTCATGATGGCACTGTGGGTATTTCGGTCATGACCACTATCGTCAAAAGATGATTGATTGACTATTAGCATACAGGATTGGCGGTATGGTTCTGTTCTGGGCAAGAACAACTCCCTGCGAATCCATGCAACCTAGCATAAGAGCAGGGAGAGCAGAAATAACCCCCCTTAGGGTAAACATAATGTATGCATATATCATAAAAGGGTTAGTTCACCCAAAAATGAAAATTCATTTTCATGAATTCATTCATGTCATTAATTACTCACCCTCATGTCGTTCGACACCCGTCAGACCTCCGTTCATCTTCGTAACAGAAATTAAGATATTTTAGTTGAAATCTGATGCCTCTGAAAGTCCTCCATTGGCTCAATGGTACTCTACAATCTCAAGACCCTTAAAAGCTACTAAAGACGTCGTTACAAAGTCCATCTCACTACAGTGGCTCTAAAATAATTTTATGAATCGGCAACAATAGTTTTTGTGCGCAAAAAAACCCTAAATAACGACTTATATAGTGATGACGATTTCAAAACAAAGCATCATGAAGCTTCGAAGCGTTATGAATCACTGAGCCGAATGATGATTCGGATCGCGTGTCAAACCGCCAAACTGCTGAAATTTGGCGATTCAAACTGCTGAATCGACTCAGTGATTCATAACGCTTCGAAGCTTCATGATGCCTTGTTTTGAAATCGTCATCACTATGTAAGTCGTTATTTAGGGTTTTTTTGCGCACAAAAACTATTGTCGCCGATTCATAAAGTTATTGTAGAGCCACTGTAGTGAGATGGACTTTGTAACGACGTCTTTAGTGCCTTTTAAGGGTCTTGAGAGTGTAAAGTGCATTGAGCCAATGGAGGCCTTTCAGAGCCATCAGATTTACACTAAAATATCTTCATTTGTGTCTGAAGATGAATGGAGGTCTGACGGGTGTCGAACGACATGAGGGTAAGTAATTAATGACAGAATTTTCATTTTTGGGTGAACTAACCCTTTAATGTCAGAATACCAAATCCTAACTGGATGACAGGAGGAGCTGGGGATGGAGGAGGGTAAATAAGCTCTAGAGAAACGCGATAGCTGCTTATAGTACTGAAGGATTTTATTTACGACAGACTTTATATTTATCCGAATCATATCAAACTTGGTCAGAAAAATATTGATGTTAAACTGCAAAAGGACTTTTGATGTCTTGAAGGAAAGGCTATTGATTTGCTTTAAATCTAATTCGTCACACACATCACAGAAAAAGTTAAGAAATGAGTGTGGCGGGAAATGGGGGAGTTTGCTTCTGTAACGTCCCCTTGGCCTGTTTAATATACAGTCGCAAACTTAGTACATATATTGTTCTCATCAAGCTAGACATCTTTCAAAATTACTGTCATTAACTCTGCCGAACAATATAACCATTTTGAATTTAATGTGGATTTTTTTGAAGACCGCTAAACACTTGTCTTGAGAGGTGTGGTAATCATAGTACATATAAGGAGAATAAGCACTCCATACCTTTAATTGACTTTAAATGACTTAAAAAAGCAAGTTTTTTTCTTTTAAAGGGTTTGAATTGTTGCCTGAAGTACCAGCTAGACCGGTACCCTTGCACTGTGAAGAAAACTTTTGCAAAACAAAACCATTTATTCATTTTAAAGTTGGTTGACTGAGAGAACCGATCTGACCAAACCCATGACTGACAGGGATGGTCTATAAATAATGAATGATAGAGTAAATGCTCAAAATACTAGCGTGCATGAACAAGTTATGTGTACTGTAACTGGGTTAACAGGATGCGTGAGAAAGATAAAGTTAAAGTTACGTCTTAACTACTTTCTTAGAAGACTAGTTTACCTTCAATAACCACTGTGGCAACTGCCCAGGGCTACATTAGGTTGATAGTAGAACAATTGCCACCAATGATCTCTACAATTAACTTAGGCTTACGATGCTTTGGGGAAACACAGCCCTGGACTGTGTTTCTCGAAAATAGATTGGAACCAATTGTCTCTGATCAACTTAGATGACGCTTTTGAGAAACGCAGCCCTGGCTTTCCCATGTTATCCACTTTCAGTCAACCAAAAACATCATGTTGGCAATATTAAGTGTGCCTTATGACACTCATCTTGGTCAGACCTTCATGTGAAATCTATTATTGAAGCCCCTGTAATTTCACTAAGTTTGACATTCAGTTGTTGAGTCCAAAACATTGGCACTCCAGCACTTTTTTTCCTTTTAACTCACAATTTTATCAAAAATTAAGTGTAAATTTAACAAAGTATTTGGTCTCTTTATTTGCCTGTGAGTATTACAGGATATTTGTTTTTGATACTGAACTTAATATATGCATTTAAATAAGAAAATAAACAGAAATTACAAAATTATTGACACCCGAGACTTAAAAGACGCCCTACTCTCCTCTGACTGAGCTAATGCTAAGCATTATGGGATGCGCGCTGGCCAGACGGGATTTAAACTCACGGCTGGAGACACAAGTTGGGTTTGAAGATGAGAAACGTCCCAAGCTCAATGTTCTCTCTCCATTCCTGATGTCTGACACACACTCACAGCGTTCGGCTGCTCTTGAGTCTGTCAGAGCAGAAACTAAAGCTGACGGTGTTAAGATGCGTTTTGGCGGATCGGATCACAAGTAGACGAGGGAGACACATTCCCGTTAACTCCTGGTGTTTTTATCCGTCTCCTTTGTCCACGTTCAGCCACTTGTGTCCTGATTTCTTCGAGGGGAGGGTCTATGGGCGGGTGTTTTTCAGATCTTTAGATCTAATGGATGAAATAAGCTCATGTTTCCATATGAACACGAGCGGAGACGCCGGAGAAACACACGGAGAGCATCAGCTTTAGTTTCTGCTCTGACAGACTCAAGAGCAGCCGAACGCTGTGAGTGTGTGTTAGACATCAGGAATGGAGAGAGAACATTGAGCTTGGGACGTTTCTCATCTTCAAACCAAACTTGAGTCTCCAGCCGAGAGTTTAAATCCCGTCTGGCTAGCGCACGTCCCATAATGCTTAGCATTTGCTCATCGGAGGAGAGTAGGGCGTCTTTTAGAGGCTGTTCCAGTGCATTTGACCACATGATACACTATGAAAGCTATCTGGTCCAATGTGTTTTCAACTCCCTCTGGAAGTGGATGAAAGTGGACAAGCTCAAAATGTTTTCACCCAGTTTTGTATTTAGTGTCGTCCACATGTGATCAGTTCGACAAAAATGCATTTTAATACCAGGTGTAAACTGCGCCAAAAGCATCCAGTGCCAGAGGCAGAAAGGCATCCACCTCCATGTTCTTTTCTTTGAAAGCTTAATTTAGTTTTTTTTGTAATGGCATGCACTCAAAAGCTCTAATTTGGTCTCATCTGTCAGATGTATTTTGGTGTGTTCTTGCTTTCATATGTCAGTCAATGGGATTCTCCTGGGTGACGGATGGTACGAGTGTGCTGGTGCAAAAAAAAAAAGAGTCATATTTTGTGTCTAAAGGTCAGCTTGAATCTGGTGGCAGCTGGCTAAAGTGTTTTCTCCACCACTGATTCTTCACTGAAATCCTCTATCAAGTTTTCCCTTTCTAGCTTGTCTTCCTGCTAACATTAAGTACATAGAAACAGGAGCATCAAGGTCTCTGGAGATGCACTTGTATCCTTGAGATTGTCCATGCTTGGCTATAATCTTGCTTGTGACCTCAGATAATTCTTAGGGTTTTTTTCTTTTGTTCATGCCCGTTGCGGTACAAACAGTAACACAGAACAGGAGGATGAGTCATTTTCTCTATTCAAACTGCTTGAATTCATGATGTTATACTATAGGCACTTTCAACTCACCACAAGAACGTTCAGTTCCAAAGTAAATAAGTTTGACATGTTTGGTCGGATTAAAACAAACTCTGTTGCGATTGCTCTGTTAGAGCGGTTCATTTGAATAAGTGTGAACGCTGCCATCTGAACCCTGGAGCCACTAAACAAGCGGGCCGAGACCCGGAAAAGATGGGTTTCAGTCCGCTTCCAAACGAACTCTGGTGCGGTTTGAATGAAATATGAACGCAACAGACCAAAGACATGTAAACCAACCAAAAATTGAAGATGAGACCCTAAACAGGACTCGCGCATATCAGTAGTCGCAATGTTCAGTTCGGTACTGGTATCAGAACCGTGTCTCCTCGCAGCAGATCTTCGTCGGTGTGTGTGTGTGTGTGTGACGGAGGGTTTCCTGCAACTGTTTTGACTCCTTTACACATTTTATAAGCTCTTCATGAGTTCTCAGCTGGTAAAAATAGCATCATTTGCAGGCTAAAAAGTGGATTTATCCCCGCACACAGCATCGTTTCGGATGTTCGGGAAGTTCCGTCTCAAAATAGGGTCGTATCTTTTGGTTCGGTGATAAAAATCTGAACGCTAATCAGATAGGACTTTTGGTCTGGACCAAACGAACCAAGCGAACCAATGCACCCTAAGAATAACTTTATTCTAGAAGGCATCATTAATATTGTCCAGTAATTTTGTTTTGTCCAGCTGCACACACTCTAAAAAAAAAAGTGCCACAATATATGACACTAAAAGTGGTTCTTGGCTCGCAATCATAGGGGAACCACTTTTGGTTCTATATAGCATCATATCTTAACAGGTTCTGTATATGTTAGCACCTCAGTCATCCCAATGAACCGCTGAAGAACCGCTGAAGCACCAAGATTTGGTGCTTTAAAGCACTTAAAGTGGTTCCCCTATGATTACGAGCCAAAGAACCACTTTTAGTGCTATAATGCACCATTTTTTTTAGAGTGTACCAAGTGCAAGGATGCCAGTATTTGTACCACTGCCATGTACTGAACAAGGGGGGAAAAAACAAGAATGATTGTTTTGTTCAGCCGCACCACATACCAAATTATGTTTTCATTCTGGACGAAATTGTGTATTTTTTAAGTGCAAGGATGCCAGTATTTGTACCTCTGTCATGTACTGAACCAGAAAAAAACTGAATGGTTTTATCTTTCTCTCTTCTGGAAATGTTCACGTTATTTTCTCTCCAAATGTTCCAACTCTGTTTTTTGCATGCACAGAAACAGGTCCAAAATATAGACTAGAACATATCTTCAAATAGCCTATATAAAAAATGAATTGGTTGGCTGTTGAAGACTGATGGAGAAGCTGTTAGCTGCAAGGATAGATCTCATGCACACTGCATTGTTTAAAAACCCATTAAAACAACAATACAAGTACAGTAGCTACTATTTGAAGCATATAATATGATGTGTGCTTGGCAACATAGTGTAGGAGGTGTGCGGCTGCCTTCAGGGTATATCACTGCCTCCTACTGCTCTACTTGACTTTCAGCTTTTACAATATCAGCTTCCAGGGAAAAAAGCCTCTCTTTTTCAGCTATGACAATCATACAACAATCACCATTTGTATGGAAATTTCTTTAAAAATGACAAACGCTTACACAGCATAGTACCTACTCCAAGATCTTCAGTCCTAGTCCAATAATTTAGTCGTGTAGTTATCTGTTTTTTCATTCAGACCCTCCGGTTCAGTTCCAAAACTTATCTCATCACAATAAGAACAGAACTGTTTCACATTCACTTTGATTAAATGTCAAAAAATATACCTGACAGTTCACTTGTCACATGTTAATAAAGGCACCCCATCTGCCTTACTGAATTTGTCTTTGCACTTGACCTCAACACAGCATTCATACATGGGCACTTTTAGTTATTTGTCACAAACTCAATACATGCAATTTTCTTGTTTTGCAAAACCCCTGCCAAGAAATGTAAATGAAAGTCAATGATTGTTATAAGGTAAGATGACGTATGACTTTTTTTATGGCAACTTGCACAAACATAGCCATTATGTTAAGAACTTGTATGACCAACAATCAGTTAGTTAGGGGTAATCGATCTTACTTTACTGTTTCAAATTAGACCAATCTACATTTTTATTTAACCAACATCTAAAAGAAAAAAAAGGATGACTGGCTTGTAAGACTAGTCTTATCAGTTTATGCAACCAGCATTTGGTCTTTGATACAAACATTTTAGTACATGTTCTTAGTACAATCTGAAAGCTTTCTGTTCCTCCATTGACAGCTACGCAACTACCATTTTGACGCTTCAAAAAGTTCATAAAGAGATCGTAAAACTAATCCATATGAATTGAGCGGTTTAGTCCAAATTTTCTGAAGAGACTTCTTTGCTTTATAAGATGAACAGATTGAATTTAGGCTTTTATTCATATTTAAGCAGTGATCAGCGAACATAAACAGAAGCTCAGCCGAACCTGCATGAGAAAAAACTCCATTGGTTCTCTCTGAAGCTCAAACGTGCTGCGTAATACGAGAATGAACCTCATTGGTTCTCTCTGAAGCTCAAACGTGCTGCGTAATACGAGAATGAACCTCATTGGTTCTAGAGAAGCTCAAACGTGCTGCGTAACACGAGAATGAACCTCATTGGTTCTCTCTGAAGCTCAAACGTGCTGCGTAACACGAGAATGAACCTCATTGGTTCTCTCTGAAGCTCAAACGAGATGCGTAACACGAGAATGAACCTCATTGGTTCTCTCTGAAGCTCAAACGTGCTGCGTAACACGAGAATGAACCTCATTGGTTCTTGAGAAGCTCAAACGTGCTGCGTAACACGAGAATTTACCTTATTGGTTCTTGAGAAGCTCAAACGTGCTGCGTAACACGAGAATGAACCTCATTGGTTCTAGAGAAGCTCAAACGTGCTGCGTAACACGAGAATGAACCTCATTGGTTCTCACTGAAGCTCAAACGTGCTGCGTAACACGAGAATGAACCTCATTGGTTCTAGAGAAGCTCAAACGTGCTGCGTAACACGAGAATGAACCTCATTGGTTCTAGAGAAGCTCAAACGTGCTGCGTAACACGAGAATGAACCTCATTGGTTCTAGAGAAGCTCAAACGTGCTGCGTAACACGAGAATGAACCTCATTGGTTCTAGAGAAGCTCAAACGTGCTGCGTAACACGAGAATGAACCTCATTGGTTCTAGAGAAGCTCAAACGTGCTGCGTAACACGAGAACGAACCTCATTGGTTCTAGAGAAGCTCAAACGTGCTGCGTAACACGAGAATGAACCTCATTGGTTCTCACTGAAGCTCAAACGTGCTGCGTAACACGAGAATGAACCTCATTGGTTCTAGAGAAGCTCAAACGTGCTGCGTAACACGAGAATGAACCTCATTGGTTCTTGCTGAAGGTCAAACGTGCTGCGTAACACGAGAATGAACCTCATTGGTTCTAGAGAACCTCAAACGTGATGCGTAACACGAGAATGAACCTCATTGGTTCTCTCTGAAGCTCAAACGTGCTGCGTAACACGAGAATGAACCTCATTGGTTCTAGAGAACCTCAAACGTGATGCGTAACACGAGAATGAACCTCATTGGTTCTAGAGAAGCTCAAACGTGCTGCGTCACACGAGAATGAACCTCATTGGTTCTCACTGAAGCTCAAACGTGCTGCGTAACACGAGAATGAACCTCATTGGTTCTAGAGAAGCTCAAACGTGCTGCGTAACACGAGAATGAACCTCATTGGTTCTCTCTGAAGCTCAACGTGCTGCGTAACACGAGAATGAACCTCATTGGTTCTAGAGAAGCTCAAACGTGCTGCGTAACACGAGAATGAACCTCATTGGTTCTTGCTGAAGCTCAAACGTGCTGCGTAACACGAGAATGAACCTCATTGGTTCTCACTGAAGCTCAAACGTGCTGTGTAACACGAGAATGAACCTCATTGGTTCTAGAGAAGCTCAAACGTGCTGCGTAACACGAGAATGAACCTCATTGGTTCTAGAGAAGCTCAAACGTGCTGCGTAACACGAGAATGAACCTCATTGGTTCTTGCTGAAGCTCAAACGTGCTGCGTAACACGAGAATGAACCTCATTGGTTCTAGAGAAGCTCAAACGTGATGCGTAACACGAGAATGAACCTCATTGGTTCTAGAGAAGCTCAAACGTGCTGCGTAACACGAGAATGAACCTCATTGGTTCTCACTGAAGCTCAAACGTGCTGCGTAACACGAGAATGAACCTCATTGGTTCTAGAGAAGCTCAAACGTGCTGCGTAACACGAGAATGAACCTCATTGGTTCTCTCTGAAGCTCAAACGTGCTGCGTAACACGAGAATGAACCTCATTGGTTCTCTCTGAAGCTCAAACGTGCTGCGTAACACGAGAATGAACCTCATTGGTTCTAGAGAAGCTCAAACGTGATGCGTAACACGAGAATGATCCTCATTGGTTCTTGCTGAAGCTCAAACGTGCTGCGTAACACGAGAATGAACCTCATTGGTTCTCTCTGAAGCTCAAACGTGCTGCGTAACACGAGAATGAACCTCATTGGTTCTAGAGAAGCTCAAACGTGCTGCGTAACACGAGAATGAACCTCATTGGTTCTCTCTGAAGCTCAAACGTGCTGCGTAACACGAGAATGAACCTCATTGGTTCTAGAGAAGCTCAAACGTGATGCGTAACACGAGAATGATCCTCATTGGTTCTTGCTGAAGCTCAAACGTGCTGCGTAACACGAGAATGAACCTCATTGGTTCTCTCTGAAGCTCAAACGTGCTGCGTAACACGAGAATGAACCTCATTGGTTCTAGAGAAGCTCAAACGTGCTGCGTAACACGAGAATGAACCTCATTGGTTCTAGAGAAGCTCAAACGTGCTGCGTAACACGAGAATGAACCTCATTGGTTCTCTCTGAAGCTCAAACGTGCTGCGTAACACGAGAATGAACCTCATTGGTTCTAGAGAAGCTCAAACGTGCTGCGTAACACGAGAATGAACCTCATTGGTTTCTTGTTGATTGTTTTACAATCTATATGAACTTTTTGAAGCGTCAAAGTGTGATTTGTTAGCTGTCTATGGTGGGGTCAGAGAGCTAATATCTTAATTTGTGTTCCAAAGATGAACGAAAGTCTTACAGGTTTGGAACGACATGAGGGTGAATAATTAATGACAGAATTTTCATTTTTGGGTGAACTATCCCTTAAGTAAACAGAATGAATCAAACAAAAAGTCACCAGGAAATGTAAATGAGGGCTTTAGATTCACTACAGATCATCTATAGACTAGAAAGAATTGACTGTAAATGAACTGTTGATGTTCTGTTGTTTGCTCACAGTCCTGATCCTTGAGCGGTTCATTGAGTTGGTATCAATGCATTTGAACTGATCTGTGCACCTACCCCGAGTAGACAGCTTCTTTGTGTTGATGATCTTAGCGGCGTACTCTTGCCCTGAGAGAACTTTCACACATCTTCGCACCACAGAAAAGGCTCCCCTAAAAATCAGAGAACATGGAAGCAATGTCTGTATGTTGAGCATTCAGGGCAGAATGGCACAGTGAATGTACACTTCAAGAAAGAGAAGCAGGTTTACCTGCTAAGCAAGCAGTAATATATTGAATTATGCAATATTTCAATGTCTGAATTGAATTGCCACCCACAAATGCAATTATGTAAGCGGTTTGACTGCCCACAGAAAAAGATGTGTGTGTGTTCTGTATGAGGGTGTATGTGGGAGTAGAGCAGTGGGCACAAGGCCAGATGGAGTTGAAGACCCATCTCTGTAGAGGTGTTATATGCTCTCAAATCAAGAAAACAAGTATACAGTGCACTCGCTCAGGAAAAAACGCTGTAGTACAGAGTGGGTGGATGGAAAGAGGGAAGCAAGCAGATTTTTTTTTGTACTTCTGCCTCAACATTTCAGAGCATTGTTACTGGCGCTACATGCATTGATGTATGAGTATCGAAATCTTACAGAGTGTAACAGTTATTTTTATTACACACTCACCAACCTTTATGATCAGAATTATGTATAATTATAATCTGGCTAAATTCAGTGTATTATTTTGTGTGTATGTGAAGAAGAGACGATCTATGCACCAACCATATGCTGCGTCCCAATTCACATACTATCCGTACTAAATAGTATTCGAAAAAATAATTAGTATGTCCCACATCCTAGTATGTTGAAAAGAGTATTCCAAAGATTCTCGGATGGTCTACTATTTCCGGTCAGAATCCGAAGTGCAGATCGATGCGTACTCTAACGGCTGATATTGCCCACAACCCATTGCGAGATGGACGAGGATTGAATAAGAACTACAAACACGGATAAAAAGTGTTAAAAAACTACAAACATGACGGTTGCGCGAGTCTGACGGTTAAGTAGAGAGGATTAGATAAAGGGGTTTGAGTGAGCAATTATCAGTATTTAACCTGACAAAAATATATTTATTCAATGTTAACCACATTATATTTCACCTGCAGCAGCATTGAGAACTTTTGTAATGATACGTTTGGCCATTAACTTTTAAATGCATCATTAGGCCTATATTTAAACTGCAAACACATGAGGGGAGTCTCTGCATTAAAGACCCACGAATGGCAGATCAACGTGTGACTACGCTTCTCTCCGATACGGTAGGAAATTAAATTGAATGTGGAGGATTTGAACTGTGACGATGATTGACTGGGCCGTTTAAACGGTGACGGGACGCACGTAACTAAGCAACAGAGTCCGGTAAAGATGAGGTATGTCCCAAAGCTTGCATACTCTTCTGCTACACACTCAAAAGTATGTACTTTTTCTTCACAAAAAGAGTACATACTTTTAGGACGTAGTATAAGTAGGCGAATTGGGACGCAGCAATAGTCTCTAACGTCATCACCGGCGGCCATCTTGTCACAGGTAAGCTTTCTGGCGGGCTCTGTGGCTCCTGATGTAAGGCGAGTGATCGGAACACAAATACTCTTATCTTGCTGAAATCTTGACGGATTTACAAATGGTTTGGTTTCTTACAAACGTTATTAACGTGGCTATAATTATGGATGCTTGAACAAATTATAAATAATTATTCATAAGTATGCAGTGTCATAACTACATCTCTGACGTTTAATACAAACCAAACAGTTTGAAAATCGGTAGAAAATTAAGCAAGTTATGGCTATTTAAAAAGTACAAGCACCATTAAAACACAATGTTACGCGTGAGCGAGCTGACTGAGACAAGATGGCCGCCAGGTGCGGACGTCGACCTCCACTGGCCAGCAGCGGACGAGACATCTGGCCTTTATTATGTTTATCTATGGCACCAACCCAAAACTGCAGGTGCGTTTCAATCAGCGCCCTAATGCAGAAGTCAGTGCACTGATCCCCAGTCAGCCATTTTAGGGGCTGTCTCAATCACAGAATCTTTCCAGTGCACTGAAACATTCGCTCCCTAAAAAGTCCAACAATGCACCGCAAAACCCAAGGTGCATCGATGCTCACTATGTTCCCTTAAGGGAAGTTCTGAAGCGCGAAACTTAAATCATGTGAGCTAACTCGCTACACATTACGACTGATAACAACACACGCTATGTTTTTAAAAATGGAAGCATTATTTGATTATATTTCAGCATAAACATACATTGTTTGACAGGTAATGAACGCAATCTAGCTAACATTTATAATTTATTTAAGGCTGAAATGTTGCACGTATATGTAACAAAATATTTATCACAATGCACTTGAAATAACATTACGCGTAATGAAAGATATCAGCTCTGCTGTTGTCCATATATACCAGTAGTGATGTTGTCCAATGAGGATGTTGTCACGTCGCCGGAAATAGAGTCACAAGTGTCCCAATGTGTATTGAGTCAGCGTCCTCTACTGTCCTTACCAGTGCCCCAATCCGAGTACGCAATATACTGATTCACGAGCTCGGGAGCTAGGGAACTGATTGAGACGCACCCCAAGAGTTCAGATGAACACAAGAGCTTGCTAGCAGCCTATACGCTGAGTTTCCATTCATTTTTGGGAGGTGGGGTTTGGATATGTAAATGCTTGTATCGAACTCGTATTGAACCGTGACCTCAAAACCGAGATACGTACTGAACCGTGACTTCTGTGTACCGTTACACCCCAATACATATATATATATATATATATATATATATATATATATATATATATATATATATATATATATATATATATATATATATATATATATATATATATATATATATATATATATATATATACACCGATCAGGCATAAAATTATGACCACCTTCCTAACGTGATGGAGTTTTGGTTTCCTTGCCACTGTCGCCTTTGGCTTGGCTTGCTCAGTCACTACATTTTCAACTAAATATCCAAATAAATCTAATTAGTAAACTAAATTAACCATATAAACTAAATTACTGATCTGCCCACATTGTTACTGTATGTTAACTGAAATGAGCTGATGACATCACCGTTTTCTCCGGATCGGCTGTACGGCCGAATCAAATTCTGTTGCATTATTTTCCTGTTTAACACTGTGAAGCTGCTTTAAAACAATCTGCATTGTAAAAAGCGCTGTATACATAAAGTTGACTTGACTTGACTAATATGGACCCCACTAGACCCCTGAAGGTGTGCTGTGGTATCTGGCACCAAAATGTTAGCAGCAGATCCTTTAAGTCCTGTAAGTTGCGACCATTACCATTTCCATGAAAGGCTGTACATGGGCTAAACAATGCTTAGGTAGGTGGTACGTGTCAAAGTCACATCCACATGATGGAGGACCCAAGGTTTCCCAGCTGAACATTGCCCAAAGCATCACTGCCTCCGCCACCACGCCTTCTTCCCATAGTGCACCTGGTGCCATGTGTTCCCCAGGTAAGCCACGCACACACACCCGGCCATCCACGTGATGTAGAAGAACACGTGATCATCAGACCAGGCCACCTTCTTCCATTGCTCCATGGTCCAGTTCTGATGCTCACGTGCCACTGTTGGTGCTTTGGGTGGTGGACAGGGGTCAGGGGTCAGCATGGGCACTGGTCAGCGGCTGTGCCGCCCCATACACAACTTGAGCAGTTTGAGCTCCAGTAGCTCGTCTGTTGGATCGGACCACATGGGCCAGCCTTCGCTCCCCACGGGCATCAATGAGCCTCGGCCGCCCATGACCCTGTGGCCGGTTCTCCACTGGTCCTTCATGACCCTGTGGCCGGTTCTCCACTGGTCCTCCATGACCCTGTGGCCGGTTCTCCACTGGTCCTTCATGACCCTGTGGCCGGTTCTCCACTGGTCTTCCATGACCCTGTGGCCGGTTCTCCACTGGTCCTCCATGACCCTGTGGCCAGTTCTCCACTGTTCCTCCATGACCCTGTGGCCGGTTCTTCACTGGTCCTCCATGACCCTGTGGCCGGTTCTCCACTGGTCCTTCATGACCCTGTGTCCGGTTCTCCACTGGTCCTTCATGACCCTGTGGCTGGTTCTCCACTGGTCCTTCATGACCCTGTGGCCGGTTCCCCACTGGTCCTCCATGACCCTGTGGCCGGTTCTCCACTGGTCCTTCATGACCCTGTGTCCGGTTCTCCACTGGTCCTCCATGACCCTGTGGCCGGTTCTCCACTGGTCCTCCATGACCCTGTGGCCGGTTCTCCACTGGTCCTTCATGACCCTGTGTCCGGTTCTCCACTGGTCCTCCATGACCCTGTGGCCGGTTCTCCACTGGTCCTTCATGACCCTGTGGCCGGTTCTCCACTGGTCCTCCATGACCCTGTGGCCCGTTCTCCACTGGTCCTCCATGACCCTGTGGCCGGTTCTCCACTGGTCCTCCATGACCCTGTGGCCGGTTCTCCACTGGTCCTTCATGACCCTGTGGCCGGTTCTCCACTGGTCCTCCATGACCCTGTGGCCCGTTCTCCACTGGTCCTCCATGACCCTGTGGCCCGTTCTCCACTGGTCCTCCATGACCCTGTGGCCCGTTCTCCACTGGTCCTCCATGACCCTGTGGCCGGTTCTCCACTGGTCCTCCATGACCCTGTGGCCCGTTCTCCACTGGTCCTCCATGACCCTGTGGCCGGTTCTCCACTGGTCCTCCATGACCCTGTGGCCCGTTCTCCACTGGTCCTCCATGACCCTGTGGCCGGTTCTCCACTGGTCCTCCATGACCCTGTGGCCGGTTCTCCACTGGTCCTTCATGACCCTGTGGCCGGTTCTCCACTGGTCCTCCATGACCCTGTGGCCGGTTCTCCACTGGTCCTCCATGACCCTGTGGCCGGTTCTCCACTGGTCCTTCATGACCCTGTGGCCGGTTCTCCACTGTTCCTCCATGACCCTGTGGCCAGTTCTCCACTGTTCCTCCATGACCCTGTGGCCGGTTCTCCACTGGTCCTCCATGACCCTGTGGCCGGTTCTCCACTGGTCCTCCATGACCCTGTGGCCGGTTCTCCACTGTTCCTCCATGACCCTGTGGCCAGTTCTCCACTGGTCTTTCATGACCCTGTGGCCGGTTTTCCACTGGTCCTTCATGACCCTGTGGCCGGTTCTCCACTGGTCCTTCCTTGGAGCACTTTTGATAGAGACTTACCACTGCAGACCGGGAACACCCCACAAGAGCTGCAGTTTTGGAGATGATCTGACCCAGTCGTCTAGCCGTCACAATCTGGCCCTTGTCAAACTCGCTCAAATCCTTACGCTTGCCCATTTTTCCTGCTTCTAACACATCAACTCTGAGGACAAAATGTTCACTTGCTGCCTAATATATCCCACCCACTAACAGGAGATGAAGAGATCATCAGTGTTATTCACTTCACTGGTCATAATGTTATGCCTGATTGGTGTATATATAGGCTATATATAGTGAACCTGATTTCACCAAGTACAACATGTTCCTGGATCATCTTTGTAGATCCTGGAACAAAATTCCAATCAACCAGATTTGAGGGACACGTTTATAGTGTCAAGTTTAGGCTTAAAACCGGGGTTAGATGCTTCTACATCAGTGTTATTCCTCATCATTTCCCCTTCGGATTTTAGGGATAACTATGGGTAGGGTTAGGGCTATATGCTATATGTTGACCCAGGAACATGTCTTACTTGGCAACACACACACACACACACACACACACACACACACACACACACACACACACACACACACACACACACACACACACACACACACACACACACACACACACACACACACACACACACACACACACACACACACACACACACACACACACACACACACACACACACACACACACACACACACACACACACACACACACACACACACACACACACACACACACACACACACACACACACACACACATATGGTATTTCTCTTCTGCCATCTTAAAAGATGATGTTAGTCTGAATGTTGTTAGTGGGTTGTGTGCAGTCAGTTCATTATGTTTCTTCTTTTACATTGAGCAGTCAGTGAGTTTTAGGTTAGGTTTCTGACTGCAACTTAATTAAGCTCTGACTACAATTAAACGGCACGGGAGATTTCTGAGGGAGCGCAAACACTAGACCGGGATTTTTGTCTTCTTCAACAGCATGAGATTGTTTCAATGTGCTCTTAATGCATAATGTTAGATTCGCTCATCAGATCTGAACTTTTTTAGATCTGCTTCAGCCAATGTCTGCTTGTTATGTAATGTAATGTAAGTTGCGTTATGTGCGAGTTAGTTCATACCGTGGATCGTTTCCACACAATCCTGCACTGATTTCATAATATTCTAAAACAGTCAAAGCAAACGGCTCTAATGAGATCTGCCTTGTAACCGGTTTTAATGAAACTTGAAGTGGATTTGCAATCCTTTTAGAATCTATCTATCCAGATATGTCGACCTTATTCTTCAAGATGTTTAGCAGTTAACACTCGTGTAAAAAAAAAACATTATTGCATTTGATTGTGCATTGTGCAGCTCAAACATGTCACATCGGTTTTAAAGAAATGTAGCTATTCCAACTTACTTTCCCAGTTCCTCAAACAGCTGGTATTCCTCTGTAAAGCGCGTGCAGGTGATGGTTGCCATCCTGGAAGTGTGTGTGTTTCCTGCGTCTGATGAGAGTGTCGTCAGCCAGGAGGAACAGAAGCGCGATCAAACGCCTGGTCTGAAGATCGTTTTCTATATTGGAAAAGTGGAAGTGGAATGAGGGGGAAAAAAATGACAGATCTTTCTGTGGCTGCCTGCGACTGGCTGCTCTTCTCCATACACAGCCCTCGTTACCATGGCAGCCGCATCCTCCTCCTCCTCTCCTCACATGCTCACACACATGAAGCCATGCAGACAGTAAAACACACCCACACACCTTCAGTGTGCATCACACTGTTACTTCACAGCAGTCTGCTTATACTGTATGAATAGATGTCCGAAATAGCTATTTTACAGGCTCTCAGATGAAACGATGGCTACATTACACTTCTTTGTATTTGTATTCAGATGAAATCCCGTCATTCAAATGCAACTGTGGCAGCAGATCTTTTAACTAATTCGCTGAGATGTTATTAGGATGGCCTGGTGTTCCTTATCGCTCATTAGTAGAAATTCCCCTGCATGCAGAATTAATGATGTCTGTCATTTTCTCTATATAAATATTACAGCGATAGTGAAAATGGTGGCTCATAGGGTTGGGTTCAGGACTAGGCCAGTGGTTCCCAATTAGGGGTGTGCGATATTAACAACATTTCCTGGTATTTTCTGGGAATTAGACAATATTTTGCGGAGTGTCTATGTTGTTTTGGTATCGTGTGTCGTGGATGGCTGATTTTTCGATACCCTTTCAATGATTTTCACCTTTTTTGGGCATTTTTACCTTTATAAAGCCATTTTGGTAACCCTTTAGTATAGGGGACTCATATTCATTATTAACTACGACTTTTCCCTCATTAAACTCTTAATTTACTGCTTAGTAATAGTTAGTGGTAGTTGTTAAGTTTTTGTATTGTGTAAGATTAACGGATGTAGAATAAGGTCATGATGAAAATTTGCGGACCCACTTTATATTAGGTGTCCTTAACTACTATATACTAACATTTAAATGAATCATTTAATACAATGCACTTATTGTGTACATACATGTTTTTACATTGTACTTACATTTAAAAAATTACCTGCATGTAATTACATCTGTAATTAATTTCTGTACTTACATTTATAATTACACTTTTGACTATTCCCTTACACCTAACCCTACCCTTAAACTAACCCACACCACCACACCTGTGCCTCAATTTACCCTTAAACTTACCCATACCACCACACCTGTGTCTAACTTTACCCTTAAACTTACCCATACCACCACACCTGTGTCTAACTTTACCCTTAAACTTACCCACACCACCACACCTGTCCCTAACTTTGCCCTTAAACTTACCCATACCACCACACCTGTCCCTAACTTTACCCTTAAACTTACCCACACCACCACACCTGTGTCTAACTTTACCCTTAAACTTACCCACACCACCACACCTGTGTCTAACTTTACCCTTAAACTTACCCACACCACCACACCTGTGTCTAACTTTACCCTTAAACTTACCCACACCACCACACCTGTGTCTAACTTTACCCTTAAACTTACCCACACCACCACACCTGTCCTTAACTTTACCCTTAAACTCACCCACACCACCACACCTGTCCCTAACCCTACCCTTAAACTTACCCATACCACCACACCTGTGCCTCACTTTACCCTTAAACTTACCCACACCACCACACCTGTGCCTCACTTTACCCTTAAACTTACCCACACCACCACACCTGTGCCTCACTTTACCCTTAAACTCACCCACACCACCACACCTGTGCCTCACTTTACCCTTAAACTTACCCACACCACCACACCTGTGCCTCACTTTACCCTTAAACTTACCCATACCACCACACCTGTCCCTAACTTTACCCTTAAACTCACCCACACCACCACACCTGTGCCTCACTTTACCCTTAAACTTACCCATGCCACCACACCTGTGTCTAACTTTACCCTTAAACTTACCCATACCACCACACCTGTGTCTAACTTTACCCTTAAACTTACCCACACCACCACACCTGTCCCTAACCCTACCCTTAAACTTACCCATACCACCACACCTGTCCCTAACTTTACCCTTAAACTTACCGACACCACCACACCTGTGTCTAACTTTACCCTTAAACTTACCCACACCACCACACCTGTGCCTCACTTTACCCTTAAACTTACCCACACCACCACACCTGTCCCTAACTTTACCCTTAAACTTACCGACACCACCACACCTGTGTCTAACTTTACCCTTAAACTCACCCACACCACCACACCTGTCCCTAACTTTACCCTTAAACTTACCCACACCACCACACCTGTCCCTAACTTTACCCTTAAACTCACCCACACCACCACACCTGTGCCTAACTTTACCCTTAAACTTACTCATACCACCAAACCTGTGCCTAACCCTACCCTTAAACTTACCCATACCACCACACCTGTGCCTAACTTTACCCTTAAACTTACCCATACCACCACACCTGTCCCTAACTTTACCCTTAAACTTACCCATACCACCACACCTGTCCTTAACTTTACCCTTAAACTCACCCATACCACCACACCTGTGCCTCACTTTACCCTTAAACTTACCCACACCACCACACCTGTCCTTAACTTTACCCTTAAACTCACCCACACCACCACACCTGTCCTTAACTTTACCCTTAAACTCACCCATACCACCACACCTGTCCCTAACCCTACCCTTAAACTTACCCACACCACCACACCTGTCCTTAACTTTACCCTTAAACTTAACCACACCACCACACTTGTCCTTAACTTTACTCTTAAACACACCCACACTACCACACCTGTGCCTCACTTTACCCTTAAACTTACCCACACCACCACACCTGTCCCTAACTTTACCCTTAAACTTACCCACACCACCACACCTGTCCCTAACATTACCCTTAAACTCACCCACACCACCACACCTGTGCCTAACTTTACCCTTAAACTGACCCACACCACCACACCTGTCCCTAACCCTACCCTTAAACTTACCCACACCACCACACCTGTCCCTAACCCTACCCTTAAACTTACCCACACCACCACACCTGTCCCTAACCCTACCCTTAAACTTACCCACACCACCACACCTGTCCCTAACCCTACCCTTAAACTTACCCACACCACCACACCTGTCCCTAACCCTACCCTTAAACTTACCCATACCACCACACATGTCCCTAACCCTAGACTTAAACTTACCCACACCACCACACCAGTCCCTAACCCTACACTTAAACTTACCCACACCACCACACCTGTCCCTAACCCTACTGTTAAACTTACCCATACCACCACACCTATCCCTAACCCTACACTTAAACTTACCCACACCACCACACCTGGCCCTAACCCTACCCTTAAACTTACCCATACCAGCACACCTGTCCCTAACCCTACCCTTAAACTTACCCACACCACCACACCTGTCCCTAACCCTACCCTTAAACTTACCCATACCACCACACCTGTCCCTAACCCTACACTTAAACTTACCCATACCACCACACCTGTCCCTAACCCTACACTTAAACTTACCCACACCACCACACCTGTCCCTAACCCTACACTTAAACTTGCCCACACCACCAAACCTGTCCCTAATCCTACACTTAAACTTACCGACACCACCACACCTGTGTCTAACTTTACCCTTAAACTTACCCACACCACCACACCTGTCCCTAACTTTACCCTTAAACTTACCCACACCACCACACCTGTGCCTAACTTTACCCTTAAACTTACTCATACCACCAAACCTGTGCCTAACTTGACCCTTAAACTTACTCATACCACCACACCTGTGCCTAACTTTACCCTTAAACTTACCCATACCACCACACCTGTCCCTAACCCTAACCTTAAACTTACTCATACCACCACACCTGTCCTTAACTTTACCCTTAAACTTACCCATACCACCACACCTGTCCCTAACTTTACCCTTAAACTTACCCATACCACCACACCTGTCCCTAACTTTACCCTTAAACTTACCCATACCACCACACCTGTCCTTAACTTTACCCTTAAACTCACCCATACCACCACACCTGTGCCTAACCCTACCCTTAAACTTACCCACACCACCACACCTGTCCTTAACTTTACCCTTAAACTCACCCATACCACCACACCTGTGCCTCACTTTACCCTTAAACTTACCCACACCACCACACCTGTCCTTAACTTTACCCTTAAACTCACCCATACCACCACACCTGTCCCTAACTTTACCCTTAAACTTACCCACACCACCACACCTGTCCTTAACCCTACACTTAAACTTACCCACACCACCACACCTGTCCCTAACCCTACTGTTAAACTTACCCATACCACCACACCTATCCCTAACCCTACACTTAAACTTACCCACACCACCACACCTGGCCCTAACCCTACCCTTAAACTTACCCATACCAGCACACCTGTCCCTAACTTTACCCTTAAACTTACCCATACCACCACACCTGTCCTTAACTTTACCCTTAAACTCACCCATACCACCACACCTGTGCCTAACCCTACCCTTAAACTTACCCACACCACCACACCTGTCCTTAACTTTACCCTTAAACTCACCCATACCACCACACCTGTGCCTCACTTTACCCTTAAACTTACCCACACCACCACACCTGTCCTTAACTTTACCCTTAAACTCACCCATACCACCACACCTGTCCCTAACTTTACCCTTAAACTTACCCACACCACCACACCTGTCCTTAACTTTACCCTTAAACTTAACCACACCACCACACTTGTCCTTAACTTTACCCTTAAACTCACCCATACCACCAAACCTGTGCCTAACTTTACCCTTAAACACACCCACACCACCACACCTTTGCCTCACTTTACCCTTAAACACACCCACACCACCACACCTGTCCTTAACTTTACCCTTAAACTTACTCATACCACCAAACCTGTGCCTAACTGTACCCTTAAACTTACCCACACCACCACACCTGTGCCTAACCTTACCCTTAAACTCACCCACACCACCACACCTGTCCCTAACTTTACCCTTAAACTTACTCATACCACCAAACCTGTGCCTAATTTTACCCTTAAACTTACTCATACCACCACACCTGTGCCTAACTTTACCCTTAAACTTACCCATACCACCACACCTGTCCCTAACTTTACCCTTACATTTACCCATACCACCACACCTGTCCTTAACTTTACCCTTAAACTTACCCACACCACCACACCTGTCCCTAACCCTACCCTTAAACTTACCCATACCACCACACCTGTCCTTAACTTTACCCTTAAACTTACCCACACCACCACACCTGTCCCTAACCCTACCCTTAAACTTACCCATACCACCACAACTGTCCCTAACTTTACCCTTAAACTTACCCACACCACCACACCTGTCCCTAACCCTACCCTTAAACTTACCCATACCACCACACCTGTCCCTAACTTTACCCTTAAACTTACCCATACCACCACACCTGTCCCTAACTTTACCCTTAAACTTACCCATATCACCACACCTGTCCCTAACTTTACCCTTAAACTTACCCATACCACCACACCTGTCCCTAACTTTACCCTTAAACTTACCCATACCACCACACCTGTCCTTAACTTTACCCTTAAACTTAACCACACCACCACACTTGTCCTTAACTTTACCCTTAAACTTACCCATACCACCACACCTGTCCCTAACTTTACCCTTAAACTTACCCATACCACCACACCTGTCCTTAACTTTACCCTTAAACTTAACCACACCACCACACTTGTCCTTAACTTTACCCTTAAACTCACCCATACCACCAAACCTGTGCCTAACCCTACCCTTAAACTTACCCACACCACCACACCTGTCCTTAACTTTTCCCTTAAACTCACCCATACCACCACACCTGTGCCTCACTTTACCCTTAAACTTACCCACACCACCACACCTGTCCTTAACTTTACCCTTAACCTGTTAGCCTTCACCCCCGCTTTTGAAAAAATCCTAAGAAATGGCATAATCAGACTAAAACCGTTACAGTTAATGATTCCTTTGCACTAAAATTATAAGTATGTCGTCATTTGAAAGCAGACACTTGGCAGTTTACTGTAATTTCAAAATTATAATTATTTTCATAATCAAAAATAGCTATAATAAGTTTCAAAGTTTTGTGAAGTTATTAGAAATATATTTGTATGAAATATCTTTATGAAAATAAAATTGAAGTTGGCATTTTAGCAATCTAGAAGTGCACTACAGCTGAAGCCACATGTCTGACCATGTTATATTTCAAATCTGAAGATGATAAGTCTAAAACTCTGAATTTTATTAAATGTTTTTCAAGATCATGTCATATGATTTTATTTTGAGATTTCTCTGAAATGTTAACTGATGTTTATTGCCATCTCTTCTGAGCTACCATTCAGTTTATTGTCTCTATTGTTTTGAGGTGCAAACTGCCCATTCAGTTCCAGTCTCCCCAGAACACTTTCACACCTCTCTGGCCAGGTTATGGCTATTATTAAATTATGAAAAAATATATTAGAGAAAAATGGTGTTTTATTTTCAATAGGGAAAAATAGCTAATAAAATATGTATAAATATTGTATAGTATCGTAAAATACCCTCAAAATTCTAAATAGTAATGAGAAAATATTATTGAACAAAAATATATTACACACACACACACATACACACACACACACATATATATATATATAAGCTTTGATCATTTTTAGACAGTGAAGAAGCCAAGTGTGACCCCTAAACGAAGAGGAACAGGGGTTACACTACCAGGACGGGGCAGAAAAAGGAAGCTATCAACAGCTGCAACCAGATTTCTGAGATTATAGGTTCAGAAAAACCCTCGAGTGACTGCAAAAGACCTGCAGCAAGACTAGGTGGCAGCAGGCACTGAGGTTTCAGCTTGTACAGTAAGGCACTAAACACATGCGGTTTCCATGCCAGAACTCCAGAAGGCGAGATGGGTTCATTGAAGTATCAGGAAATCCTCTGAGAAAACGTCATGCTGTCAGTGAGGAAGCTGAAGCTTGGGCCTTCCAACAGGGCAATGATCCCAAGCATACCTCAACTCCCACCAAGGCTTGGTTGCAGAAGAAGTCCTGGAAGATTCATCACCTGACTCGAATCTGTGGAAGACCTCTGGTGGGATTTGAAGGAGGCGGTTGCAGCACACAAACCCAAGAATATTACTGAACCGGAGGCCATGCTCATGAGGAATGGGCTAAGATTCCTCAGAAATGCTGCCAGAAGCTGAAAGGATGTTCAAAAGTGTGGTTGAATAATTTTGAGAGTTGCATTTTCAGTTGAAACCACTTGAAACATTTGCTATTTCAATTACTTTTGTTTGATTTGTTCATTTCAAACTGAAAGTCTATATATTTTTATTTGCAGTGGGTGGTTGAATAATTTTAATTACAACTGTAAACAAACTTTACTCCTTACTAATGAAATAGTTGGCTCTTTTTGGGAATAGGGCCCACAGTTATGCACTACATATTAATGTTCTTTTGCAGCAATATGGAGGAGTTGAAAATAAAGTCAACCTAAGTACCATATTTTTGATGTTCCTTGAACCGTTGATGAACTGTTGTTTTTAAACCTTTTTCACATATTACAAAAAACTGCTGAATGTAATTTACATTTAACCTCAAAGGAGTCATGAACTGCATTGTTTTATCATGTTTCCTTGTGCACTTATAATGTTAGTATGATTTGTACATCAAAAATGGTCATAATTTATCAATAAAAGGCATTTTTCCTACCCTGATTTTGGCCGCTGATTTGAATGCTCAGTTTAAAGGGGCGTGTCTGCTGTGAGACTGTAAACGCCCACTGCTGTGATTGGCCGCTTTGAGACTTCAGTGTAAACGCCCACTGCTGTGATTGGCCGCTGTGAGACTGTAAACGCCCACTGCTGTGATTGGCCGCTGTGAGACTGTAAACGCCCACTGCTGTGATTGGCCGCTGTGAGACTTCATTGTAAACGCCCACTGCTGTGATTGGCCGCTGTGAGACTTCAGTGTAAACGCCCACTGCTGTGATTGGCCGCTGTGAGACTTCAGTGTAAACGCCCACTGTTGTGATTGGCCGCTGTGAGACTTCAGTGTAAACGCCCACTGCTGTGATTGGCTGCTGTGAGACTTCAGTGTAAACGCCCACTGCTGTGATTGGCCGCTGTGAGACTTCAGTGTAAACGCCCACTGCTGTGATTGGCCGCTGTGAGACTTCAGTGTAAACGCCCACTGCTGTGATTGGCCGCTGTGAGACTTCAGTGTAAACGCCCACTGCTGTGATTGGCTGCTGTGAGACTTCAGTGTAAACGCCCACTGCTGTGATTGGCTAACATCTTTGTATATGAAATAGCTAGTATTGCATTTGGAACTCTCTGGAAAGCTTTTAGAACTAATCGTGAAAAGTGTTGATTATAGCATTATATTTAGATCTATAGCATAGGCCTACACCGGTTAAAAATAACACAAGTTGGGTTGAAAATGGACTAACCCAGCAAATGTTTGCTTAAAACAACCCAATAGCTGGGTAAGTCCATTTTCAACCCAACTTGGGTTATTTTTAACCCAGCATTTTTTAGAGTGTATATTTAGATCTATAGCATCTATGACATTATATTTAGATGGTGGCATGAAAGGTTGCAGTGGTGAGCATTGTAGCCGATCACAGACGTGTTGAGCTCATGAATGCAGTGATCTTGTGATTTCTGCACACTAACGAATGCATTCATCATAACTAACAGTGCAAACACAATGTAAATAAGAGATTCATTGATTATAATGGGAGTTCAGAACTCAGTCACTGATAAACTCCTGCTGTTTGATTGACAGCTCCAGTGATTGTAAAGGGAGCGTTTTTTGATTGCTTTCTATATATAATTTAATCACAGTTTAAAAAACAGATTATTTTCATCTACTAATAGAAACAATGTGAAGTTGAGCGTTTTGTCACTGGTTTGATATATTGACATATAGACGAAGTACATCTGACTGTACATGAATCATATCAGAAATCACTGGTCTCAGATCAGGCGTTAGACTGAACACGGTCACTCACATGTTGTGGCATCACTGTCGAGTCCATGTCGTAAAAGTCTGTTTGCAAAGCCTGCGCCAAAACTGCGACTGATTTACCAAAGATTAATAAATAATAAATAATGAACAAATAAATAATGCTCAACTGAGACCTTCACATTGTTGAGAATAAATAAGAACATTCCTAGCATTAGGATCCTTAGGAAGGGAATGGTATTTTTAGTTCGTTCATCTCTCCTCGTCATCTCACTAACACTCCAGTGGGCGGGGCCAAAGTTGCAATGATGCGTTGATCTTCTTCTGCAGATAGGCACATTCCACAACGAGTCGGCCTCTGGGCTTGGTTACAATAAAAGCTGTTTTTGGACTAACAAGGAAGTTTTCAGTTCTGAAACATACAGGATATTCTTATAGTATTGATGACCTCTTATTTGTCAAGAGATCAAGGAAAGTTTGATTTCTCAGTTCATGACCCCTTTAAAGGGTTCTGCCAGGTGCTTCATATGTAGAACCCTTTTAAGGGTTCCCATCATGGGATTTTTGAATTTAGTTTTAAATTCAATAATTTTGCTTACATTTAATTTTTCATTTTAATAGCATTTTATTAATTAAACAGCTCATAGACTTTAAAGAAAAATAAATAAATAACCTGTTTAACTTGAAAGTATTATGCAATCATTTAAAGCATATCTCCTTATATAGAACCTTTTTGGCATAAAGGGTTCTTTAAAATTGCCTTTTTTTTTGGAACCTTTTTCCAAGAGTGATTCAACTTTGGCTTCTGATGTTTTGTGGCATTGTTTTTCATCATCTTCCAGTTCTTCTTAAAAGTAGCAACTGTGAGTGTGGCAGTTGGGAAAACCAAAGCATACTTTGGGCTTTAGGGATCCTAGGGATCTAATTCATCTTCTATTATGTTGAGATTTATAGGAGTTTCTGTTATGTTGCAGGAGTTACCATTGTGTTGAAGAGTAGAGCCTGTGGCTAGGATGGGCTGAGATTAATTATACCTTAAACATTCAAATTATAGATACTGCTTGACGGTTAACAGTGAATATGCAAGTGTATAGTGATTAGTCTCTTTGCTAGTTACATTAGCACATTAAATTGTGTGTTTTTGCTAACGTATAAGGGTTCATTGGTTGTTAAATGCATGCATTAGATTGGATGTTGTGTGCACTTATGTGTCTCTGGTTGTTGTTCTGTATAGCAGTAATTATTTGTTTACTGTATTACTGTATTATACTGTAAATATACAAAGTTTCAATTGAGAGGAGGGGCTACATTTTTTGGTTTGTAGAACTGTGGGTAAAGAGTGTGAAATAAGTTAAGGTAATTAACTTATTGACTGTGACACACTGTGACACACATGACTGTGTGGCAACCCACAGCTCCAACACCATCATCAAGTTTGCTGACGATACGACGGTGGTAGGTCTCATCACTGACAATGATGAAACGGCCTACAGAGAGGAGGTGCACACTCTGACACGGTGGTGTCAGGAGCACAACCTCTCCCTCAACGTCAGCAAGACCAAGGAGCTGGTGGTCGACTTCAGGAGGAATGAGAGAGAACACCGCCCCATCACCATCGATGGAGCACCGGTGGAGAGAGTCAGCAGCTTCAAGTTCCTCGGTGTCCACATCACAGAGGAACTCTCATGGTCCGTCCACACCGAGGCCGTTGTGAAGAAGGCTCATCAGCGCCTTTTCTTCCTGCGACGGCTGAGGAGGTTTGGAATGAACCGCTACATCCTCACACGCTTCTACACCAGCACTACAGAGAGCCTGCTGACTGGCTGCATCACCACCTGGTACGGCAACAGTACCGCCCGCAGCCGCAAAGCCCTGCAAAGGGTAGTGCGCACGGCCAGCTGCATCATTGGAGGTGAGCTTCCCTCCCTCCAGGACATTTACGCCAGGCGGTGTGTGAAGAGAGCTCAGAGAATCATCAGAGACTCTAGCCACCCGAGCCATGGGCTGCTCTCACTGCTGCCATCAGGCAGACGGTACCGCAGCATCAGAACACGCACCAGCCGACTCCAGAACAGCTTCTTCCCACAAGCAATTAGACTCCTGAACTCTTGATCCATCAGGATCATAACACACACTGGACAGAATATCACTCAGCACAACCCACTGTAGATACACACACATTATATACACATTTATTATAATTTATTATTTATCATATAGCACCTATTGCACATTGGATCTCTACTGTGAATAATAATGTATACTGTACATTGTATATTATTATTATTATTATTATAGCGTAATGTATATTGTTTAATGTATGTTTTAGTGTGTATATTGTTTAAAGTATATTGTTTAAAGTATATGTATATTGTAAGTATGTGTATATTGGTTAAAGCTGTGAGAACCACACTCACATTGTGTAAATTATTTATTGTTTATTGTAGAGTTTACTGTGCTGTGAGTAGTTGTGGGCGCATCAGTGTAATCTGATGCTGCTCAAAATGTTGTACATGTCATGTCGTGACTACTATGTTGCTCGGAACTGCACCAAGAATTTCACCTGCTGTTGCACTTGTGTACATGGCTGTGTGACAATAAAGTGATTTGATTTGATTTGATTTTTAATTTAAAGGTAAAGGTAGAGACAGGTGTGGTGGTGTGGGTGAGTTTAAGGGTAGGGTTAGGGACAGGTGTGGTGGTATGGGTGAGTTTAAGGGCAGGGTTAGGGACCGGTGTGGTGGTGTGGGTGAGTTTAAGGCCAGGGTTAGGGACCGGTGTGGTGGTGTGGGTGAGTTTAAGGGTAGGGTTAGGGACCGGTGTGGTGGTGTGGGTGAGTTTAAGGGTAGGGTTAGGGACAGGTGTGGTGGTATGGGTAAGTTTAAGGGCAGAGTTAGGGGCCGGTGTGGTGCTGTGGGTGAGTTTAAGGGTAGGGTTAGGGACAGGTGTGGTGGTATGGGTAAGTTTAAGGGTAGGGTTAGGGACAGGTGTGGTGGTGTGGGTGAGTTTAAGGGTAGGGTTAGGGACAGGTGTGGTGGTGTGGGTGAGTTTAAGGGTAGGGTTAGGGACAGGTGTGGTGGTATGGGTAAGTTTAAGGGTAGGGTTAGGGACAGGTGTGGTGGTATGGGTAAGTTTAAGGGCAGAGTTAGGGGCCGGTGTGGTGGTGTGGGTGAGTTTAAGGGTAGGGTTAGGGACAGGTGTGGTGGTATGGGTAAGTTTAAGGGTAGGGTTAGGGACAGGTGTGGTGGTGTGGGTGAGTTTAAGGGTAGGGTTAGGGACAGGTGTGGTGGTGTGGGTGAGTTTAAGGGTAGGGTTAGGGACAGGTGTGGTGGTATGGGTAAGTTTAAGGGTTGGGTTAGGGACAGGTGTGGTGGTGTGGGTGAGTTTAAGGGTAGGGTTAGGGACAGGTGTGGTGGTGTGGGTGAGTTTAAGGGTAGGGTTAGGGACAGGTGTGGTGGTATGGGTAAGTTTAAGGGCAGAGTTAGGGGCCGGTGTGGTGGTGTGGGTGAGTTTAAGGGCAGAGTTAGGGACCGGTGTGGTGGTGTGGGTGAGTTTAAGGGTAGGGTTAGGGACCGGTGTGGTGGTGTGGGTGAGTTTAAGGGTAGGGTTAGGGACAGGTGTGGTGGTGTGGGTGAGTTTAAGGGTAGGGTTAGGGACATGTGTGGTGGTGTGGGTGAGTTTAAGGGTAGGGTTAGGGACCGGTGTGGTGGTGTGGGTGAGTTTAAGGGTAGGGTTAGGGACAGGTGTGGTGGTGTGGGTGAGTTTAAGGGCAGAGTTAGGGACCGGTGTGGTGGTGTGGGTGAGTTTAAGGGTAGGGTTAGGGACAGGTGTGGTGGTGTGGGTGAGTTTAAGGGCAGAGTTAGGGACCGGTGTGGTGGTGTGGGTAAGTTTAAGGGTAGGGTTAGGGACCGGTGTGGTGGTGTGGGTGAGTTTAAGGGTAGGGTTAGGGACAGGTGTGGTGGTGTGGGTAAGTTTAAGTGTAGGGTTAGGGACAGGTGTGGTGGTGTGGGTGAGTTTAAGGGTAGGGTTAGGGACAGGTGTGGTGGTATGGGTAAGCTTAAGGGTAAAGTAAGGCACAGGTGTGGTGGAATGAGTAAATTTAAGGGTAAAGTTAGGCACAGGTGTGGTGGTGTGGGTGAGTTTAAGGGTAGGGTTAGGGACAGGTGTGGTGGTATGGGTAAGTTTAAGGGTAAAGTTAGGCACAGGTGTGGTGGTGTGGGTAAGTTTAAGGGTAAAGTTAGGCACAGGTGTGGTGGTGTGGGTAAGTTTAAGGGTAAAGTTAGGGACAGGTGTGGTGGTGTGGGTCAGTTTAAGGGTAAAGTTAGGGACAGGTGTGGTGGTGTGGGTGAGTTTAAGGGTAAAGTAAGGCACAGGTGTGGTGGAATGAGTAAATTTAAGGGTAAAGTTAGGCACAGGTGTGGTGGTGTGGGTGAGTTTAAGGGTAGGGTTAGGGACAGGTGTGGTTGTATGGGTAAGTTTAAGGGTAAAGTTAGGCACAGGTGTGGTGGTATGGGTGAGTTTAATGTACAAAACATTCAAAAGTCTTCTTTATTTCATGATGGGAAGGGCTGGCATCATGCTTCAAGCTGATAGTCACATTATATGTACGACACTTGTACATTTTCTCGTCAAAATGCAGCTGCTCCCACAACTATTACACAACATAATTGCTAGTCTAGTTTTGATGAAGACGGTTGCTATAAAAAAGTAAATAAAAAAACTTCGCTATTGTAGTAATTCTAATAATATTGTGACACTGACATGTCAATTTCATAGCACAAGACACGTTTTATGATCATTTTAAAACGTTAAATGTATGTAATACATACTTTAAATCCATTAAATTGAGGAACACTGAATGAACGTCTTCATGGAAAGAGTGATTTATGAAGTAGGTGCATGTCATACCTATATGGGGGTCGGTGGAGCAGCTTTCAGTATTTTGATGAGAAATGCCACCTCTGGCCATTGATTCCGTTGGGTCGTTATCAGTCACAGATACTGTACGGACAATCTGACCCAATATGGCTCAGTTTTTTTTATATGTCTTGCTCTGTCGAGCGGCAAAAGTGATTCTACACAGGCTAAACTGGGTTAGCCCCATGCATTTACATAGTGGGGGAATGGACTGTTTTCCCCCACGTTGACTCCGCCCCCACGCCACGCCCCCAGCTATGACACGACGCCGACCAAGTCTATGTCATAGACAGCAAAAGAAAAACGTTTAATTTTCCGTCAGTCTTAGTACACGATGTAACTACAGAAGAGTCAAGTTTTAAATAGGAAAAATATCGAAACTCTTTGGTCATTTTTGTGCGAGATGCTAACGGTCTAATCAGATTCAATGATCTATGCTAAGCTATGCTAAAAGTGCTACCGGCAGACCCGGAGATCGGCTGAATGGATTCGAAAACAGGTCAAACTCAACTGTTTAACTCTAGGGGAGACGGAAAATGAGCCTGTTTTAAAAAAAAGTGGCGTGTTCTTTTAAGATATGTGGACTAAATCACCAGAAATAAGTGATTCATCACATTTTATCGGTCTGCTGAATCATTCAAAAAAATACATAAACTCATTGACATCAGGTTTGATTATTCATTGATGAATTAAAGACTATTGTTCATTTAAACAGCATGTAGACACCATGTCTGATGTGATCTGTTATGATTACCGTGAGTGCATTGGTTACAGGTCATTATTTCCAATGTTCCTTTTATTGACTGTTATTTGTAAGACATTTATTCATTTAGCAGATGCTTTTATCCAACGAGACTTAAAAGTGAGAGATTTCTCCCATTTGCCTGATGGAAAAGCACATTTGCCCATTACAAACACATCTGCAATGTTTCATCAGTAAACCCCTTTCACTCTCAACAAAACTGAAAATAATGCCCACACTAGTATGCACATCATTCTGACATGTAGTGTCGTCTCCATGGCGACCAAGTGACTTACACCAAGCTGCATCATAGCAACCAGTCACTGTCACACACAAACCTTCCATTTCACATTCCACTGTAAGTTGCCAGGTTGCCTCATTTTGAGATTAATCCCAGCTAACAGATGTCTGTTATAAGAACGTTATTTAAATATTCAGTGTTGGTTCTGGGAACGTTAAAAAATGTTGTTTTCTTGGCGTTAGAGGAACGTGTTTTAAAAGGTATGATATGTGACAATATGATGTAATATGATGTAACATTACAAAAATGTCCAGTTTCCTTAATGTTAAAGGGGTGATAAACTGAGAAATCAACTTTCCTTTGAGCCTTTGGTATATAAAAGTTCATCGTGATATAAGAATATCCTGTAAGATTCAGAGCTGAAAACGTCCTTGTTAGTGAAAGAAAAGCTTTTATAGACACCAGGCCCAGAAAACGAGAGATCTCAGAATATGTCGACCACTGACGTCATAGAACGCAGAAGCGCCGCCTCAAGCCCCGCCCACCGACTCGTGGAGCTAAACGGGTCGAGCAATAAACATGCCGGTTCCAGCTCATGTGCGTAAGACATTGCGTTTGGATTCGTTTGTAAACAAGACACAGGTCGAGACTGGATTTGCGGACATATTGAGATTAAAACACAATGCTGTGCCTTCTGGATCCGACAGGAACGCTGCAACACACTTATGTGAGTAAAACATGTTTTTATATGTGTTAGTATTGCATTGTTACAGATCGTTTGATATCTATCGATTACATACCTTAGCGCTGTCACAGGCTGGAGAAGCTGGTATTGGTTCATTCGTGATCAGACTCGGACTTGTAATGCCAGTGCTCGCAAAGCCCAAAGTCCTGGGGCTATGTGTTTTTCAGACGGACTATCACCTTTCTTGCACGCGCGTGTGTGCTTTCAAAACAATTCCAACATGTACTGAGAGGAGCTGATGCTCATTAAATATGCAAATCTTATCCAATCCTAGCCGTGGGCGTTTACTTCCAAGTCTTCAGTGCGGCACGCCCATCAAATCCGACCGTTTTTCAGAGAGCCTCAAAACCAGTGCAGAAAATAGCCTATTACTTATTCATTATGATTCTGAATGTAGAAACCACGCAAACGTCATAAGTTGACCTCAGACAACAGTATAAAAAACAAAAAAAAGCCTTCATGACCCCTTTATTAGAATGTTATTTAAAGGTTAGTTTGATGTTCCTGTAGCATTCTCTCAATCATTCAAACGCCTGCTGTGAACAAGCACTGAAAGAAAGGGAAATAAGAACACAAACTTTCTTAAGCCACAGCCTTAGATAAAATCAACTGAAGATAAAAAACAAAAGATCTCATCAGAGGAGGATTAAACAACTCCACAAACAGCATTACCAACTTCTCGCATTACTAACCAGACTGACTTTATTTCTGTCAGACGTCTACAGAAGCGCTTATTGAGATAAACAGAGGTTTAGATGTTGGCGTTTGAGGTCACCATTATGGTAATCAGAGTTTGCTTTAGTTGGGCTCTTGACCCTTGACTTTTGTTAAGTTGCTCCTTTTTCAGCAACTGCAGGTGTTTTCAGAAAACATTCCTGCATTGTTAAAGCATATCAACATGTCTGCTTTAATGGTCAAATGACTGCATGAAAGTGGTTTAAACCATTGTTTTTTTATTGAAAAATCCTTCAGCTGATACGATAAAGATCATTTTGCTGAATGTTGATGTTGATGTCTGGGAGTGTATAAATAACTCTGTCATTGTTAACTTTCTGTTTTAAACGTGTTTTGTGTAATTTATACACTCAGAGGCATCAACATTCGGCATATGAATCACAACAGTGGTGACATGCTTCATTCCAGCATACAAAAACACATTCATTGCTCTCGGCGTGCGCCATTGTTGAGTTTTGTATGTGTGTCTCAACGTCTTAACTTTCAAGTCGTTTTGTACAATATTACACAAATCACTTCAGTGTTACAAATTATGTTTATCATGTATTATGACCGGACCCCTGAAATGTAAACATTTTTGTTCAATAATATATTTTCTTTTTTATTCAGCATTTTGAGTGGGGGTTTTTTGGTACTAAATAATATTTATGCAATAATTAATATCTATTTTCCCCACAGAAAAAAAATAAAATAATAATTTAATAAAAAAAAAGACATTCAATTTATGTAGTATTTCAGGTTAAAATAGAGTCTAGGCCTTTAAAATCCAATTTTTGAAGGCAGATTATCGCCATCTGTTGAGAGTATAGAAAGAAAACATGAAATACCATGCACTAGATGACTGTATAGCTCTTGCCTAGTTGTTTTTAGACATAATTACATATTTTTATTAGGTGGAAGATTTAAATATATATTTAAACAATCTCAAAGAATACTTTTTGTCAAGTTTTAGATTTTTTTTTTTTTTTGAAATAGGGATTTAAAGTGTAAGTTTATGCATTATGATTAGCCTACAGTCAAACCTGAACATTGTGTAGAAAGAGAACGCAAGGAAGCATTTTGTAACCCATTTTTTAATTCAGAATTTAATAAAAAAAAAAAAAATGCAATTCATTCAATCACCCTGTGGCACCACATCACGGCGGTGAGCTTTTTCCTGCATTATTACTGAATTATTGAATTGATTTCACATACTCTCACAGTGGTTCATTGTTGTGTGTGTGTGTGTGTGTGTGTGTGTGTGTGTGTGGGAATGGGTGTGTTTATTTCACAGTCTTAATGTTTTAGAGTGTCACATTCCAAGTGTCATAAAAGTGTCACATTCCAAGTGTCATTCAAAACGTAAAATTCTCCGGTCAGAAATGACCAAAGGCCGCTCAAGGGTCAAACCATTTTAATGCAGTCTTTTGATCATTAAAGCAGACATGTTGATCTTTTTAAAAATGCAGAAATGTTTCCTGAAAACACCTGCAGTTGCTGAAAAAAAACGTAACAACAGTCAAAGGTCAAGAGCCCAACTAAAAACTTCTCTTTGATTCACAATAGGTATAGGTCATATTAATATTGCATTGTCCTGTTTCTCCTTCCTCAGAATACAATTTTGTACTGTATTTTTCGAACAATTTCCATATAATATTCTGCACTCGGTGGACATTAAGCGAAGGGAGCAAAAGCATGTCTGGTCTGATCACACAGAAGAGTTACTGTAGCTCAAATTGGGGAAAAACGTAATGCTCCCCATGATAGAAAGGTTTCAGAGCTGTGTAGTGGCAGACCGGTCAGAGTGCCCATAATGAGCCCTGTTCACCACCCAGGGGTGGGTTTACCATTTTGGGGGCCCTAAGCAAAGCAAAGTTAGGATGTGAGGCCAAATAAACATAGTCCAGGGAAACAAAACAGTCCATGTGGGAGTGGCAGAAGGGGCCTGATAATGACCCAGGCCACAGTCAGCACGATGTTCCAAGGTGGCGTAGCAGGTGGGAGGAGCCATGGTGGAGGCTTGGTCAATGGAACCAGGGGTGCTTTCTTTTGTAACACAGCTGGCCATGGTGGAGACCCAGACAGAGCTAAGGAGACACAGAGCCAGGGAGACACTGCAGGTCCGGGGGGCCAAGGTGGAGCTGACGGATCATGGGACCGAGGCTGAAGTGGGGGTCCAGAAGACCGCAGTGGAGCCAGTGTGACAGAGGAACGCAGTGGAGCCGGAGGAAAGGCGTAGCCCGGTGGAGACAAAGGGACAGAGGGCAGAGGTATAACCAGCAGAACGGATTCCCGCGGTGGAGCCAGGGTGATGTCTGAGGGAGCCTGGTGGAGCTGGTAGGATGACGGGCGTTGGTGGAGCTGAAGGGGCATTGAGCCAAGGCAAAGCCGATCGGTCTGAGGACCAAGGTGGAGTCTGGGGCTCAGGGGATGGAGGCGGAGACGGGGAATCCTCACACCAAGGCGATGCTGGAGACTGGAAGACCCAAGGTGAATCCGCCAAACTGCAGGGGCCCAACGTGGATGAGCTGAGGAACTGCCAGGAACCAGAGGAGGAAGAGCTGATGAACAGATTAGACTTGGTAGAGGAGATAGGAGAGGGAGGCTGGGAGGGATCAGGCAGGGGAAACAGAGAAATGGACAAAATGCACCTTAACATTGACGAGATCGGACAAAGAACTGAAAGGCACAGGGAGTACATATACTAGAACAAATGAGGGAGCTAAATGAGATAATTGATTATGTGAATAATGTGGAAAGCATTTCCTTCCCCATTAATGGTAAATTAATATCATGTTAAATATTGATATCCTATGATATGGAAAAAAATATTGTTGAAACCAAAATTAAACAGAGCAGGGAAACACAACAGAACTAATAAGAGACCAAGACATGCCAATGTGGAGATAGGATGGTAATTATTTGGATATGTTGAGGTTATAATGTTGCGTGTCAATTTAAAGCATGTTATTTTGCCTATGTTAAATACAAAATAAAACCTGTTGTTTTTAGGTTTTATACAACATGTAAGAGACATAATTGTTGCAAACATTGAGCTGTGAGATAATAAACGCTTGTTGACACAAACTATTATTGTCTTTTTTTCACGGTAACATAAACCACGAGTTCTCGAGTTACTCTGCTATTGTTTTGACAAGTAACTGACTAGGAGAAATCAGTAGTCGTGTACCTCCTCGCCTCAACTCATCAGAGCTGTTTTGGCAGCAAAACGGGGACTTACAGACAGTACACAACATTAGGCAGGTGGTTTTAATGTTGTGGCTGGTTAGTGGAGAGTACAGTGGTTCTCAGCTGTTTGACTATAAAGCCCCCAAGGTCCACAACAATATTCAAAGGCCCCATGAAATTTCCATTTGTTTGTGACTCGCTGGATAGGGCTTTAGGAAAAGGATTTTAATAATATATCTCATTACATTTTAATAAAATATTTTAAAGCTTGCCTAAAACGGGTATTCATTATAGACTGACCATGGGCCATTATTAAATGACATTTCCAGTTCTAGAAATCACACTTTTACCTCATATATAAAGGTTTTCCAAGATCATGGGAACCCTGGTTATTCAAAGAAAGAAAGAGAGGATGAAAAATGTGTCAGAGTGCCCATAATGAGCCCTGTCCAGCACCCAGGGGTGGGCTTACCATTTTGGAGGCCAAAGTTAGGATGTGAGGCCAAACAAACATAGTCCAGGTTAAACAAAAGTCCATTAGGGATAGGAGGAAGCATGGATCCAGGAGCAGAAGATCAACACGATTTCCCAAGGCGGCGTAGCAGGTAGGAGGAGCCATGATGGAGGCTTTGTTGATAGAATCAGGGGTACTTTCTCCTGTGACGCAGTTGGCCATGGTGGAGACCCAGACAGAGCTGAGGACACACAGAGCCAGGGAGACACTGCAGGTCTGGGGGGGGCAAGGTGGAAGCGGGGGCCCAGAAGACCGCAGTGGAGCCAGTGCGTCAGAGGACCGCGGTGAAGCCGGAAGGAAGGCGTAGCCAGGTGGAGCCGAAGTCCTTTACGTTTGCTGCTTGTCAGACTGTATGAACATGATCCTTGCTGTAAGCCATGTCACACGTAAGATCCATCCATCCATCTTCTTCCGCTTATCCGGGGCCGGGTCGCGGGGGCAGCAGTCTAAGCAGAGATGCCCAGACTTCCCTCTCCCTAGACACTTCTTCCAGCTCTTCCGGGGAGACACCGAGGCGTTCCAAGGCCAGCCGGGAGACATAGTCCCTCCAGCGTGTCCTTGGTCTTCCCCGGGGCCTCCTCCCGGTTGGACATGCCCGAAACACCTTCCCGGGAAGGCGTTCAGGAGGCATCCGGAACAGATGCCCGAGCCACCTCAGCTGTCCCCGCTCGATGTGGAGGAGCAGTGGCTCTACTCCGAGTTCCTCCCGAGTGACTGAGCTTCTCACCCTATCTCTAAGGGAGCGCCCATCCACCCTGCGAAGAAAGCTCATTTCGGCCGCCTGTATCCGGGATCTTGTCCTTTCGGTCATGACCCAAAGCTCATGACCATAGGTGAGAGTAGGAACGTAGATTGACCGGTAAATCGAGAGCTTCGCCTTACGGCTTAGCTCTTTCTTCACCACGACAGACCGGTACATCGACCGCATTACTGCAGAAGCTGCACCGATCCGTCTGTCAATCTCCCGTTCCATCCTCCCCTCACTCGTGAACAAGACCCCTAGATACTTGAACTCCTCCACTTGGGGCAGGAACTCTCCACCAACCTGAAGTGGGCAAGCCACCCTTTTCCGACTGAGGACCATGGCCTCGGATTTGGAGGTGCTGATCCCCATCCCAGCCGCTTCACACTCGGCTGCAAACCGTCCCAGTGCATGCTGAAGGTCCTGGTTAGAAGGGGCCAACACGACAACGTCATCCGCAAAGAGCAGAGACGAAATCGTGTGGTCCCCAAACCTGACACCCTCCGGCCCTTGGCTGCGCCTAGAAATTCTGTCCATAAAAATTATGAACAGAACCGGCGACAAAGGGCAGCCCTGCCGGAGTCCAACATGCACCGGGAACAAGTCTGACTTACTGCCGGCAATGCGGACCAAACTCCTGCTTCGGTCATACAGGGACCGGACAGCCCTCAGCAAAGGACCCCGGACCCCATATTCCCCCAGCACCCTCCACAGGACGCCGCGAGGGACACAGTCGAATGCCTTCTCCAAATCCACAAAACAAATGTGGACTGGTTGGGCAAACTCCCATGAACCCTCCAGCACCCTGTAGAGGGTATAGAGCTGGTCCAGTGTTCCACGACCAGGACGAAAACCACACTGTTCCTCCTGAATCCGAGGTTCCACTATCGGCCGAATTCTCCTCTCCAGTACCCTGGCATAGACTTTCCCGGGGAGGCTGAGAAGTGTGATCCCCCTATAGTTGGAACACACCCTCCGGTCCCCCTTTTTAAAAAGAGGAACCACCACCCCGGTCTGCCATCCCAGAGGCACTGTCCCCGACCGCCACGCGATGCTGCAGAGGCGTGTCAGCCAAGACAGCCCCACAACATCCAGAGACTTGAGGTACTCAGGGCGGATCTCATCCACCCCCGGTGCCTTGCCACCGAGGAGTTTCTTGACCACCTCGGTGACTTCAGCTTGGGTGATGGACGAGTCCTCCTCTGAGCCCCCAGCCTCTGCTTCCTCAATGGAAGACGTGACGGCGGGATTGAGGAGATCCTCGAAGTATTCCTTCCACCGTCCGACAACATCCCCAGTTGAGGTCAACAGCCGCCCATCGCCACTGTAAACAGCGTTGATAGGGCACTGCTTCCCCCTCCTGAGGCGCCGGACGGTTTGCCAGAATCTCTTCGAGGCCAGCCGATAGTCCTTTTCCATGGCCTCACCGAACTCCTCCCAGGCCCGAGTTTTTGCCTCCACAACCACCCGGGCTGCAGTCCGTTTAGCCTGCCGGTACCTGTCAGCTGCCTCAGGAGTCCCACAAGCCAGCCAGGCCCGATAGGACTCCTTCTTCAGCTTGACGGCATCCCTTACTTCCGGTGTCCACCACCGGGTTCGGGGATTGCCGCCTCGACAGGCACCGGAGACCTTGCGTCCACAGCTCCGAGCAGCCGCTTTGACAATGGAGGTGGAGAACATGGTCCACTCGGACTCAATATCTCCAGCCTCCCTCGGGATCCGGTCGAAGCTCTGCCGGAGGCAGGAGTTGAAGATCTCTCTGACAGGAGACTCGGCCAAACGTTCCCAGCAGACCCTCACAGTACGTTTGGGTCTACCGGGTCTGTCCAGCTTCCTCCCCCGCCATCGGATCCAACTCACCACCAGGTGGTGATCAGTTGACAGCTCCGCCCCTCTCTTCACCCGAGTGTCCAAGACATACGGCCGCAGGTCAGATGAAACGACCACGAAGTCGATCATTGACCTACGACCTAGGGTGTCCTGGTGCCATGTGCACTGATGGACACCCTTATGCTTGAACATGGTGTTCGTTATGGACAAACTGTAACTAGCACAGAAGTCCAATAACTGAACACCACTCGGGTTCAGATCAGGGGGGCCGTTCCTCCCAATCACGCCCCTCCAGGTTTCACTGTCATTGCCCACGTGGGCATTGAAGTCCCCCAGTAGAACGACGGAGTCCCCAGTCGGAGCACTCTCCAGCACCCCTCCCAGGGACACCAAGAAGGTTGGGTACTCTGCACTGCTGTTTGGCCCGTAGGCACACACAACAGTGAGAGACCTATCCCCGAGCCGAAGCCGCAGGGAAACGACCCTCTCGTTCACCGGGGTAAACTCCAACACATGGCGGCAGAGCTGGGGAGCTATAAGCAAACCCACACCAGCCCGCCGCCTCTCACCATGGGCAACTCCAGAGTGGTGAAGAGTCCATCCCCTCTCGAGGAGTGTGGTTCCAGAGCCCAAGCCGTGCGTGGAGGTGATTCCGACTATCTCTAGTCGGAACCTCTCAACCTCACGCACAAGCTCAGGCTCTTTCCCCGCCAGCGAGGTGACATTCCATGTCCCAAGAGCTAGTTTCCGTGTCCAGGGATCGGGTCGTCTAGGCCCCCGCCTTCGACTGCCGCCCGATTCGCTTTGCACCGGCCCCTTAGGGTCCCTCCCGTGAGTGGTGGGCCCACGGGAAGGTGTCCTCACGTCGCTCCTTTGGGCTGAGCCCGGCCGGACCCCGTGGGGAAAGGCCCGGCCACCAGGCGCTCGCATACGAGCCCCAACCCCAGGCCTGGCTCCAGGGTGGGGCCCCGGCTGCGCCATACCGGGCGACGTCACGGTCCTCCTTTTTCTTGGCATCATAAGGGTTTTTGAACGTAAGATCTCAGTTGTTATTAATGTCAGACTGTACGATAGTCAAGATGCGCTAAAAACGGACGCATGCAAGAAAACTTGCCCAGAGTTTTATATCATCAACCAATTACGCATTCGGTGACGTAGAGCTGCACAACACACAGGATTGAAATGGTGGCTACAAAGAAATCTCTAGCGCTCATTTTGCTCATAGTTCGTCTGGAAAAACGAAGATAATTTGACGGTCGTCGTACCGTACGAGAAATCACTGCATTATTGTGCGCCAAATCTTCTGACACTGCCAGAATTTCGTCTGAGGTAAAATCTGATCTCAACGGTCATTACTCGGCTGCCGGTGAACATGTCCAAACTAACGATCAAAGACTTCAGATTTTAGCCTAGGGTCAGAGGAATCTTTTAGGATTTATCTCAGACAAATCGTGGCCTGCATGTTATGTGTGGGGCTCCGTACAAAAGTAATCAGACGCCCTCGACTTCAACGTACACCACCAAGCTTTCGACAACTCTTTCAGTCTTTATTTAAAAAAATCCCTGAAAATGGATTTAGGATGGAACCCCGCACATGACATGCAGGAAAAACTAGTAGGCTAAATCATGCGCATGATTTATAAATCGAGGGAACAAATGAGTAAATTGTGTGGACGGTTTAGCAAGTTGAGTGAATAAAGTAGTAAATCGTCCGGACGATTTAGCAAATCGAGGGAACTAAATAGTAGCCTAAATCATGCGCCTGGTTTATAAATCGAGGGAACAAATTTATAATTTGTGCACATGATTAAAAAATTAGTTCTTGCACGTCATGTAATTTAGATTTTGTAAAAGCGTGATTATAAACACGAGGCTGTGGAAGCGAATAGTGAGTAGATAAGTTTATCTGTTCGGCTGATGACGTTTAATGTCCCCGACAAACTTTGTAGTCCAATTTAGATATTTGTTAGCAACTGTCTTTCCAAGATACATAAAATAAAAGCTTTAAAATAAATCACGAATGGGATATTACTGGTGTATTTCATGTCACAGACCTTATTTCAGGCTTTTAACAAAAATCCCATAAAATAAAAAACATTGACTTTGACCATTTTGATGTTATATAGAGGCTGTAGACACTTGTGTTGTTGTCAAATGTAAACTTTTCCTCCTAGTATCCTGTGCCTCCCTCTAGTGGACAATATTGACATTTAGCTGTTATTGGATAATATTGTAATTTGTCATTCACAGTTGAGTTATGGCCATCCTACCAAGTTTGGGATGTCAGTGACTTTAGTATTTTAGTGTTTATTTATTTAATCAGTGACAAGACACATTAATAATACATAACAATATGTAAATGCACCAGATTTAGCCAACACTGGCTCATTTTCATCCGTTGTCTCCCTTATGGCCACTGATGCTCAAACCCTTTAATAATAATAATAATAATAATAATAATAATAATAATAATAATAATAATAATAATAATAATAATAATAATAATAATAACTTAACCTGTTAGAAGTCCAATAAAAAACTTTGTACAATTTTTTTGTTTGTTTTTTTCAAAGGAGGTATGGTATTTTGTTTTGTGTGTGTCATGGTGTTTACTCATGTTAAATCAGCCAAGTATTTTTTTTTTTTTTTGTTGATAATAACTGCTAACATTACAGAGAAATATTTTTTTTTCTGTAGCCTAATACATGTGCGGCCCTCTAATAAAACTGTGTGAACTTTTGTACTTAAATTAGTCATAATAGGCCACACCCAACAAATAAATCGAATCGTATATAGGCAGTTAAAGGGTTTGTTCACCCAAAAATGAAAATAATGTCATTTATTACTCACCCTCATGCCATTCCACACCCGTAAGACCTCCGTTCATATTCAGAACACAAATTAAGATATTTTTGTTGAAATCTGAAGGCTCAGTGAGGCCTCCATAGGGAGCAATTTACACTCTCAAGATCCATTAAAGAACTAAAAACATATTTAAATCAGTCCATGTGAGTACAGTGGTTCAATATTAATATTATAAAGCGAAGATAAGAAGAAGTAAAGACTTATATAGTGAAAACCGATTTCAAAACACTGCTTCATGAAGCTTCGAAGTGAATCGAATCAGCGAGTCGAATCATGATTCGGTTCATGTGTTAAACCGCCGAACTGCTGGAATCACGTGACTTTGGCGCTCCGAACCACTGAATCGACTCACTGATTCGATACGCTCCGAAGCTTCAGGAAGCAGTGTTTTGAAAAAGGTGAGTAATAAACAACATTATTTTCATTTTTGGGTGAACTAACCCTTTAATTGGAAGATAATTATTTAGATAATTATTGGTTTAGCGTTGACCTGTGCCAAGATTGGTGAAGATCCAGGGAGTAAGTTAATCAGGAAATAACAATGGTGGGAAAATGTAGGGGTATAAAAAAAAATTGAGGGGTGATTATAAAACCTCTTCTAATTCTAATATGGCCAGATATATTATCAAAACTCAACCAACTGCCACACTAAAGCAGCACAAACATCTGGAAATCATGAAGATGGATGTGTTTTGTGCATGTTTAGTGGCCAGATGCTCATCGCCATCTTGTGGAGGAATCCTCATACTGCACCCTTGGTTTAATCATGAACCTTTTCTTCACTAATCCACCAATCCAAAATTACAAAACAAATTTGTGAAATAAGGTTAAGCGATATGAACTATGAAGAGATATATCTGGCCAGATTATAAGACATTTGAAATATTATCGCATAAAGGCACTTTAGCTAATAACTGTGATACTCAACAAGGATACTTGCTAAATGTATAATTCAGTTCATGAGGAAGCAGCATCAACGTCTGCAAATAAAGTGGTCAAATTTCTGCAATATTGCACATTGGAAACCGAATCAGACCTATAAATCTCTTGTGGAAAAATGCAAGATTATTGAATAAAAGCTAATTTTTCCATCACTTCATCTCTCCTTCTCTTCTCCTGCCTCTGCCTGCTCCTCTTGGGCTGAGAGAAGAGATAATATGACAAGGTGTTGACTAATTTCAGTGTTATGTGAACTTCTATAAAATTCAATATTGTAAAGGAATTATGACTGGCATTGGAAAAATGGCAGGCCTAGTGTTTTTTGTATGGCCAAACAAATGTATAGATGTCAATATTGTTACTTTAAAATAAGATAATCAAAAGTTTTAAAGCCCCACTGAAGTGCCTTGAAACGCTTAGCATTATTCAGTGTGTTGAAGTAATTTGCACTGAAACAGGAAGACACTCAAAAAAAAAAATATCTCATTGGACAAACTCAATTTAATTGAGGGCAGGTTTCCATCAAATAAATATGTGTAGCCCCAACTCATAAAAAAATAATTAATGCAATGAAAGTTGGTCCAACTCAATTTGATCAAATACAGTTTAAATTATATTTATGTAATTATAACATGACTTTTTTTATACTTGTCAAACTTAAATTAAAATATTTAGTTGGAAAATCAACTATAAGCAGTTTCATTCATCATCATACACAATGAAAATATAAGAAAAGAGGTGTCACTCCATTAACATTTATCACTGAGTGCCCACAGCCACAAATTAAAAAAACATTACAGAAACCTCTCTAAATGTCCAACATAACTGAACATCAAACACTAACATTAACTAGCAACATCATTCCCTTTACAGAAAAACACATAAAATAACACTTTAATCCCTAAATTTACTCTCCTAATGGAGTCCCCTGCAAAGCATGCTGGGAACTGCCCAGTTAGTTGTGTCAACACAAATATTTCATGTAGTTTTAACACAACTGAATTAAGTAAATTAAATTAAGTTGTGACAAAATTAGATATGCTTGAGTAAAGTGAACCAAATTTAAATGTCATGTGTCCCATCTATGAAGGGCATGAATAATTTTTTTTGGTGCAGGGTGGGGCATATCGAACAGCTCCTCCCCTTTTTTAAAAACAGCCAATAGTGTTTAGTTTATATCACAGTTCAGAGCCGTTGAGCTAGATAAAGCCACAGTTTCCTCCTAATCTCCTCCCTATCGCTTTAAAATACAGCATTCTTGGTGGAATTCAAACGGGTCCGATACGTTTTCTGGTCTCTGGACCGACAGCCCAGAGCAAAGCGACTTCCCTACCCCCTATATAGTGCACTGTCTGATCGTTCCCTATCCCCTATATAGTGCACTGTCTGATCATTCCCTACCCCCTATAGAGTGCACTGTCTGATCATTCCCTATCCCCTATATAGTGCACTGTCTGATCATTCCCTACCCCCTATAGAGTGCACTGTCTGATCATTCCCTACCCCCTATTGAGTGGACTGTCTGATCATCCCCTACCCCCTATAGAGTGCACTGTCTGATCATTCCCTATCCCCTATAGAGTGCACTGTCTGATCATCCCCTACCCCCTATAGAGTGCACTGTCTGATCATTCCCTACCCCCTATAGAGTGCACTGTCTGATCATTCCCTACCCCCTATAGAGTGCACTGTCTGATCATTCCCTACCCCCTATAGAGTGCACTGTCTGATCATTCCCTACCCCCTATTGAGTGCACTGTCTGATCATCCCCTACCCCCTATAGAGTGCACTGTCTGATCATCCCCTACCCCCTATAGAGTGCACTGTCTGATCATTCCCTACCCCCTATAGAGTGCACTGTCTGATCATTCCCTATCCCCTATAGAGTGCACTGTCTGATCATTCCCTATCCCCTATAGAGTGCACTGTCTGATCATTCCCTATCCCCTATAGAGTGCACTGTCTGATCATTCCCTACCCCCTATAGAGTGCACTGTCTGATCATTCCCTACCCCCTATTGAGTGCACTGTCTGATCATCCCCTACCCCCTATAGAGTGCACTGTCTGATCATCCCCTACCCCCTATAGAGTGCACTGTCTGATCATCCCCTACCCCCTATAGAGTGCACTGTCTGATCATTCCCTATCCCCTATAGAGTGCACTGTCTGATCATTCCCTATCCCCTATAGAGTGCACTGTCTGATCATTCCCTATCCCCTATAGAGTGCACTGTCTGATCATTCCCTATCCCCTATATAGTGCACTGTCTGATCATTCCCTACCCCCTATATAGTGCACTGTCTGATCATTCCCTACCCCCTATATAGTGCACTGTCTGATCATTCCCTATCCCCTATATAGTGCACTGTCTGATCATTCCCTACCCCTATATAGTGCACTGTCTGATCATTCCCTACCCCCTATAGAGTGCCCTGTCTGATCATTCCCTATCCCCTATAGAGTGCACTGTCTGATCATTCCCTATCCCCTATATAGTGCACTGTCTGATCATTCCCTACCCCCTATATAGTGCACTGTCTGATCATTCCCTATCCCCTATATAGTGCACTGTCTGATCATTCCCTACCCCCTACATAGTGCACTGTCTGATCATTCCCTATCCCCTATATAGTGCACTGTCTGATCATTCCCTATCTCCTATATAGTGCACTGTCTGATCATTCCCTATCCCCTATAGAGTGCCCTGTCTGATCATTCCCTATCCCCTATAGAGTGCACTGTCTGATCATTGCCTACCCCCTATATAGTGCACTGTCTGATCATTCCCTATCCCCTATATAGTGCACTGTCTGATCATTCCCTATCCCCTATATAGTGCACTGTCTGATCATTCCCTATCTCCTATATAGTGCACTGTCTGATCATTCCCTATCCCCTATAGAGTGCACTGTCTGATCATTCCCTACCCCCTATAGAGTGCACTGTCTGATCATTCCCTATGCCCTATATAGTGTGCACTGTCTGATCATTCCCTATGCCCTATATAGTATGCTATGTGACATTAACCGTGTAAAAAATATTAAAAGAGTGAAAAAGTGACCGATTTCAGCCGCAGTTTCAGCGTCTGTTTATAATGTAGGGGGCGAGGCTTCAGATTCTAGAGAGCATTTGATTGGACAGAACATCATGAAGTGCAGCATGATGTCATCAAAATCCTTGATCCACATTGGCAGATTTGAGAGACTTTAAGTTTTGAACGCTTATATCTTCTAAATGTGAATGTTTTGAGCACACTAGCTTATAGATTACAGTATGGCTAACATATTCATGCTAAAAGACAAAAAACTTCCATTTTGATTTCATGGGGACTTTAAGCACTTTCTAAGAATGCTGTTCATTATTTTGACCACTGGGCGGCGCTGTTCGCAAACTTGACTCAAACCTTCAGAGCATGTTGCCAGTTATGCACAATTTCCCTCTGGATAATCCTGTCCCCTCCCCCAAACGAGTCCGGTTTCCTCACGGAAAGGGTGGCGTGATGATGACATATAGCTTAGTAAGTAGTGCTTTAGTAGTTTAGCAGGAGCCCCTGCAGTTTGCAGTGCTGTGTTACCTATTCAAATCCACCCAAGGGTTCACTCTAACCTTTAGATTCTCAGATGGTCAGTTGATGAAACTACTTTCCTGCAGAGTTTAGCTCCAACCCGAATCAAACTCACGTGAAGCAGCTAATCAGGTTCTTCAGGATCATTTGGAAATACACATCAAGGTGTGCTGAAGCAGGTGGGAATACACTTTGAAGGACCGTGGGTCATTGGAGCAGGGTTGAAGACCTTTGATTTACAGGATGAAAGGAACTCCCCTTCTTACTGTAAACGAGAGGTCTTCAACCCTTTACGGAAGTGAAGTGAACTAGAGGGAGAACTACAACTTGGTGATTAGATATAAGTGCAGAAATATTATAGGGACACACATGATCCTACTTTGCGAGCTAACGCAAAATTTATCGAATCCGAGCAGGATTTGAACCGTGATCTCCTGCATGGGAGGCGACACACTAACAAGGACGCCAAAGACCACAGCCTAACGCACCTCTTGAGGCCAGGGGAGTGAGGTTTACACTGAGCGGCTCCTCCCCCAGTTTCTCTTGAAGCCGATGATGAAGTGAGTTAAACTGCAGTTCATGGACTGGCCACTAGAGGCAGACTCCAGGAGGAGCAGAATCTCATTGAGCTCATGTTAAAATGGCCAACTTTACAGCAGAAGAACACATGTTTACAGTCTGGGACACATTGTGCTTTTGGTCTGTACGGCTAATGTTGCCCTTCATGACGACTGTGAGGGGGGGAATCTTTTTATTACTCATTTGTTTGCATTATATAAAGCCTTAAAGTTCTGCATAATTAAGGGCGTGGCCACTTCAAGTGACAGGTGGATAGCCATTTGTCTGCTGTCTGTTATGGTGCGTTCACACCGGACGCGAATGCGCGAGTGATTTACATGTCAATGCAAGGACGCGAATAGGCATTCTGCGGTGCGATTCGCGCGAATGTGGTGGCGCAAATTGAGCAAATTGAGCGTTTGACGCGAATGCCGCGAATGCCGTGAATCGCCAGAGTTGAAAAATCTGAACTTTGGCGGATATTCGTGCCGCGGTACCCAATCAGGAGCTTGCTCTAGTAGTGACAACAATGAGGAGAAAATCTGTATATTAATATCTGGTTCAGACAATATGATTATCACAGTGATAACATTAAATTACATGATACACAACCCAGTCTCTTTTTGTTAAATGTAAGTTTATGTTTGATCAATAATACAAAAGTATAAGTAAAAGGTATAAGAAGCTAAACATGAAATAAAGCAAACAATTCAGTCAAGCATTCAAAGTCAGCGCTAGTCGGCTACAACTGTAACGTAAAGTTAAATAGCCTAAAAATATAAAGTAATGAAACTTCACTTTGCCCTCAGCCTAAACGATTTGCCAGGGAACAAATTATAGATCCATAAGAGCAAAGATCGGCCGTTACAAGACGAATTATAGCTGGAGACGCCACAGAGACATCAGAGCCAGCGGCAGAAGAACTGGCCGAGGAAAGTCTGCTCTCGCCGGGGTTAATGAGCGCCGCTGATCCACTGGAGCTCACAACTCCACAAATGCCAGATCACATGTTCAAATAGGCGCTCTCTTTATAAATAAACCACAGATTTGAGCTTTAAACAACTACATTATCGCCTGAAAAAGTCTTAAAACTACGTTTTGTCACACATTAACAGTAGTATTTTAACAAAAAAGACGTGTAAACACAGCCCATGTCCGCCATTACTCAACGAGACGAGCCGCTGGCAGAAGCCCCGCCCATTACGCAAATCACGTCTGTTGTGCACTGAATGTCACGCGCGAATGAAGTGAGTAAACTCAAAATGTTCAAGCGTCCAACTTCACGCAAATAGCACAATTTATTCGCGTCATTCGCGCCCGGTGTGAACGCCACATTAGTCATCACCTCAGCTCCGCCCACGTCCCGCCTCTTTGCCCATTTCCTGTTATCCGGGAGTGACACGCGATGACAAGATGGCGACGGCCAGCTCGACCCTACTTTATGCTTCACAACTGCTCTTCAGAATCCTATGGGTGACGTCACGGACACTACGTCCATATTTTTTTACAGTCTATGGTTTACACGCACAGCTACGTCCGTTACACTCACCAACCTAAACCTCACTCCCTTTCGGATCACGGCACCAAATGCAACCGGTCCATCTCGACACGCGGGATTCGAACCGAAGTCTCCTGGCCTCAAGAAGCGCGCTAGCTACTGCGATCTTTGGCGTCCTTGTTAGTGTGTTAATTAGGCTAGCGACTGGTGCTATAGGACGTGGTCTTTAGCGTCCTTGTTAGCGCACCCACCTCCCACGCTGGAGACTCCCGCGAATCAAGTAGGAGCGCTTGCAAACGCACAAGCACCGAATCATATTGTTACCAACCATCTCATAATTTTGAACATCACCATGACCGCTTAGTTCTCCATATTGCAGACATTAACAAAGGTAATCAGCCTAATCCAGCTCACGCTTAATGGAAATTATATGAAATTTGTCTATTTGTATTTATTTGTGCATCTCTGGCACCCGTTATTTGTATCTAACTTAAAACATCTGAGAATATATTACACACGTCAGATGTTCCAATCGTGGTCATTCAAGTTAAGAAGATAAAGTAAACTCTTAAATATTACATTTCTAGTAGTAGCCTACTTTTATTCTGCCTCAGACGAGCGCTTCCGCTTCTTCCTCTCGTGTGTGTGTGGTAACGCAGCGCTGTTTTATCATATCACACACATTAGAGTGTGTTAAAGTGACGTTATAATGCTACTCTGTGCGTTCGCTCTGCGCTGCTATGAGACACTTGTTCACACTGCAGTGAGCGAGATCATATTAGCCGGTAAAACATGGCACTCGTGGTAAATCAACACCCGATTTACACAATAAGACTAACTGTGTTGAGCTCAGGCCCGGTTCTAGGCACCTATGGGTGGGCATGCAAATATCCTGGGTAGGCTTTTTTTTCACTGTGCGGGGGTGGGGGGTTATAGACTAGATAGATAGATGATTTTGTGAAAAGGGCCAATTAAATGTCACACAGAATGTTTTTTTTATTCCGTTGCGCTACTGTTCTATCGTTTTTAATTTAAAACATCACCCTCGCATCTTGTTTCCAGGTTACTTTTGCAGAGTATCGTAGCCTACATGATAAAAACGTGGGCTTTCTAAAAGGCGGCACTGAAGTTAAAATAACTTTTAAAAAACGGATCTCTAGACCTGCACTGACCTAGCCTGGCTCCGCCCTCCTACGTACTTCCACTCTTTTTTCATTTTCCTTCAGTGCTCCGTCTGGGACTGCGGTATATTCTTGGGTTTTCTCCGAACAAATTTTAACCGGTCCAATCGGCGAAGGGAGTGGGAGGGAGTGGCTGAGAGCGATGATGTTGATGTTGTGCGCTAGTTTGAGTTGTAGTTCAGTAATGGTTGCTGAGAAAGATGCGAGCGAAGCCGTTCGTTCCTTTGTGGCACCGCTACCGAATATCCAGAAGTTATAGCCGGAGCAAGAACAAGCTTTGCTGAGTTTTGTTGGTGGCCGTGATGTTGTGGCCCTCCTCCCCACGGGGTTCGGGAAAAGTTTGGTTTTCCAGCTCGTTCCGTTAGTGGTGAAGGAGTTATTCGGATGGTAATTGTTTCTCGTGCGGTTGGAAGGTATTGTGATCATTTACAGCGGCTAGTCAGGGATTTTATTGCCGTCCGTCTCCCACCACCCGCGTAAAAACCCTGGCCGAATGACCGACAGCTTTAGACAAACACCAGGTCATGTGGTCATTTAACTGCTGTCCGAATCCACATCTCTGAGTTTTCAAGACTATATCACTTCAAAATTCACTGTTTATGTCCTTTTTGACCCCTGCAGAGCACCGTACGGCTGCGCTTCACTGTCATTTGGATGCATTTCTAGACTTGTATTTCTTTAAATGCTGGCAAGTGTTTACAAGAGCAATATATTTCATCACCGCTCAACAAATAAAAAGAAGAAAAGCACGTAAACATTTGAATTGGGCCGTTATTTACAGCAGCATTTATTCTTATCAAACCAAGCATATGATATTTTATTGACAGCACAATCATGTTACGGACCACGTGAGCAGCCGTTCCCCTTCACAAAATATATTATTCACAATTATATATTAGTTCACAATCCGAATGTTATTTTTTTACAGATTTCCGTTTGAGAAACAGAGGCGAACGCCGCACGACATACGTCACGACCAAACGTTAGCGATTGGTTATGGCAGATCCAGAGCGCCTCTGGGCAGATCCAATAGTTTTACACTTCAGCAGAGTTCCCGCCTTCAGGGAAGTTAACACTTGTCAATGGAGAGCGGCCAGACTCTCTGAACAAATGAAATGTGTGAGAGTCTGGTAGGACCAGGCTAGCACTGACCTGCGTCTCGCGTTTTTAACCAGAAAAACATGTCCTGTGTGAATAGCCCTAAACTGATTAAAAGATAAACAGGGCATTCTTATATCAGTGCTGTTATTTAAGCAGACAGTTTGCCTCGTACATTCAGTTTAACAGCAAGCCAAAGAGGGCAAGGTTGCAACTAAACTATATGTACTTTAAACACTTACATTGTTCTTGCTTCTCTGAGTCTGTCCATGCAATAAATGCACGTTCATAAATGAGCAAGGTTTTTTTAAAAGCTAATTTTAACTTAGCATGAATCAAAAATCAAATCAGAGCTGTACAAGATACATGTTCACGAACACAACTCCTCATAGCCTAATTCACACCTTTTAGAGCTCCGGAGGGCGACGTCACGCAGCCTAAACTCCGCCATTTTGGCAGGCGACCAGGGAGGCGCTAGAGCGGCTGTTGTATTGGTATCAAGGGTGACCAAACGTCCTGTTTTCCCAGGACATGTCCGGTTTTCAAGTCCTGTCCTGGCCCTAATATAACAATTTTCTATCCATACAGAGGGGGCATACTTTAAATGTATTGAAACTTATAAGGAATCTTTGAGTAAACTTCGAGTATCATTTGATCTCATTGCCGGGCCGAGTGTCCAGGTTTTCGGTAATCAAAATATGGTCACCCTATTGGTATCTATAAAATAATTTAAAACCAGAATGTTTAAACCTTACTATTTCAACATGATGGACAGCTGATGTGCGCCAGGATGCCAGAACAGGCGGGGGAACGCAAATGGGAAATCATTTTATCACAGAAAGTTGTTGAAATGCCGTGTATTTGAGTTCATTCTTAAAGGGTTAGTTTACCCAAAAATGAAAATTCTGTCATTAATTATTTAACCTCATGTCGTTGGACACCCGTCAGACCTCAAATGAAGATATTTTAGTGTAAATCTGATGGCTCTGAAAGGCCTCCATTGGCTCAATGCACTTTACACTCTCAAGACCCTTAAAAGCTACTAAAGACGTCGTTACAAAGTCCATCTCACTACAGTGGCTCTACAATAACTTTATGGAGTGACGGGAATAGTTTTTGTGCGCAAGAAAACCCTAAATAACGACTTATATAGTGATGACGATTTCAAAACACGGCCTCATGAAGCTTCGAAGCGTTATGAATCAGTGAGTCAATTCATGATTCGGATCGTGTGTCAAACCGCCAAACAGCTGAAATCACGTGACTTTGGCGATTCAAACTGCTGAATCGACTCACTGATTCATAGCGCTTCGAAGCTTCATGATGCTGTGTTTTGAAATCGGTCATCACTATATAAGTCATTATTTCGTTTTTTTTTGCGCACAAAAACTATTCTCGTCACTTCATAAAGTTATCATCAATGTGCCAATGGAGGCCTTTCTGAGCCATCGGATTTCAACTAAAATATCTTAATTTGTGTTCTGAAGATGAACAGAGGTCTGACAGGTGTCGGACGACATGAGGGTAAGTAATTCATGACAGAATTTTCATTTTTGGGTGAACTAACCCTTTAACTACTTTTGCCTTGCGTACCTAATGGGACCTTATTTTTAGCATTAAATACGATATTTAATCGTGAATAACAGAAGTGCTTTTATATATAAATAACATCAAGAAAGGCTTTTGAAACTAAATTAAGGATCAATAAATAAATACTGAAACAAAAATAAGAAATGACATTTATTGATAATGATTATGACTGTTCCATCGGATGCACACAGCGGCGCTGTTTAGGACGTGTTCGTGTTAACCGCTAACATATAACGTTAATCCATTCACATGTTTTCTCTCGTAAAATGTAAGCGCACAGTAGGCCTACACGTCAGCATTATCATAAACGTGTAAAGAATTTAAGGGTGCGTCTCAGTCAGCTCCTGGTTCAGTAGTCAGGGCACTCATCAGGACATAAGTCAATGGGCTGATCCCTGATCAGTGGCCTAACTAGGGAGCTGATTGAGACGCACCCGAAGTCTGTCATGTAAAACAAGAGTGTATTGATGCAGTTCTGCCTGCTATTCTATCTGTTAATGTTACTCCAGATCAGAGGCTAATGTAAATATTTAGTTTATATGTAGATTTAGGCTTCAACTAAGTTTAATGGGGCAACACAAAAATATTTCAGAGTGCATAAGTTGTAATTTAGTGGCCATTAACGTCAACACTAGGCTGGTCGTAACTTGCGCACAGCTGGTGCTACAGGTGTCCTGACAGGAAAGCTATCCGCTCCTTTATCCATACACGTGAAAAGCACCATTATAGCGATCTGTTATGTTTAATCTATTATGTTTTGCTCTGTAAAAGTCGATGTATTTTGAATTAAAGTGCGACTCCGTTGCCTTGCGCCGGCTGTTCTTGCCTGACAAAATGTCGTTGTAAACAGAATGGGTCATGTGACCTCCGAAGCTCTATAGAGACAGCGTATTTAGGCCACGCCCACACTGGGGGGGAAAACAATCCAACGCTCTCCATTGACTTTGCATTGCGTGAGGCTGCCTCATTGTCATTTCGGACTTATAACAAAAAACAGAACAATGTCTGAAAGCTGATATGTGACAAGGTGTACAGCAAACAAGCTAAAAAACACAGAAATACGTTTGTATAAGCTGTCGACCCAAAAAAACGAGCGTTTAAGAAGATAAAAGTGGATACAGGCAATACGAAGTGACGCTTCAGCAGAAGATTGGGTCAGTTTTGGGATCCTGACACTCAGTATGCCTCAATATGTCTATGTGTGCAGTAAACATTTAGTCACTGTTAAGTCAAATATCCAAATGTCCGTTTTATATATTATATTTCCTGTCGCTGATCATGTTCCCCTCTAGTGTGTGTATCCACTTTTTTGTCCTTAAACGCTCGTTTTTGCGTCAACAGCTTATAAAAACTTCTGGGTTTTGTTTAGCTTGTTTGCTGTACACTTTGTCACATATCAGCTTTTATACATTGTTCAGTTTTTTCCAAAATGACAAGGAGGCAGCTTCACGCAATGCAAAGTCAATGGAGACGGTTTGATTGTTTCCCCCCCGGTGGGCGTGGTCTTCAGATTATGACGCGTTTCGCTCTGTCTCTATAGCACACAAACATTTCTGCCCATTTTTGCCCAGCCTCGCTTTTCTGCTACAGACTGAAGCGCGCGAGTATGTGCCGTTACTTTCAGTCAATAAAGGAAAAAATACTGTTATTTTTGTGATTGTTTGGGGCATTCTACAGCCCTTCATCAAACCTTACAACACTGAGCCCACCTCCGAGTTTTTTTAATCATTTTAATGATAATTCATATGCACAAAAGCGACGCACGGTCCGTGTCCTGGTTAAAGTCGCTTATTTCTCTGGATTTAAACATTCTTGGAAACATTTTGGATAAATAGGGTAAAGTCAGTTAAAATGGGCCATCAGGTAAAATGGGCCAAATAAGGTTGTAGCATCACATCTCTTAACTTTTTCACAGCCAATCACATTAACTGATCCTGCATTGTTGCTTCATGTAACAATAGTTTTGATTGGTCTGAGTTGTTTATGGTGGGCAGGGCAGAGTGTTACATGAAGCTTGTCAGAGAAATAGGAAGGCAAGTGAGCCTGACACATCTCATCCATCATTAATAAGGGTACTTAAGCAATTATAAGTTAGCTTACTAACAAAGCAAAGGTTTGTGAACAATGTTTTGACTTGCTCTTTCAAATAAAAAAGTTTAATTTAAAAAAGAAACTGAACATTTTGTGAAATTTTATGTAGAAATGGCTGGTTAAGCTAAAATGGGCCACAGTTTTCAGCTAAAATGGGCTGCATACACACACACACACACACACACACGCACACAAGCACACACACACACACACACACACACACACACACTTTTACACAGATTTCTTGACTTTTTTTGTCAAAGATGTTCTAATCTTTAACAAAATGTTTGAAAAATATTTGGCAAGCATACATGCACACAAAAGACACTACAGAAACACACACCTATACATCATGATCAATTCATTTTTAATTGCATTTTTTAAAGGAAATATTCGTTCAACTTTCTGTTTAATGAAATACATGTATGGTGTTGTTGTGGCACACTAAAGACAATAGTGTCACTTTACTGTTAAACATAAAATGACCTGTGTTGTTCTCTTATTATATTGGCCCATTTTACCTGAAGGTACACTGTAAAAGAATATTTAAAAAGTAAGTTACCTGGTTGCCTTCAAATTTTGAGTTCATTGAAATTAAAAACTTGAGTTAATAAAATGAAAATTTTTGAGAATCGACATCACCCTTTATTCAAATATTATTAAAAGATTTTGTAAGCATATTGCGTTATTGTGTTTTATTTGTAATAATGCAGTGAAACATGCCAAATTGTGCAATTTTCATGATTTATCACAAAAAAAAAATCATATATGTGGTTCAGATACAATACATTTTTCTATGTTGCTATTTATTAAACCAATTTCCTTTTTCATTTCAATGAACTCAAAATTTTAAGGCAAGCAGGTTACTTACTTTTTTTTAAGTTAAACCAACAATTTTTTTACAGTGTACCTGCTAATACTCTCATAATTTTGAAACAATTATACTTTTTCACATTTAAAATGTATATACATATTTAAGAGACCCATGCTAATTTATAAAAATATCATTAGATCTCATGCATAGCTTATTTGATGGTGATTTACCAAAACGTGGCCCATTTTAGCTGACTTCACCACACAAGTCAACAACATATAGAACACTCTTCTAGTGTTTTTTTGATATTTGAATCTAAAAATCTTACATATTGTGCCTTTAAAGCACACATTCTCACATTACTTGGAAACCGCAAAAACCAAGAACACTTTTCTAATGGCGCGTCATACAGCACACGTTACCTCTTCATCTCCTGTATAACACCATCCGCAAAGCATCTGTCTCTGTTCAAATGAATGCCTGGCTCTGTACAGATAATGCAACTCTCTAATAAAATTATGAGATAAGCCTAATGTCCCCCCAGAATAAGTCACTAATAAATTCTCAGTGAGTAACTCAGCTGTGACTATTATTATATACAAATATTATTATTAGGTCACACTTTATATTAGGTGTATTTAACTATGTACTAACATCAAAAAACAAGCACAATGTACAGTAACACTTTCTATTAGGCCTGTATTCACAATGTGTTATAATACATGCATAATGCCTTATAAACAACCTTATAATGCGTCGTGTCATCTCATGAATCATTGTGAAAAAACAATTTGTGGTTATAACTATTAATAGTATGATGATTTATACACACAATAAACATACTTTTTTCCACTTAAGTTATATTGGATTATACATCCCATAGTTTCATATATTTTACTTTCTACACTTATCATACTTCTTCTTATGAGTGTCTCTTACTGCTTAAAGTTAAAGTGACAAAAACAAAGTCTTCTTTTAAACATCTAAAGTGCTTTATAATGTGCTCATAATATTGGTGCTCTTCATCTGCTTTAAATACAGTGAATGAAGTCTTCTTTATCATGAAGAGGTCATAAGACATTTCCCATAAAGGTAAAATCAAAGTAGAATACATTCACAATGCAAATTATGTTTTATTCATTAAAAACTGTACAATTTCAAGGCATTACCAAATCTAATTTATATGTAAGTATTAATACTGTTGTTATAATTATTAATGAGATGATACAACACATTATAAGGTTGTTTATGAGACATTATGCATGTATAATAATGCATTAATAATACCCTTATGATGCATTATGAATACAGGCTTCATTAGGTGTTATAATTCATTGTGCTCTTAAAGATTATAACCACAATTAGGTAATAATTATATTGTATTCTGACTATTGTTATTTTTAAATATCAGATGATACAACACATCACAAGGTTGCATTATGCATGTATTATAATGCATTAATAATACCCTTATGATGCATTATGAATGCAGGCTTCATCTGGGGTTATAATGCCTTGTGCTCTTAAAAGTTATAACCACAATTAGTTAAGTATTATAATGTATTAAAAACTATTGTTATGATTAAATAGCAGATGATACAACACATTATAAGGTTGTTTGTAAGGCATTATGCATGTATTATAAATCATTAATAATACCCTTATGATGCATTATGAATGCAGGCTTCATCTGGGGTTATAATGCATCGTACTCTTAAAATAGGTAAGTATTATAATGTATTGTAATTATTGTTATGATTATTCATGAGATGATACAACACATTATAAGGTTGTTTATAAGGCATTATGCATCTATTATAATAATGCATTAATAATACCCGTATGATGCATAATGAATGCAGGCTTCATCTGGGGTTATAATTCATTGTGCTCTTAAAATAGGAAAGTATTATAAAGTATTGTAACCATTGTTATGATTATTCATAACATAATACAACACATTATAAGTTTGTATATAAGGCATTATGCATGTATTATAATGCATTAATAATACCCTTATGATGCATTATGAATACAGGCTTCATCTGGGGTTATAATGCATTGTACTCTTAAAATAGGTAAGTATTATAATGTATTGTAACTATTGTTATGCTTGAATATCAGATGATACAACACATCACAAGATTGCATTACACATGTATTATAATGCATTAATAATACCCTTATTATGCATTATGAATACAGGCTTCATCTGGGGTTATAATGCATTGTACTCTTAAAATAGGCAAGTATTATAATGTATTGTAACTATTGTTATGATTATTCATGAGATGATACAACACATTATAAGGTTGTTTATAAGGCATTATGCATCTATTATAATAATGCATTAATAATACCCTTATGATGCATTATGAATGCAGGCTTCATCTGGGGTTATAATGCATCATACTCTTAAAAGTTATAACCACAAACAGGTAAGTATTATAATGTATTGTAACTATTGTTATGATTAATCATGCAACGATACAACACATTATAGAGTTGTTTATAAGGCACTACGCATGTATTATAATGCATTAATAATACCCTTATGATGCATTATGAATACAGGCTTCATCTGGGGTTATAATGCATCGTACTCTTAAAATAGGTAAGTATTATAATGTATTGTAACTATTGTTATGCTTAAATTTCAGATGATACAACAAATCACAAGGTTGCATTACGCATGTATTATAATGCATTAATAATGCCCTCATGATGCATTATAAAGGCAGGCTTCATCTGGGGTTATAATGCATTGTACTCTTAAAAGTTATAACCACTAATAGGCAAGTATTATAATGTATTGTAACTATTGTTATGATTATTCATGAGATAATACAACACATTATAAGGTTGTTTATAAGGCATTATGCATGTATTATAATGCATTAATAATTACCTTATGATGCATTATGAATACAGGCTTCATCTGGGGTTATAATGCATCGTACTCTTAAAATAGGAAAGTATTATAATGTATTGTAACTATTGTTATGATTATTCATGAGATGATACAACACATTATAAAGTTGCATTATGCATGTATTATAATGCATTAATAATACAATTATGATGCATTATGAATGCAGGCTTCATCTGGGGTTATAATGCATTGTGCTCTTAAAATAGGAAAGTATTATAAAGTATTGTAACTATTGTTATGATTATTCATAAGATAATACAACACATTATAAGTTTGTTTATAAGGCATTATGCATGTATTATAATGCATTAATAATACCCTTATGATGCATTATGAATACAGGCTTCATCTGGGGTTATAATGCATCGTACTCTTAAAATAGGTAAGTATTATAATGTATTGTAATTATTGTTATGATTATTCATGAGATGATACAACACATTATAAGGTTGTTTATAAGGCATTATGCATATATTATAATAATGCATTAATAATACCCGTATGATGCATAATGAATGCAGGCTTCATCTGGGGTTATAATTCATTGTGCTCTTAAAATAGGAAAGTATTATAAAGTATTGTAACCATTGTTATGATTATTCATAACATAATACAACACATTATAAGTTTGTATATAAGGCATTATGCATGTATTATAATGCATTAATAATACCCTTATGATGCATTATGAATACAGGCTTCATCTGGGGTTATAATGCATTGTACTCTTAAAATAGGTAAGTATTATAATGTATTGTAACTATTGTTATGCTTGAATATCAGATGATACAACACATCACAAGATTGCATTACACATGTATTATAATGCATTAATAATACCCTTATTATGCATTATGAATACAGGCTTCATCTGGGGTTATAATGCATTGTACTCTTAAAATAGGCAAGTATTATAATGTATTGTAACTATTGTTATGATTATTCATGAGATGATACAACACATTATAAGGTTGTTTATAAGGCATTATGCATCTATTATAATAATGCATTAATAATACCCTTATGATGCATTATGAATGCAGGCTTCATCTGGGGTTATAATGCATCATACTCTTAAAAGTTATAACCACAAACAGGTAAGTATTATAATGTATTGTAACTATTGTTATGATTAATCATGCAACGATACAACACATTATAGAGTTGTTTATAAGGCACTACGCATGTATTATAATGCATTAATAATACCCTTATGATGCATTATGAATACAGGCTTCATCTGGGGTTATAATGCATCGTACTCTTAAAATAGGTAAGTATTATAATGTATTGTAACTATTGTTATGCTTAAATTTCAGATGATACAACAAATCACAAGGTTGCATTACGCATGTATTATAATGCATTAATAATGCCCTCATGATGCATTATAAAGGCAGGCTTCATCTGGGGTTATAATGCATTGTACTCTTAAAAGTTATAACCACTAATAGGCAAGTATTATAATGTATTGTAACTATTGTTATGATTATTCATGAGATAATACAACACATTATAAGGTTGTTTATAAGGCATTATGCATGTACTTTAATGCATTAATAATTACCTTATGATGCATTATGAATACAGGCTTCATCTGGGGTTATAATGCATCGTACTCTTAAAATAGGAAAGTATTATATGTATTGTAACTATTGTTATGATTATTCATGAGATGATACAACACATTATAAAGTTGCATTATGCATGTATTATAATGCATTAATAATACAATTATGATGCATTATGAATGCAGGCTTCATCTGGGGTTATAATGCCTTGTGCTCTTAAAATAGGAAAGTATTATAAAGTATTGTAACTATTGTTATGATTATTCATAAGATAATACAACACATTATAAGTTTGTTTATAAGGCATTATGCATGTATTATAATGCATTAATAATACCCTTATGATGCATTATGAATACAGGCTTCATCTGGGGTTATAAATCATTGTACTCTTAAAATAGGTAAGTATTATAATGTATTGTAACTATTGTTATGCTTAAATATCAGATGATACAACACATCACAAGATTGCATTACGCATGTATTATAATGCATTAATAATACCCTTATGATGCATTATGAACACAGGCTCTAATGTTGTGAAACACTATTGCGGTGTGAATGTGAAAAGGATGCTCAGAATGACAGTTGAAATCGTACTGCTGTTTTATTGATGCTAAAGTTTACTGAGCGTTCTGCGCGGGTTAATCATTCACGCGTCACATCTCAGGATCTGAGGTCTGTTTCTCGCACTTCTATCTTGGATTGCCAAACATGAACTTGTTTTGACATCCACACATCGTCATGTTGAAATGCTCAGAATTATCAACAAAGGCAAAGGTTGATTATCAAGGTGAAGGATGAGACTTTCAAAGCCGCCCGAGAAACTTCACTCAAAAATATGATATTTGATATCAAGGCATGTCACGATATATGCAATTTAATACTTCAATGCTAATAAAATGATCCAAAAATATGAATACTGCCACCTTCCTCAAGTAGGGTACATAACGGGGCCTTGCTTTCTTGCTTTTTGTTTAATAATAATAATAATATTCTAGCATTAGTAAAATCTCAGTTATGTTTATGACGACACGAGTGAATTCCTCTGGGCTGAAAGGTGTCATAGGCACTTCACCATATCTGCTATTTATAGAGTCACTAGAATCATTGCTTTACAGCTCCAGTGTTTATGTAGAATTATTCTCGCCATTATAGAGATTATTAGTGGGTATAACTATTGTAATTGGGAGTTTATGATACAATAGCCTCGTAAACAAGCAGCTATATAAGTAATACGCGACAGGTAATGAGTTTGTTTAGCCTTTTAAGTGAAGATCGACGTGGGTATTCTTTTTTTACACTATTTGCTCTAATGAACTATTTATAGATAATCCCGTTAAATAGTAGGTATTGAAAATACGTTTTAAGATGGGGGGAAATACAATAGCTATAATAAATATCAGAATGATTTCTGAAGGATCATGTGACACTGAAAATTGGCTGAAGAAAATTCAGCTTTGTATGACAGAAATAAATGATATTTTACAGTATATTAAAATAGAAAATCATTATTTTAAATTGTAATAATATTTCACAATATTAGACATTTTTCTGTATTTTTGATCAAATAAATGCAGCCTTGATGAGCATGGGAGTTCTTTCAAAAACATTAAAAATAGTAATGTTTCCAAACATTTGACCAATATATATAAATTATAAATATATATTTCAGGAGTTCCATAACACTTGGTTAACACATTTTGTGTGATGGCATTGCCTTTTTTAAATTAATGGCAGGGTTCTTCTTTCATCTGATTAATTTAGACGCACATTCAGATTTTATTATTTAATGACAAATTATTTGGACTTCCTAATGATAATAATTTTACAGTGTCCTTCATACACATGTCTCACTGATAAAAATGATAAACAAATGTAATTTCTACATTAAAAAGTTAGTTCCGGCAATAATTTAAAACTTAAGTAAATTCTATATTAGTACTCAATTCAAGCTTGTAGAAATTAAAGCGTAAATAGCAACAATATAAAATGTAAAAAATTATTGTGATTTTAACGGTAAAAGACTGTAAAAATACTACGGTGAAAAACAGTTAATTGGTTGACAAAAAGTTTCCGTACTATATACGGTGAATAACTGTAATAGATCTAACCTCACATTTAATTTTACAGTAAAATACCGTAAATTGACATTCCCTGTGTTCACATTTGATGTATTGAATGTATTTTCTTCTTAATTTTTTCTGATCAGTTTTGTACATTAGGGTTTTATGTTACATTTAATGTTGTTAAATTAATATTTATTGCATTTTTAAATGTCATGTGTGTTATAATGATGGTGTTTAGTGTGTGTGTGAATGACACTGTGCACCTTCTATACATTAGTTTTGTCCTCCTAAAAGCTTTGATTCATCATGTGACTCTCATCTCCACTGTGATTGGTGGTTGACAGCATATATCAAAGGTACATAACATATATTAGTATTTCAATAGATTGGTAATTTAACATTATTTCAGTTAATGAAAAAAGTTTTTTACCGTAAATTTACCGTAAATGTTTATGCCATCATAATTATTACAATATAAACCTTTAAATTATACGGTTTTGAAAGTGCTGTCCCGTAAAATCTAAAATGTTGCTGCCGTTTCTTTACCGTAAATTGTATGGGGATTTTTTTTACAGTGACTACTCAACTACTCAAGTGTTCCCATCATGCACTGGGGTTTGAATAATTAATAAGGTTTATGTTGCGCTGTTTTCCAGCTGTATTTACTCTGTTTTATCTTTGCTTTTGTTGTTAGGTTTAGTAACTTGCCATTTTGTGACATCCGGGGTTCATTTTCTACTCAAAATGACACATTCACACTCAAAAATGATCTATTGAGTGTCACCGTCACTGTGTATTGTGTACCAAGTATTGAGTCTCTGTGTTCAAGTGCCACGTTATTTCCATTATGTCGAAATAGTATCTACACAATATCTATTGTGTTACTTACTTAGATATTATTAAGTAGAGCATAGACTTTAAAAGTGTGGTTTAATTCAGTGTTATATTTTTTTGGAGTAAAATGTATTGCAAAGGAAACTTCAACTGAGAAGAAATTACTCAACCTTTTACTGACCAAGTTAAAATTACTTGTTAATTTTACTTAACTTAGTTAAGTAGAGTTTACTTAATTCCATATGTAAAATTTTACAACAAAAGAAAATATGCGTGCAAAAACTTGCCAAAGAAAAATGAAGTAAATCTTACTTCTAGAGAAATAACTTAAAATTACACTTAGCACATTTCATAATGTCATTGTTACATATGTTACATGTAGTTATTAAAGTAATAACTATAAATTATGCATAATTACATGCAGCAAACCCTAACCCTATAGTAAGTACATGTAGTTAATTAATATTACTCAGTACTTAAATGTATAATTACACTGTGACAAAGACACCTTAAAATAAAGTGTAACCTGTCATTGTTAAATATGTAACATGTAGTTACTAATAACTACAAATTATGCATAATTACATGCATAACCCTAATCCTAACCCTATAGTAAATACATGTAGTTAATTAATATTACTCAGTAATTGCACTGTAACAAAGACACTTTAAAATAAAGGGTTACACTTTATTTTAAGGTGTCTTTGTTACAGTGCAATTATACATTTAAGTACTGAGTAATATTAAGTAACTATATAATTAAAATAGGGTTAGGATTAGTGTTATATGCATATATTTATGCATAATTTATTTATAGTTATTACAATAGTACCTACATGAAACAGTGTAATTTGTCGTTATTACTCTATGTAACATATAGTGTAAGCAAAAGTTCTCTTTGCACTTCACCCAGAATGTCATATGCAGAACACATATCAACAAGCTTTTGTTACTGTGGTGAGAATATTTTTACAACATGGCCCCAATAAAGTTTATGACCTATGAGGGAGCTATCAGCAAGCTTGTTTATACACTTCTCCCCTTACCAGAAATAGAGCAATGATAAAGAAAATGGAACAATATTAGGTAACAAGATTTACTGAATCATCTTTAGCACTTTTATTAAATAAAAGGACTTGTCATTAGAACGCCATGTTTGTCTCATATGTATAATGTATAATCGGGAACTCAAGGATATATTGGTTTTGGTCCCCTGTGAGAGGATTCAGAGATGGATATCTAAAAACAAAAAGATATCGATCACAATGAAAATGTGTCTTCTTTCATTAAGATCAAATTCGCTGATAACAGTCATGAAGGTTGAGTGTGGACATATGGACGTACGCAGGCAGATGCATATTGTTTGCTCAACAGTCCCTTTCGCCTCGGCCTTTGGACGCCACACCCTGGCTTTGTTAACGTGGTCATAAAACAGGTCCTGTTGCAGCGACGCCGTAGAGGAGATATGTTATGCCCGTCAAGCTGAGCTTCTCTGTCACACCATTGATAAGAGAGTCCAGAGTGTGCTTGATAATGAAATAGCTCACAGTTTCTCGTTGTGCGCTCGTCTCTTATCCAGCGATGCCGTTACACTGAGCAAACATCGTGAGCTCCTGCGTCTCAATGACAGGTTCTGTTCTGCTCTTAAAGGGTTAGTTCACCCAAAAATGAAAATTCTGTCATTAATTAATTACCCTCATGTCGTTCGACACCCGGCCGTCAGACCTCCGTTCATCTTCAGACACAAATGAAGATATTTTAGTGTAAATCTGATGCTCTGAAAGGCCTCCATTGGCACAATGCACGGTTCACTCTCAAGACCCTTAAAAGCTACTAAAGACGTCGTTACAAAGTCCATCTCAATACAGTGGCTCTAAAATAACTTTATGAATCGGCGAGAATAGTTTTTGTGCGCAAAAAAACCCTAAATAACGACTTATATAGTGATGACGATTTCAAAAGACGGCATCATGAAGCTTCGAAGCGTTATGAAGCAGTGAGTTGAATCATGATTCGGATCGCGTGTCAAACTGCTGAAATTTGGGGATTCAAACTGCTGATTCGACTCAGTGATTCATAACGCTTCGAAGCTTCATGAGGCCTTGTTTTGAAATCGTCATCACTATATAAGTCGTTATTTTGTGTTTTTTTGTGCACAAAAACTATTCTCGTCGCTTCATAAAGTTATTGTAGAACCACTGTAGTGAGATGGACTTTGTAACGACGTCTTTAGTGCCTTTTAAGGGTCTTGAGAGTGTAAAGTGTGCCAATGGAGGCCTTTCAGAGCATCAGATTTACACTAAAATATCTTCATTTCTGTTCCGAAGATGAACGGAGGTCTGACGGGTGTCGAACGACATGAGGGTGAGGAATTAATGACAGAATTTTAATTTTTGGGTGAACTAACCCTTTAAGGCCCTGTTTACACCTGGTGTTCAGATGCGTTTTGGTCGATCGGATCACAAGTGGACGACGCTAAATACAGGTGTAAACAGTGTCTAAAATCTTTTGAACGTGTCCACTTCCAGAGGGAGTTGAACACACATTTCTCTCGTAGTGTAAACGCTCATGTGGTCAAATGCACTGGAACAGCCTCTAAAAGACGCCCTACTCTCCTCCGACTGAGCTAATGCTAAACATTATCCCAGACAGAAACATAGTGTCGGCCCAGATCTGGGTCACATCTGGTACATGTGGATTCATTATGTACCAGATGTGGGCCGGATCTGGGCCAACACAAAGTTGCTGTCTGGGATAGACCCTCCCCTTAAAGGGTTAGTTCACCCAAAAATGAAAATTCTGTCATTAATTCCTCACCCTCATGTCGTTGGACACCCGTCAGACCTCCGTTCATCTTCAGACACAAATGAAGATATTTTAGTGTAAATCTGATGTCTCTGAAAGGCCTCCATTGGCCCAATGCACTTTACTCTCTCAAGACCCTTAAAAGGCACTAAAGACGTCGTTACAAAGTCCATCTCACTACAGTGGTTCTACAATAACTTTATGGAGTGAAGAGAATAGTTGTTGTGCGCAAAAAAACCCAAAATAACGACTTATATAGTGATGACGATTTCAAAAGACGGCATCATGAAGCTTCAAAGCGTTATGAATCAGTGAGTCGAATCAGCAGTTTGAATCGCCAAATTTCAGCCGTTTGGTGGTTTGACACGCGATCCGAATCATGATTCGACTCACTGCTTCATAACGCTTCGAAGCTTCCTGATGCCGTGTTTTGAAATCATCATCACTATATAAGTCGTTATTTAGGATTTTTTTGCGCACAAAAACTATTCTCGTCGCTTCATAAAGTTATTGTAGAGCCACTGTAGTGAGATGGACTTTGTAACGACGTCTTTAGTGTCTTTTAAGGGTCTTGAGAGTGTAAAGTGTGCCAATGGAGGCCTTTCAGAGCATCAGATTTACACTGAAATATCTTCATTTGTGTCTGAAGATGAACGGAGGTCTGACGGGTGTCGAACAACATGAGGGTGAGAAATTAATGACAGAATTTTCATTTTTGGGTGAACTAACCCTTTAAAGAAATCAGGACAGAAGTGTCTGAAAGTGGACAAAAGAGACGGATTAAAACACCAGGTGTAAACGGGAATTTGTCTCCTTCGATTTACCAAAACGCATCTTAACACCAGGTGGAGACGGGGTCTAAAATGCTTTGAGCTTGTCCACTTTCGTCCACTTTCAGAGGGAGTTAAACACACATTGCTCTCGTAGTGTAAACGCTCATGTGGTCAAATGCACTGGAACAGCCTCTAAAAGACGCCCTACTCTCCTCCGACTGACCTAATGCTAAGCATTATGGGACGCGCGCTAGCCAGACGGGATTTAAACTCTCGGCTGGAGACACAAGTTTGGTTTGAAGATGAGAAACGTCCCGAGCTCAATGTTCTCTCTCCAGTCCTGATGTCTAACACACACTCACAGCGTTCGGCTGCTCTTGAGTCTGTCAGAGCAGAAACTAAAGCTGATGCTCTCTGTGTGTTTCTCCGGCGTCTCCGCTCGTGTTCATATGGAAATTACATGAGCTTATTTCATCCATTAGATCTAAAGATCTGAAAAACACCCGCCCATAGACCCTCCCCTCGAAGAAATCAGGACACAAGTGGCTGAACGTGGACAAAGGAGACGGATTAAAACACCAGGAGTTAACGGGAATGTGTCTCGTCTATACCAAAACGCATAGTAATACCAGCTGAGATGCGTTTTCAGCTTTGTTTTCTCTCTAAAGGTCCTTTCACACTGGACGCGTTTTTGACGCGCAAATTATTTGCGTGATGGTTTTATAGTTTGATCAGGTGTTGGTGTAATGAGTGCTTGCACACCGAACACGATTGTGCTGTGGCGAAAAAACAACGTTTATTTGTTTCGCTTCTATGTCGATTTTTTTTAACTTTTTAGAAAAGGCTTAAACCAATCACATACAGTGAAACAAAGGTGACTAAATGTCCAGTTGATGTCATTAGCTATTCAACCAACATTAACGTTTGCCAGGTATTGCATTTCTCATGAGATTACAGCTGTAGTTGTGTTCACAGCTGTACAGATGCAGCTGTGTTTGCCACTGTAGGCTACAGACAACGATAACATCACCTTTTGAGTTAAAACTCGCTTATTTTTTTTCAAAACCTTTTGTCCGCGACTATGTAAAGTGAATGTGTTTCCGTCAGTACGACTGTGGCACTTAAATGTTCACATTGTGACTGAACTGGAAACAGCTGCTCCGGATCGATTGGTTCCTGAAGTGTGTGTGTGTCTTGTCAGATGCGGTGCTACTGTCTCTGGAGGAGCTCCTCAAACTATCCCACAGACATTCGAAAGGAAGTGCTTCTTTAAGACTGGGTGCACCCAAAACCTTCTCTTCTGTTTTTTAAAGGGGAAATGAATTAAGAAATCAACTTTCCTTTGAGCCTTTGATATATAAAAGTTCATTTTCAAGTTTCAGAGCTGAAAACGTCCTTGTTAGTCAAAGAAAATCTTTTATAGACACCAGGCCCAGAAAACGAGAGATCTCAGAATATGTCGACCACAGACGTCATAGAATGTAGAAGCGCCGCCTCAAGCCCCGCCCACCGACTCGTGGAGTTAAACGGGTCGAGGAATAAACATGCCAGTTCCAGCTCACGTGCGTAAGACATTGCGCGTTTGTTCGCTTCATTTCACCGCAGATTCGTTTGTAAACAAGATACAGGTGGAGACTGGATTTGCAGACATATTGAGATTAAAACACAATGCTGTGCTTCTGGATCCGACAGGAACGATGCAACACACTTATGTGAGTAAAACTTGTTTTTTTTATATGTGTTAGTATTGCATTGTTACAGATCGTTTGATATCTATTGATTACATACCATAGCGCTGTCACAGGCTGGAGAAGCTGGTATTGGTTCATTCGTGATCAGACTCGGACTTGTAACGTTATGGGCCAGGGCTCAGACTTGACTTTTTTAAAAGCCATAGTCCCCGGGACTATGTGTTTTTCAGCCTGCCGACGGGCTATCTTAAATAGTGAAATAACATTCTTTTCTTGCACACGCGCACGTGTGTATGTTTCGTGGTCATATTCACTGATCGGGCGACAACATTCAAATCAATCGCGGGTGGATGAGAGATGAGAGCCCTGTGAGCGTTTCTCCAGACGCTTTCAAAACAATTCCCACATGTACTGAGAGGAGCTGAAGCTCATTAAATATGCAAATATTATCCAATCCTAGCCGTGGGCGTTTACTCCCAAGTCTTCAGTTTGGCACGCCCATCAAAACAGAGCGTTTTTCAGAGAGCCTCAAAACCAGTGCAGAAAATAGCCTATTACTGATTCATTATGATGTTTCTAAATGTAGAAACCACGCAAACATCATAAGTTGACCTCAGACAACAGTATAAACATTTTTAAAAAGCCAGTTCATGACCCCTTTAAAGAAAATTAAAAGCTTGTCTTCACTGGATGATGAAGTGTCCGTGTTTTCTCAGCTGTCTGTGCAAATGTTTTGTAAGGTTGGAGCTCTGAAACGCCACAGACATCGCAAATTTGTGTCGAATGGTTTTGACGCAAACTATTCGCACGCAAACGCAAAATATTCGCTTTTTCGCTACGCGTCCGGTGTGAAAGGGCCTTAAGACGCGAGTAAACATTTGACATTTTCTCAGTGGTCTTTGCAAAAAGTATATATATAAAAAAGTTTAGGTTAGCTCTATGTTTGATATCTGTGAGAAGGCACAATTTAACAAAGTCAGATATTGTATAAAGAAGTGTACAGCTGATGATGGAAACGCTGCTGTCCGCGGCCTGTCTGAAATGAATCAACTTGCCACAATAAAACATTTATTTTATTAATACAAATTACTTTAGAAATACACAATTATTTTAATTCAGAATCTCAAAACATCTTAAAGTTTACAATGATGAACAAAACAACAGCAGTAATAAAGTACTAAAATAAAGAAAACCAACACGACCAGAGAAATATTACACAGCCTTTCAGATTTTTATGTTGCTTCATTACTTGTAATGTGAATGAATGTTTGTTGGCTACTTTTTATTTGTATTTTTTTAATAAAACCCCATGCAGCAGACAGTCTTTGTCACGTTTGTCACAGTTTCTTTTTCATTGCAACAAAGATGTGTTGATTTTAAAGTACCATGTGTGTATAAGTGTGAAAGGGCTCTGTTACAGTATAAAAATATTAACAGTCAAAGTCTTCTTTGCACTCTTTAGTACTCCTCTTTGATAGTCATTGGCATAGGCGGTGATACCAGGCCACCGCTGCTACTTGTCACCATGGGAACATTGCCTGCGAGAGCTGAACCAGGTGGGGTGGGTGTGGTTGTGGATGCTGGCTGCGGCTGTTGCATCTTCTTTTTATTGACTTTCCTCTCTTTAGCACGCCGGTTCTGGAACCAGATCTTCACCTGTCAACAACATGCCATGAGTCATACTGAAAAAAAGATTCCCTCAAGAGTTATTGAGGTAAAAGTTGTGATGCGAGAAAGAAATTGATCTTCTATTTCTTACACATTAGCAATGTGGGGGGAAATTACTTTTAAAAGTAATGCGTTACAATATTGCATTACTCCCTAAGAAAGTTGCGATTCGGAGGCCCGTTTGAAAGGCCCCCCATCATTCAGTCGATTAACGATTCGCTAAAAGCGCGTAACAAAATTAATTTAGTAACAAAACATCACTGTGTTGCTCGGAAGCGGGCGATGGTTTTACTGTGGATTTGTTTGGAACTTTTTCGTTGGCGAAAACAGACAGTGTTCTAAGACTAAAATGAAAGTCACCTAACATTAACTTCTTTGTTGTATAAAATCAATAGGCTATCCCATTTGCAATCGTGCTGATATTGGGGAAAACAGCACTCTATGGCCTGTTATACACCGATCAGGCATAACATTATGACCTAATTTTGTGTTGGTCCCCCTTTTGCTGCCAAAACAGCCCTGACCCGTTGAGGCATGGACTCCTCTAGACCCCTGAAGGTGTGCTGTGGTATCTGACAACAAGTTAGCAAATGTTAGCAGCAGATCCTTTAAGTCCTGTAAGTTGTGAGGTGGGGCCTCCATGGATCGGACTTGTTTGTTCAGCACATCCCACAGATGCTCGATTGGATTGAGATCTGGGGAATCTGGAGGTCAAGTCAACGCCTCAAACTCGTTGTTGTGCTCCTCAAACCATTCCTGAAGCATTTGTGCTTTGTGGCGGCGCATTATCTGCTGAAAGAGCCACAGACACCAGGGAATACCGTTTCCATGAAAGGCTGGACATGGGCTCAACAATGCTTAGGTAGGTGGGACGTGTCAAAGTCACATCCACATGGATGGAGGACCCAAGTTTTACCAGCAGAACATTGCCCAAAGCATCACTGCCTCCGCCGCCACGCCTTCTTCCCATAATGCACCTGGTGTCATGTGTTCCCCAGGTAAGCCACGCACACACACCCGGCCATCCACGTGATGTAGAAGAACACGTGATCATCAGACCAGGCCACCTTCTTCCATTGCCCTGTGGTCCAGTTCTGATGCTCACGGGCCACTGTTGGTGCTTTCAATTTGAGCTCCAGTAGCTCGTCTGTTTGATCGGACCACACGGGCCAGTCTTCGCTCCCCACGGGCATCATTGGCCGCCCATGACCCTGTCACCGGTTCACCACTGTTCCTTCCTTGGAGCACTTTTGATAGAGACTGACCACTGCAGAACGGGAACACCCCACAAGAGCTGCAGTTTTGGAGATGCTCTGACCCAGTTGTCTAGCCATCACAATCTGGCCCTTGTCAAACTCACTCAAATCCTTACGCTTGCCCATTTTTCCTGCTTCTAATGACAAAATGTTCACTTGCTGCCTAATATATCCCACCCACTAACAGGTGCCGTGATGAAGAGATCATCAGTGTTACTCACTTTACCTGTAAATACTAAAAACAAGAGCTCAGACAAGGCCATTTTTGACCCAACTTGAATATTGGGGGCATTTTTGCCCACAGCCCCATTCATTTCCAGCTGTTTTTCAAGTGCAAGTAGAGGCCCCTTCTGTTGTGAAGCCCGTGAAACAGGTGAAACATAGCAAAGGCTGCCACTGATGGAAAGTAATGTGTTATGTTACTTTTGCATTAATTTTTTCTCACTTGGACTGGGCTTGCTTATTTGTGTTTTAAATACAAAAAACAACAACAAAAGTTCGATTTTTGGCAATTGTAAAGGCCAAAAGGGAAATGAATAATCCTCAATGCAAATGCACACCTGTACAGTAGAGGGCGCAGCTCAAACAATCCTTTCGCTGTGTTGCCGTTTCAACTTGATCTCACGGGAAAACATAACTATTGTCAAGTGGTGATTTCCTTCCTATCCTTACTGCCTCAAAGTTCGACACCTCACCACCCAAGTGGGCAGAAATCAAACAGGTGGTACAAAAAGCTAGATCTGCACCAGCACCTGGACCAAACGGTGCACCCTATAAGGCATATAAAAACTGCCCTACGGTGCTGAAGCTACAATGGCGATTAATGAGGGTTGCCTGGAAAGCCCAATCTATCCTGTTGGCGTGGAGCAGAGCTGTAACCATTTCCATCCCAAAAGAGAAACATTCCCATGCAATGAGCCAGTTTCGAGGCATTGCCTTGCTTAACGTATGGTGATGGCCAGACGTACTGTATATCCAACTACCTTTTGTCTAACAGCTACATTGACACCAGTTGCCAAAAGGCAGGTTGTGTTGAACACTCTGCCATGGTTTGGGAACAGATCCAGACAGCCAAGCGCAGAAAGTTACATCTCCATGTAGTTTGGCCCAACACGACACGGCTGCTGAAGAGTCTGGAAGAGCTTTTTAGGTGGGCGAGGATGCCAGGAAAATCTCGAAATTTGTCAATTTGGAAAGGGTTTAGGAATGATGACAACACCTGCTCAGTTGACGGAGAGAAGATCCCACTGTTGGCAGAGCAGCCGTTGCGAAGCCAATATACTACCGAACTGTCCGATAAGCACATGGCTCAATCTGTCAAGACGCAGCTTTCAGAAGGCCTGATGAAGATAGACCAGAGCCACCCGCCTGGGAAATTCAAGCTATGGTGCTACCAATTCACCCTTTATCACCAAAGTTGTGCGAGATTCCTACATTGACAGTACAGAGGATGGAGTTGAAGGCAAACAGCTACATCCGTAAATGGCTAGGCCTACCTTGGTGCCTTTCCAATGCTCCACTCTTTGGAAAGAACGCACTCCAGCTACCACTGAAATCACTCAACTTAGGCTTCAAGCTGGAAAAGGTGAGGCTCTTGTTATAGTTGAGAGACTCAACGGACCCAGTCATACAGCAAGCCAAGGCCCCAGTCAGAACAGGATGAAAATAGAGAGTTGGGCAAGTAGTCGACCAGGCCATCAGTCAACTGAAGCTTCAGAATATAGTTGGGGGGGTTAAAACAGGGCACGGAAGGACTGGGGTGGAGAACAGCCCACAAGATGTGGTCCAAAGCCTTGAAGAAAGAGCTTGTGATCTCAAGTCATCAGAATGGAGGATGAAGCTTTAAAAATCAGAGCTGTGAGCCAGCAGAAGCACGGAAGGTGGACAAATTGGGAGGCAGTCATCTATAAGACCATAACTTGGGCCGACATGTGGAAGGTTCCACAGGCTAGACTAAGCCTTATCAGGTCCACAAATGACATCCTTCCAAGCCCACAGAACATTCAGCTCTGGTACGGCTCAGAGACAACCTGCAGTCTATGCGATGCCAAAAATCCCAGCCTACAGCACATTTTGACTCGCTGTAAAGCTGCTCTGACCCAAGGCCAGTACAAGTGGCACCATGATCAAGTGCTTTGAAAACTGTGGTGTTGGACGAATGAAGACTCGAAGCCAAAAGAGCCAGTCCATCTACCAAGCCACAAATATACTTCGTCAGGCAAGGAGCTGCTGCAGAAAACATCAGCGAGAGAGAGAGTGGTCTATTCTGAAACCTGGCAGATGAGAGTCGATCTCAACCAGCAGCTCAAGTTCCCATCCGAGATAATAACCTGCGGCCAGACATCATCCTGTGGTCCATCTCTGCCAAGACAGTAATCATGGCAGAACTCACTGTACTGTGGGAAGAGATGACGGAGTCAGCAAAAAGGAGAAATATAGCAAACTAGTGGCGGCTTGTACTGAAACAGGGTGGAACTCATGTATCTTCTCTGTTGAAGGGAAGAAGCTTTGTTGGTAAATCCACCCAATGGCTGTTGAAGAGGTTTGGAATTACTGGATCGAAGCAAAAGGCAGAGAAAGGGAGCTTCTGGTTATGGCTGAGAAGGAAAGATCCCAGGGGGGTTAACTAAGGATCATGAATGCATGTTCACATTTAGGGCCCTTTCACACCTACCTTGTTTGGTCCGGATTTTCTGACTTTTCAGTGTGATCCGAATCAAAATTACAGGTGTGAAACCTCCCCCGGACCAAACAGACGAAATTTGGTCAGACGAAAAGAGGTAGTCCCGGATCAAACTGAACAAAGGTTTAGTTAGTTTATAGTGTGAAAGCATTTTCTATATTGTTCGCACTTTCAGACCATTTACAGGAAGTTCCGGTGGTTCCCACATAGCCTAAACAACTGAGAGACGAAGACAGAAGATAGCAGGAAAAATAAGCCATGGTAGAGGCAAAGTTTTTATATGAAATATGGTCTGACGCCATAATAATAAGTCAACTGGAAAAAACGCACAAAAATACAGACACTTTCCAAGTATTCTCCTCCTTTCCAGTCTGCGATGATGAAATGTTCGCACAACGAGGATGTTCATTTGGCGAATTTGAACTAGCCTCAAGTATAGTTGGTGCTGCAGGTAGTAATGACAAAGTAATAACAGTATAGTGGCAATGATATGCGTCTGTTCGTTCATTCTTGTCAAAGTTACCCGCTGAAATGACAACACGCTGACGTCAGATGCACGTCCATTTACAAACCAATCAATGTCAAGATGCCGCCCACATAGATGATGACGACAGGACATAAGTATGTCAAAGTTCTTTAGTGCGCTCGCATAATTGCAATGTGAAACCAAACCAAAACTAACCGAATGTATAAAATGTATGAAAACATGAACTTTGGTGCAGACTTTCAGGTGTGAAACGTCCTTAGTCAATAAAGTGAGATTAAATACATAAAGTATATTTGTATTATTTAACATTTAATTATTCCAGATTTTTGTAATACTTGCCGTTTACATTTCAGTTTTTATTCATTTTGAGGAATACTGAATCTGTTTTTTGTGCAAGTGAGATGAGTAAATGCATGCTCACATTTCGTCAATAAAGTGAGATTAAATACATCAAGTATATTTGTGTTATTTAACATTTAATTATTCCAGATTCACTGTTTTTATTCATTTTGAGGACTAAATTAAAGTGAGAAGAGTAAGGGAAACAAGTACAAGTACATGGGAAAACAAAGTAACTCGCATTACTTATGTGTAAAAGTAACTCAGATATTTAGCTGTAAATGAAAAAGTAAGTGTTACTTTGCTAGTTACTTGAAAAAGTAATCTGATTACGTCACCCCCAACACAGCGTATGCATAATGTAGTTAGATATGAATGATGAGGCTCATATGTTGTCATATTTCTGTAGACTGTATTAAAGCAGCTCACCTGTCTCTCTGACAGACTGAGTGCTGTCGCCAGCTCTGCTTTTCTTCTTATTGTGATGTAACGACTGTAATGAAATTCTTTCTCCAACTCCAGACGCTGATGGTCCGTGTACACTACCCGGTATTTGTCTTTTGTTCTGGTCTTACCTCCTAAAAGAAAAACCACCACAACAAATTCATTATTAATTAATAGTCAAGTAAAAAAAAAAATCTCTTTTTATCCTGTACATCTTCTGGACTAAGGGACGATTTCGAAACAACGTGTTTTGTGAGAAATGCTAAACAAATCAAATTGACTATAAGTAATGATAATGTGATAAAAAAGGGTCTTTTTGAGTTGTTTGTTTATCTTCTCTATTAAAAAGTAACTATGGGAACCTAGTGTTTGCTCCCTTAATCAAGCCAATCGTTAAGAGCACACATATATAAAACACCAAGATGTCCATGTTATAAAGGTCTTTGGAATCGTGTCTCTATATTTCAAACTTAGTTTACCCTGTCAGTGGCAAGAGGGGACTTAAGTGGCCTGCAGGTTAAATATTAAAACATACACGGCGAAAGGGAAGGACACCGCCTGTCTAGGGCAACAGCCACAGAGGGAGGAACTCAGATAATTAGGCTTCTCAACCATATAGCATCTTCATCGAAAATCTCACTAGAGACCATAATCTCCAGTTATCATTAACTCAGCCAGGCAACACTTACAATCCTCCATTTTGAAAGCCAGTTATTACTTCCAAGCATTGAGGACTTTAATGTAATATTGATTGTGAGCTAATAAGACTTAATTTGGGTTTTGACTGGGTTACCCAAAGTATAGTCATTAAAAATATTGTCTTGAGGAATTGCCTCAACACTGTCAAAAATGATATGATCAATAAGTTAAGAAAACATATGTTTTTACATTGCTTTAACTCAAAAAAATAAGTTAAGCAATTTTCTCTTTTTTACCAGTTAAACAAGATTCACCTACTTTTTAAGCACGTTTAATGTAAATTAAGTTGAAATGACTTAAACATCCAAGTTGATTGTACTTAAACATTTACGGCAGCAATTTTTCTTTTGTCCTGTGAAGATACTAATTGTATGGCACATCTATTATTTTTCATATAGACTATGAGTGCACTGTAAAAAACATATTTAAAAAGTAAGTTACCACGTTGCCTTACATTTCTGAGTTAATACAATGAACATTTGAGAATCGACATCACCCTTTATTCAAATATTATTAAAAGATTTTGTAAGCATATTGTGTATTTTATTTGTAATAATGCAGTGAAACATGCCAAATTGTGCTATTTTCACGATTTATCACTTTTTTGTGGTTCAGATACAATTATATTTTGAAATTCTATTTATTAAACCAATTTCCTTCATTGTATTAACTCAAATTTTTAATTTCAATTAACTCAACGTTTTTAGGCAACCAGGTTACTTACTTTTTTAAGTTAAACCAACAATATTTGTTTTACAGTGTGTGAAATGGTGTTCACACAGACATTACCACCCATCCCAACTAAATGGACAGCTTTTTTCCAGCTTTTCTATGATTTTTTTGTTTGTTTGTTGACAGGGATATTTTCTTTAACAATATGCTGAAATATCAAAGTTATTTTTGCAATACTGAGATAATTCCAAATCTCGTTGCTTCCATTATGTGATGGAAATATTAGGTCCAACTGTACATGCAAACATATAAAATGTTCTAAATTTTTATCCCATTTTCAATTTTTCATAATCAGCGAGTCCCGCCGAACTGAAGTTTAAGCCGCTGTGAGGTGGAATACAATTGCTTTATATGAACTGCATGACTATATTTTGATTTATTTTTATATATCATTTTTTTTTCAGTTTATTTAAAAAATATCCTTACTGCTATTTCAGTTAACACTGACATTGCTACATACATAGCTGTTAATGTAGTAATAACTATAAATTATGCATAATTACATAACATCTAAACCAAACCAAAATCCTAACCCTAAAGTAAGTACATGTAGTAACTTATTACTTAAGTGTCTCATTACTTAAGTGTATAAACATGGACACCTTAAAATAATAACATATGTTACATGTACTTACCATAGTAATAACAGTAAATTATTCATAATCACATGCAACAAACCCTAACCCTACAGTAAGTGCATGTATAGGTAATAATTCAGTACTTAAATATATAATTACACTGTAACATGGACAATAAAGTATAACCCTTTATTTTTAAGGTGTCTGTTACACTGTCCTACTTAAGTATTAGAGTTAAAATTAGGGTTTGCTTTAGTTGTATGTATGCATACCTTATATTTATTTTTTACTGCACGTAACACGTGTGAAATAAAGCGTTACGAAATAAAGTGTAACCCTGTTTTATGTTGTTAAGTCCACGCGCGCATCCGTGTATTCAGCAGACTTCTCGGCATCCAGACATAAAAAAGAACAAAGAGTGACATCAAAGCACGGGGACTCACACAAATCTCTATTAGCATGACAAACGCGTGAATACAGAAGCCGTAAAGCTGGCACCGAGCTTCGAACTTATTTAAAGTGGCTTTTTGCGAACCCGATATGATAATAATAATCATTGAGCAATACTTTTTCAAAGTGCAATGATTGCAGTCAGAGTTGAAATGCACCTGAGTTTGACGGGGGCGCGCTCCGGCGCATCCAGTCATACGGGTTCCGTCTCTGAGAGTTCGGCGACAGCTGACCGACCGACGAGCTGATGGACGATGGAAGAAGGCCGGGCGCTTGGACAGATGAAAACTCTGGAGGACTGAAGCCCAACTGAGCAGTGCTCGAGGCCGAAGCTCCGGGTCCTGGCCCATAAGGTGTCCATTCCTCTCTCGGAGGAGGGTAGGCAGGGTTCCACGCTCCGGCTTGGCTGTGGTGAGGGTCGTTGGTAATCCCAGGCATGTGATGGTATCCTGTGAAGTCCGGATACTGTGGAGGTGCGGACACGAAATTCGGAGGGTTCAAGCCTGAGTGTCTCACGGAATTTGGGTACATGCTGGTGTCCTTCTCTAAGAGGTAACTCACATACATTTTCCCGCCTGATGACTCCAGTGCATAATATGCACCCGAACAATTGATCTCGGCTCCTCAGACCCAGGTTTCCCTATAACCTGACGGTTCGTCTACCTGGCCGGATTCTCTGAACCCTCCAGCCTCGGTGAATGCCAAAGGTTGCGAGGCTGACGTCACTTTTATGATCACGATCATCACCCTCCCACGGTATCGAAACTGATGCTCCAATTCACAGCGGCCCATGAAAGAATGCAATTACTTATTATATTACTATCCACTGCAAACATGTCGGTAATTGGGAAAATGTAGCTGCAAATGCTACTGTGTGAAAAAAATAAGGCCTACATGTTGCTTAAGTTTACTATACCCTATGATAAATAGTTTTAAAGTAGCCCACACTATGATTTATCCTCTAATTTACGGATAACATTGTATTTAACAAGAAAGTGGCTATTCCCAGATAAAAAATACGTACTATTAAATGCATTAAATATGTACTTGAGTATGTTTTTAGTACAATACATATACTATAATGCATTTTTAATTTTAACGTACGTCTTTTTCACCTGGGTTTGTAAGGTAAATTATTGTTAAAAAAAAAAACAATAATTAAAAGTGTCACCATATAGGCCTAAGAAGCATTCACAAAATTCCCTGCGCGCACCACCATCAAGTTATTCTTTTTTTGGTTCATTTGTTCTGTTTTTTCTTTTGTTTATTGCTTGTCTTTATTTTTATTGGCAACAACATGGCTGGAGAAAATAATTATCATAACTATCCATTCGTAACTAAAGTCATAATTATTCATTCCATTATCATTTTACATTATAAAAACATTACATAAATCAACATTTTATGATTTAACGACATGCGGTAATACAACTTTGTCACTGTTTTAATAGGATATAAGATTTGGCCGAACAAATCGACCAGTTTATACCATATTTCTTACAAAACATTATAACAGTGTATATTTATATAAAGTAGGTTGTATACAATATATACAATAGGCAAACACGACATTCGATAATCATATGATTTAAAGAGCAAAGATCATGGCCATAATATAATCATTTACATTTATGTGATTTTAGATTTTATGGGATGTGCATTAAAATGTAGGCCTACATTTTTAGACCGCACTGATTATATGCAGTCACATATTATATATTCTTAATACACTGGATATTATAAAAAGCTTATTTCAATGCTTTTATGAACCATTAAGAGACAGGCTTAATTATGATAGTAGCTGCATTAAAACAATATAGGCTAACGCTGAATATAGCGAATGTCTGATTTTCAACAGATGATTTATTGTGCCTACATTATTTTTTTTTTAACGGGAAATCATCCAGCCTACTATCGAAATGTGATAGTGAAAAGCATTGATGTCTATAGCTCAATTCTGTGTTTTCAGCCATATATTATAAATATTTCTATACCGGTGTCCCCATTGCCATGTTGTGCATACAAGCATTTTCAAAGCGTGTTTAAATATCACTCTATAAAAAAGAAAGAAAGTTAATTTACTGTATATGGGTAGCATCGATGTTTTCAAGGAGAAATTGGACAGAGATTAAACGAATATAGCAAATTATATTTCAAGATGTCTTCAATCAAGTCTCCTATCATCTAAAACATAAGGCCATAGAATATGGAGAGAGAAAAAATGGAGGCGAATGAAACCGTCATAAAGATATAAAATACATTTTATAAGAACGATATCAAACGATTTATAAAGATAGGCCTATAAAATAATAAATGAGAGCTTTATAATAATGTCTTCATGAATCGTTCGCAGCGAGATAAACTTTTTATTAAAAAAGTAGCTATATTTTGATGTCATGTTGACTTTAAGACACCAAAAAGTGATGGGAACCTTTTGAGAGAAACATCTGCAAATATGTGTGTGATTTATACATGCTGTATAAAAATTAGCATATTGAAGTAGCCAGGTTTTACAAGCGGTCTTTCTACTTCAGAATTTCACGTTTAATTCAGCAGTTTCTTAATTAGGCTAATTGTGAAATTTACTAGCGATTTCTGAGTGAAAATCATTTTTATAGGGGCACATGTTGACCGCGATGCCTCTTCGGTTTCAGAGTTATAAGTGCTGCAATTCAAAGTAGCCTAATATTTCTGATTGTGCAGATAATATCATACAGTTCATGTTGTAATGACAAACATTGACAAATAATTGTATAATCGTGGTAGCTTTATTTTGTATTATTATTGTTATTATTTTTTTAGCAGTTTATACAATTCTTTTTGTATTAAACCTATAGATCGTAAACTTAATTAGGGTAGTTACTATATAGGCTACACACATTATCAGAATATCCCTCATCAAGATAACAGCTATTTCTCCCTAATTTAGTAATTTCCCATTGAGGAGAAATGCTCGACTCTTTTCTCTTCAGGTTTAACATCGTCACTCAACTCTAAGATACTGTAGGTTAAGGTCTGAAAGCGTACAAACAGAAACCATAATATTTACAACCCATAAAGCGCACCAGTAAATAAACATGTTTTCTCCCATCCAAAAAAGACTTTGAGGAAATAATAATGCAAACGATTTTCGTCAGTTCAGCAGGAGAAAAGGGTTTCGGATGGATCTGAGAGGATTTAGATGTGTGGGAAACATTTCACGACCAAGTGTGACTTCCTTCCTTGTGATTGAAATTGGAAGAGCTTTCGACAAAAAGGGTGTCGTCTTCATCGACTTGCTGACTCTGAGAAAGCAACTGATGGAAACTCTGTGAAAGACTGTCATGATTTTCAATGGCTGATGTGAATTACAAATCAATAAATAAACGTCGCAATACATTGGAGCAGTTATATCAGTGTGCGGTTTTTTTTGTTGCTTCAGTTGTCTGTCTCCTTTGTCCTGCACCTGCCATGTTTGAGTTTGAGGATTGTGCACACCTTTTGAGTATTTTTGTCTTTACACGTATAGTCTATTTAGAACCACATCGCCCTGAAGAACCCTAGCTTTATATGCTGAAATGGTTCTTTGTGCTAGAGTTTAGGGTTCTTTATTCCCGCCTTTTTTTTTTTTTAAACTGTAACTGTCAACGCCACCTCATAACTGATTTCCTGGAGCTCAGCTTTACAACACAGACTGTCAACACACTCAACAGGTATTCCTTAAAATGTCTATAAATTATAAATTTAAAAAATCTTAAAAAAGAAAAATGTCTTTTTCTCTTTTAGTTTAGCAGAACATGTGAACAGTTAAGTATACTCATATATAGGCTAGGCTACTATATAGCTACTATATAAATAACAAATATGTATTCCAGTGTTGATGAAAATATAAAAATATGCTGTTTTTGTAGCTCCGCTGTAATTATCTCTGTTTAAAAGGCTACACCTTTGGACCTTTTAGATCGAAAAGCAAGAGTGTACCGAACCCTGATGGTTGATAATAGTCCGGGGGAAAAGCAATGTCTCGCAAAACACACACACACACACACACACACACACACACACACACACACACACACACACACACACACACACACACACACACACACACACACACACACACACACACACACACACACACACACACACACACACACATATATATATATATATTGTTTCTTCCTCACCAGGAGAAATATATTTTAAAAATAGCTACTTAAAAGCTTTTAATAGTCTAAATAAATATGTTAAACTTACTTTTATTAGGCTATACATTTAGCCTATATTTAGTAGCCTAATTTAGCGGATAACAAATACAGTAGTAGATAACTTGTTTTTATAACCAAAAAATAGGTGCAATAAAGCATGTAACAGGTGACTTTTTATTTTTATTTTTTTAAATATAATGACTTGTGTATTTAAGAGTTAGGCTATTATTCATGGCTATATTTTTATTGTATTTTCGGCTAAGTCATATACACACTAAACAGGGCCGTGTTTACGAGAATATACGAGAGAAACGATCGTATACTAATAATTTTAGAATTACGCCTGTGAATCCAGTGCCAAAGAAACAGTCTCGTGCAGGCACCTGCAGGACAACTGCAAAATGACACCTACACCTCCTGGGTCCCTCTGTCCACTTTCGAGGACATTATGTAAGAGTATTTCTCTGACACAGTTTGGGTGTCCTGTAAAGAGCACATTCAGGGCTTTTCAGAGATACCTTTTGTGTTGAGGTTTCACCAGGACAACAATTTCTCCTCTGCCTTTAAAAATGACTGAATGGTCAAATTTAGCACTCTTATGGAAATGGTTCTGACCCATGTCCACATTATTTTTCATGCATCAACATCTCAGGAAAATGTTATGGGGTTTCTAATCAAATATGACTTTCTGTTGCAGAACAAGGCATTGATTTCATAAATGTGTCCACTGTAGAGACACCTGGACTTACAGCATCAGGCATTTTAAGAGACACAAGTGAATACGGAAATAAATTACACATCAATTTTCCTATGAAATATTAGATATTATTATGAAAATGTTGCCAACTATTACGCTTCTTTTTTATAACATGTTGCTCCAAGAACACGTCAATATGCAAATTACATTGATATTGAATGGGAAAACCCATGTATGGCCATTTTAACACATAAAGTAATAATGATATATCAATTCTTGCCATTATATCTTTCATAACATAGTTGAGAATCATCTTTATACAAAGTTTGGTTAAAAAAAATCCTGAAAACTAAAAATTGATTGGTGAATCAAAAAGAAAATGTTTTTGCCTATATACATGTTATTTTATTTTTCCCAGTGTCTCTACAGAGGACATAGCATAACATGTTAATAAAATATAATTTTTCAAAAATGTTTTCCCCCTTGTGTTTCTTATGCTCTAAACAATGTAATGACATGAAAACAATACTAAATCCAAAATTAGTACAGTTTTGATGTACAGAATAGATTATGCTGTGAGGTTTCTTAGTTCTTGTTGGTGGGATCTGTGCTGCTGAACTTATTTCGGCTTTGCTTTTATAGCAGTTTGTGTTGTTTGTTTATTTTGTAATGTTCAGAATTTATCTTTATTATTATTATTATTATTTGTTGAGTGTCATCATTGTTGTGTTTTGTTGATGTGCATGATGACAAAAAAATCTTGTGTTGTTAGATGATGTCACACCTTTCAAATATAAATCTCAGCAGCTGCTTTATTGTGAAATATCCATCTATAAACAAGTATGAATTTGAAATAAGATATTGGTAAATCCATATGCTAAAATAACACGCTAATAATAGTTTGATAATTCTGTCTTGTCTTGTTATAACAAATGTTTTCAATTGTCACACTTTTGACTTGGGCTAGATCTGAAATATGAATATGAATATACAAGGTCCGAGATCCCAAACTAATGGAACACTGATCACCATCATGATGACTTCAAAACAATTACAGTGGTAAACAATATAATTTCTCACAGTGGCATGATTAAAGACGACGTAAGGCAGTAAATGACTGTGATTTCAGCACCATTTTGCTGTTAATTTACAGTAATTCGGGGGGAAAAAATTACCCAACAGGCATTAATTTTACTGTAAATTTCTGACTACAGCAATTTATTGTAAAATAATACTCTTTAATACTGTAAATTCCTGGCAATTTTTTACAGTGTAAGAATGTTTGTTATTGCCTGCGCTTTAGAAAAAGACGCAAAGTGTTTATTAATCCGGGTTGTACATTTGGCCAATGCATTGCAGAGGTAAACAACACTACAAAAACAATTGAGTCTATCAATGATACATAAAGAATGGCTTTTCTTGTGTTCCCTCTCAGAGGGGTCAACAGCACATGCTCTTTATCTAATCAAGAAAAAATAAATAAATCTACCACTATTCATTCTACCTTGGACTACATTTTTGTTTATTTAAATGGGAAATATCCAAGTTAATGGCAGAAAATTATGGAGTGGCCCAAGGCTCTGTATATTAGGCCCTTTCCTACACTGAAAAAACAGGAAAACACATGTTGTCCAATTTACTTAATCGTATTATTTGTGATCTACGCAACAAATTTGTGTTTCTCTTCTAAACATGATTTCATTGCTTTCGATTAATGTAATTCTCTAAAATGTGCAATCTACTAGATTAAATTATTTGGGGTGAATGTGAACCAATTAAGTACTCGAAAATGATTTTTCCTGAAACTGTAGTTCCCAGCATGCTTTGCTCGGGACTTGACGACTAGGGTAAAATTGTTGAAATTAAGTGTTATTTTATGTTTTTGGGCAAAATGAGAAAAAGGGGGAGACTTTATATTGTTTAATAGTGTTTAATGTTTAATTATGTTGGAATTATTCGAACCATTTAAATTACACTGGGTTACCATAGTGGAGAAGAGCGGAGCGATTGCTTAGGTTGTGGACTGACTCAGCACATGTCATTAAAGAGCATTTAACACTTAGCACATATATGATGTGCTATTGCTGGCAAATATAGTGAAAGCTACTGAGTACTGTATTATAGATCAGTCAAGTGACAACAAAAATGTACAAAAATAAATATGTGTTTTGATTAAAGAGGCAGGGTCTCAAGCCCCCGTGTGCACCACTGTTGTTAGGGAGCCATATTAAAATCATTGTGAGACTACTCAATTCGGTTACTTAAAAATTACTTAATTCCATTATGTTGAAATTATGTGAACAAATTATGTATGTTTAACTTAATTGAATTATGTGGAACCGATGTACATGATTAAATCATGTAAATCCAACACACCATTTTTTTCAGTGTATTTTCAAAATTCATGCTGCCCATTATAAGAAAACATGGAATTAGTTTCCACTGTTATTCTGAAGATGCAGTTATATTTCATAATCACCAGATGAAATCTCTAAACTATCCAAGTTGACAGAGTGCGTTAAAGATATAAAATATTTTATAACCAGTCATTTTGTTCTATTAAATTCTGATAAGACTGAGGTATTACTTATCGAACCAAAAACCTGATCTCTTATAATACAATCCACATCTAGAAGGATGTACTGCTACTGTAGTTAAAGGATCTGGGTGTTATTTTAGACAGAAACTTGTCTTTCAAAAATCATATTTCATAAATAAAAAAAAACAGCCTTTTTCCACCACAGAAACATCGCTAAGATACGGAACATGTTATCTGTTTCTGAAACAGAAAAGTTCATGCATTCATGACCTCTAGACTGGATTACTGTAATGAATGACTTGCTGGTTATCCTGCTTCCTCAATAAAAACAGCTACAATTGGTCCAAAATGCAGCTACTAGAGTTCTTACTAGGTCAAGAAAATATGATAACACCAATTTTATCATCTGGTTACCTATTAACTTTGGTATCAATTATAAAGTATTGCTACTGACCTATAAAGCCCTAAATGGTTTAGCTCCAGTGTATTTAACCGACTTTACATCGCCCTACAATCTATCACACTCTTTAAGGTCACAGAACTCTTAGTAGTACCGAGGATATCTGAGTCCACTAAAGGAGGGAGAGGGTATTTCACATTTAGCTCCTAAACTCTAGAATAGCCTTCTTGATAATGTTCAGGGCTCAGACTCCTCCAGTTTAAGTCTAGATTAAATACGCATCTCTTTAGACAAGCATTTACACAATGCATCTCATAACTTTGTACTCCAGTTATATCAGATCATATGCAATTATCTTCCATTTGCTTTTGTGTTTTATCTCGGGATGCCCCTCCTGATGTAGCTTACGCCAGCTCCAGTTTGGATACATTGTTCTGCTTAACCCTTAATCGTCCCTTGGGCTCCAGCTGACCCCACTGGACTTTTCCTCCATTTTTTAAAAGTGTTCCCTTCATCTCAGGGCCATGAGACTCGGTGACTTTTCCTAAATAATCTATCTAAACATGCACAACAAATCTGGGCTTGATTTGGTTGTTCTAAAGGTGTGTAAAATTTTTTTTACCATTTAAGTCCCTCGGGGTCAGATTGACCCCACATTGAAAATGATTGGGAAAGTGTAAAAAAAACGTTTTTTGCACTTTTTTTGTAAAAAAAAAATCAACTAAATCCAGTATAAATCTGAAAATGTCTACATTTATATCAAGATCTGGTTCTAGAGCATAAACACAAAGTGGAACAAACTTTCTGTCTCATACACATATGCACACACACACACACACACACACACACACACACACACACACACACACACACACACACACACACACACACACACACACACACACACACACACACACACACACACACACACACACACACACACACACACACAAACACACACATGTGTGTGACTGCAACAGAGAGTATTTTTATAGAAACTGGCAAATAAAATCAACAAAACTGGCATAAATCTGAAAAAATTCCATACATAAATGAAGGACAAATACTAGAGCACAAATGCAACATGGAACAATCATGAGAAAGAGAGGGAAAAGGGCAAATAAAAGAAAGATGAAAGGCAGCTTAACTTCTGCATAACTTCCCTATGGACCTCTATTGGATAATGTGGTCATTGCACTCTCTCTCTCTTTAACTATAATTCCTAAAGTTTTTCCACAAACCTACAGATGGCGGTATTCTATCTCTAACACATAGAGCAATGTCCAAAAACGATTTATATTTATTTAAGATTATCATTCAAGTGATTTTTTCATAAAAAATTTTTTTTAATGAGCCAATCTATGACATAGTTAAGTATTTGTGCAGTAAATAGGTAAAAAACTACCAAATACCCACAAAAACACAGCATAAATGTATAGTTTAGAAGTAAATAAAAAAAATGATATATAGTTTTCCATGTAAAAAATGTATATTTCCTTATGCAATCGCTCTGTAAATGTTTGGGGTCTATCTGAACCCAAGGGACTCAAACGTAAACCCTGAGGGACGATTAAGGGTTAAATGTTAATTAACTGCATGATTTGTATTATCAATGAACTGTACATTCTGAAATATGGACATTACTTTGACACAGTCACCTCTAAATTGTAATGTAGAAACACGCATTTTAAATGGTTTCAAATGTTTGGAAATTAACGACTAGCTGCTGCACCAACAAAGGCCACTATGTGATACTCACGCCTCATTGGTGATTCCTAAAGGACAGGAAGTGGTTACCACTTGATCTGACAAAAGATCTATTTTTATTAAAAATATTATACACACATTGGTTTTTGTAAACATTATAAATAGATTTTGACATTAACAAATGACTAAAACTCAATAGTACAGTCCAGGTGTAATTATTTTCATCAGGCTGGCGATTAAAGACTGTATTGTGCGATGGGCTTTGGTTTGTGGTGTGCATGACAAGAGTCCTTTTGTGAGTAGCAGAAGGAGAAAGAGGAGGCAGCCAATCAACAAGCTTCAAAACTACAGCTTCCGGGACTCTGTTTTTTGCCTTCTTGTTTTGCAGTGCAGGTGGAGGAGGATGAACACATTCACCACCCAAAGTCCACAAAGTGATAAAAAAAAAGAGAGAGGCTCTTGGGAAGAAGTGTGCTTAAAGGGTTAGTTCACCCAAAAAAGAAAATTAGCCCATGATTTACTCTCCCTCAAGTCATAGGTGTGTATGACATTCTTCTTTCAGACGAATACATTCGGATTTATATTAAAAACTTCCTGGCTAATCCAAGCTTTATAATGGCATGGGTCTCGGGTCACGGGAATGGACTCGATGGGTCGTTTGCTGGTTCATAAAAGTGCATCCATCCATTATAAAAGTGCATCTATCCATCATATAACTGCTCCACACGGCTCCGGGGGGTTAATAAAGGCCTTCTGAAGCGAAGTGGTGCTTTTGTGTAAGAAAAATATTAATATTTAAAACTTTATAGATGAAAATAGCTAACTTCCGACGGGTTGCCGTACACATCGATTTACGAGGAATGCACTTTTATGGACTTCAAAAACGAGTCGATGCCGTTATAATGCTTAGCCAGGACTTTTTCAATATAACTCCGATATTATTTGTCTGAAAGAAGAAAGTCATATACATATACTAGTGGAGTAAATCATGGGATCATTTTCATTTTTGGGTGAACTAACCCTTTAACCACACACACATTATATTATATATATATATATAAAATAAAAAATAATATTCAATATGCATATCAATATGCATATATAATATTATGAAATAAAACACCACTTAAGTATACTTAGAGACTACACTTTAATTTCTTAAATTTCTTAATTTCTTAAACCAATGTCAAAAAAATCAGAGTACTTGTAAAAAGTGTGCTTTGCAATAATTTCAAATTAGTGTTTTTCTTTAAAGTACATTTAAAATAATTTAGTTTTATCTTTTGTGTTTGCTTTAATACACTTAATTTGAGTTGACTAACACTAAATACATATAAAGTAATTGATATTATTAAATGGATTGAAAATAAAATCAATTAAATTGATGTAATTGTAGTGTGTAATTATATTAATATATATTTATATAAGCCAATTTATTGGCTACTATATTGTAACTTCGTCATTACAAATGTGTAATTACAAAAATGACACGCACATTTCAATAAATAAAGTATGCTATATTTTAGTTTACAATAAATGCTTGTAAGTATATTCGGCAGTACACTTATTAGTAACCATATTTCAAAAACAATTTTCTACAATAACACTTCAAAGACAATATTTGAAAAATGTGATGGGAGGAAAAATTATCTGGCATTGCTCTTGCGTTTTCTCAGAAATGTTTGCGTTCCCCCAAGAAACGTTAGCGTAAAATGTTTGGGTTCCCCGAGAAACTTTGTGTAAAATTGTTTGCGTTTCTCTGAGAAACTTTGCGTAAATTGTTTGCGTTCCCCCGAGAAACTTTGTGTAAAACGTTTTTCGTTCTTTGCGTAAAACATTTGCATTCTTTGCGTAAATTGTTTGCGTTTCCCCGAGAAACTTTGCGTAAAATGTTTGCGTTCCCCCATGAAACGTTTGCATAAAACGTTTGCATTCCCCCACAAAACTTTGCATAAAATGTTTGTGTTCTTTGTGAAAATGGTTTGCATCCCCCCGAGAAACTTTGCATAAAATGTTTGCGTTCCCCCACGAAACTTTGCGTAAAATGTTTGTGTTCCTCCGAGAAACTTTGTGTAAAATGTTTGCGTTCTCCCAAGAAACTTTACGTAAAATGATTACGTTCCCCCGCAAAATTTTCTGTAAAATGTTTGCGTTCTTTGCATAAATTGTTTGCGTTCCCCCGCAAAACTTTGCATAAAATGTTTGCGTTCTTTGCAAAAATTGTTTGCGTTCCCCCGCAAAACTTTGCGCAAAACTTTTGCATTCTTTGCAAAAATTGTTTGTGTTCCCCCGCGAAACTTTGCGTAAAATGTTTGAATTCTTTGCGAAAATGGTTTGCATTCCCCCGAGAAACTTTGCGTAAAATGTTTGCGTTCTCCCCGAAACTTTGCGTAAAATGTTTGTGTTCCTCCGAGAAACTTCGCGTAAAACTTTTGCGTTCTTTGTGAAAATGGTTTGCGTACCCCCGTGAAACTTTGTGTAAAATGTTTGCGTTCCCCCACGAAACTTTGCGTAAAACGTTTGCGTTCTCCCAAGAAACTTTACTTAAAATGTTTGCGTTCCCCCGCAAAACTTTGTGAAAAATGTTTGCGTTCTTTGCAAAAATTGTTTGCGTTCCCCCGCAAAATTTTGCGTAAAACATTTGCGTTGTTTGCAAAAATTGTTTGCGTTCCCCCGCAAACTTTGTGTAAAACGTTTGCGTTCCACCGCGAAACTTTGCGTAAAACGTTTGCATTCTTTGCGAAAATGGTTTGCGTTCCCCCGAGAAACTTTGCGTAAAAAGTTTGTGCTCCTCCGAGAAACTTTGCGTAAAGCGTTTGCGTTCTTTGTGAAAAATGGTTTGCGTTCCCCCTCGAAACTTTGCATAAAATGTTTGCGTTCCCCCTCGAAACTTTGCGTAAAATGTTTGTGCTCCTCCAAGAAACTTTGCGTAAAGCGTTTGCGTTCTTTGTGAAAAATGGTTTGCGTTCCCCCTCGAAACTTTGCGTAAAATGTTTGTGCTTCTCCGAGAAACTTTGCGTAAAATGTTTGCGTTCTCCCAAGAAACTTTACGTAAAATGTTTGCGTTCCCCCGCAAAACTTTCTGTAAAATGTTTGCGTTCTTTGCATAAATTGTTTGCGTTCCCCGCGAAACTTTGCGAAAAACGTTTGCGTTCTTTGCAAAAATTGTTTGCGTTCTCCCGCAAAACTTTGCGTAAAACGTTTGCTTTGTTTGCAAAAATTGTTTGCGTTCCCCCGAGAAACTTTGCGTACAATGTTTGCGTTCCCCCGCGAAACTTTGCATAAAACGTTTGCGTTCCCCCACAAAACTTTGCATAAAACATTTGCGTTCCCCCTCGAAACTTTGCATAAAATGTTTGCGTTCTTTGCGAAAATGGTTTGCATTCCCCCGAGAAACTTTGCGTAAAATGTTTGCGTTCCCCCCGAAAGTTTGCATAAAATGTTTGTGCTCCTCCGAGAAACTTTGCGTAAAGCGCTTACGTTCTTTGTTAAAAATTGTTTGCAGGACCTTTCTGACGCAATTACGCAATCTGTGGCACATCACAAAGCAGCGCAAGATGAGAAATTAAGGTTAAAAATTATATATATATATATATATATATATTTATTTAAATGGTTTGTCTAGATAAGACCTTATTCCTTGTCTGGAATGTTTTCCTCGAAAAACGTAATTTCTTTTTGCCTGACGAAAGAAAGACATGAACATCTTGGATGAGATGGGGGCGAGTAAAATATCAGGAAATTTTCATTTTGAAGTGAACTAATCCTTTAAGGGCTTCGTATGAAATTATGAGTCGCACAGGTATATGCCAAAAATTATTAAGAAATTAAGTAAAGATATTTTGTAAATGTGTAAATATATCAAAAATGTATTATTAATAGTAATATGCCTTGCTAAGGACTTCATTTGGACAACTTTAAAGGCGATTTTCTCAATATTTAGATTTTTTTGCACCCTCAGATTCCAGATTTTCAAATAGTCCTATCTAACAAACCATACATCAATGGAAAGCTTATTTATTCAGCTTTGTATAATATTATATAATATGTATAAATCTCAATTTAAAAAAAATTTACCCTTATGACTGGACCTTATGATTGTGGTCCAGGGTCACATATAAAGATGTACTCAACTCCTCCTTAAGTGGGTAAAAAAAAAAACACTCTTATTTCAACTAATTGTCTTTAATATGAATGTAAAATATAATACATTTTCATTTAATTGTAAATAGCATACAGTTAAGTGTCTGAAAACATTACATTCAGTTAAGTACAGTATACTATTATTAAGCATGCTAAAGTGTGCATGTTTTTCCACAAAGGCCAGTACCACTTTCCATTTTTGTTCACTGAATAATACCCACTGAGGCCATCGGATACATCCACTCCTCCATGATTCTGTGTGGAAAATGATGGGACATATTTCAAACTCACATATTTAAAGGCAAAACACGTCTCAGGTCATTAGATAAAATCTCAACACATCTGCACAACACCACAGAATAAATTCTACTCACTTGTTGCAGTCTCACACTGAAGCAGGAACTGGAACAGTTCACTTGATCTCCATTGGCTGAATGGAAGGAGGAATCACATCAGCACTCTCGTGTTTTTCCATTCGCCAAACAGAAGTTGGTTGTCTCTGATTCGTTTCGTGCTTCCACAGGGTGCATTTCTGGACAGTTTGTCGAAAGCTTCAAATGGTCCCACAGTCCCAGATGTTCTACTCCAGTTGGTTCCCAAATGGTATTGGGCCAGACCTTTGTAGCTACAGCCATTGTTTTGTTGCACCTGTTGTCTTCATAGCGTATAAGAAAAATCCATTTCCACTTGTAATGAAGTCTTGTAATCTGTCACTTCCTCACAGGAAGGAGAACTAGTCCTTATGAACATGTCTTGCCATGGTCTCTTCATTGGGATTGTCATTAAAGAGGATGAAATGAAAAGTTGAAACTACTCCAGAGATAACTTGAGGCCTAGGTGTTCAACTTAATTTCCTGTTGATTTTGTGAAGCAGTGGATCTGTATTGTATAAAGTGCTATACAAATGAATGTAACTTGGCTTGCTCCCCAAAGTTTATCTACAGAATTGCGCCATTCAAAGCTCTAACATTACAGAAGTAACATATGGTTTGATGGAAAAAAGTCCAATGCATTATCAATCAAGCCAATAATGTGGGCCGTTCATACAAAGCATTCAACATTGCATTTATTTGAGCTTTTATTTTCTCAAAACATTTCAAAGAAAATCTGTAATTGGAGTTGCTTCAAATAGCTAGAACTCTTGTAAACAGCATCTGTCAATACAATTCTTGTATAATTAGTATACATGGATTATTTATAAGCTCGAGAAATATGCATATTTTGCTTTACCACAGAACTATTGAAACCAACTTGGGGGGAATCAAGAAATGGTGACAAAGTGAATGCATCTGTTGAGCGATGTCTATTGTGAATAAAAAAACATCTGTAGGGACTTCTCAGTATTGCTGAACACTGTTCTGCCTCAACAATCTAATAAAAGTCATAATATCAACTTCCATGAGTGCTGTTGCTCACTGCCGTTCGTCAGAGACAGTGCTCACACCGACAACTGGTTGGATAGATTCATTATTACATTCATCATAACATCTGGAACTATACTCAGTCCATGAAAGGACAACAAGCTTCCATTTTGTATTGTGTAGGGCTGTCATTACGGATTAGCTGAATAATATGGCGGATCAAATGTAAAAAAAAACAAAAAAACACGTACAATAAAAATAGGTTTAATTTGAGAGAGATTACATAAATCTCATCTGTGCATGTATTTGTTGGCTATGAATAAGGCTGGGTGTTTCTGTGCATGGGTTGAGAGAGAGAGAGAGAGAGAGAGAGAGAGAGAGAGAGAGAGCAGAAGGAGAAACCGATATTGTGACTGAAACTGCACGAAACTTGCTAAAAAGACCCATTGTGTTTGTGAGAGAATAACACTGTGGGAAGGAGAGGAGCCAGATTCTTCGGCCTCATGAAGCTTCGAAGCGTTATGAATCAGTGAGTCGATTCAGCAGTTTGGATCGCCAAATTTCAGCAGTTTGACACGCGATCCGAATCATGAATCGACTCACTGATTCATAACGCTTCGAAGCTTCATGAGGCCGTGTTTTGAAATCGTCATCACTATATAAGTCGTTATTTAGGGTTTTTTTGCGCAAAAAAACTAATTCTCGTCACTTCATAAAGTTATTGTAGAGCCACTGTAGTGAGATGGACTTTGTAACGACGTCTTTAGTAGCTTTTAAGGGTCTTGAGAGTGAACCGTGCATTGAGCCAATGGATTTCATTTTTGGGTGAACTAACCCTTTAAAGGGGACCTATTATGCAAAATTCACTTTTATTAGGTGTTTGAACACAGATGTGTGTCCAGAGTGTTTAAACAACCAGCCTATAATGGTAAAAATCCACCCACTCCTTTTTTATAATCCCCATAAATCGTAAGCGGTCTCTCCAAACGAGCAGTTCCAGAAGCCCCGCCCACAACTCCGTCCTATTCGCATAGCTCCTCCCCTGAGTGAGCTGTACACAGTCCGTCATGTTTATCTCCATTTAACAGCAACATTAAAGTAAGAAATGTGTTCTTATTAAAGCTACTAAAGTTACTCAGTCAAGAGCAGTGAGTGATTTTCTGTTTGATTCATATTAAAGTCCCAGTGAACCAGAAGTTGCAACTGATTTTATTTCAGTGCTGTGACGTATTTCCAAGCGAAACAGAATATTGTATAGAAGGCAGGGTTTTACTTCAGAAATCCTCCTCTCCATCTCTCGCTCATAGCAGACTAACGGTTGGAGGGTTGGAGGGGAGTGGTTAAGGATATTCAAACCCAAGCCGTCGCATAGTCGTCAGCGGAAAGGGAACGCCATTCAAGACCGGAAGCTACTTTTCAGATTTTGATAAAAGATCACCAGGGCAAACAATTTTTTTATGTGTATTAACTTGCACGGATTAGTTGTTCACCCTAAGACCTGTAATGTGGGCTAAAAAAGTAAATAAGATCGATTTTGATTTCATGAGGACTTTAACAGCAGATATATCAGTAGGTACTGTATATTATTACACTGCTGTCACTTTAATAAACAGATCTAATACACATGTGATTTATTTATGTTCACAGACATAACCGACTGGGTTTATGTGAACTGTGTGTGTTTTTGACATAACCGTGTGTGTATTTGATAGTTTTCTTTCATGTCTTATTGCGCTTAAACTTAGTTTAATATGCACGGGACACTCCGTCTGACACACAGCTTTCTGTGTGTGTGCTTCGGGTGTGTGTGTGTGTGTGTGTGTGTGCCTTTAAAACACATGCAGATCATAAACTTTCATGATGATGAAGAAATGCAATGTCATGCAAGCGTGAGCGTGATAGAGATGATTGCCAAAAACGAAAACATCTGTTTGGTTTTGATTGAGTATCTGAGGCAGGAGCAGTACAGGCTCCGCCCTCTTCTGGATAGAGGGGGCGGAGCAGCAGCTCATTTGCATTTAAAGATACATGCACAAAAACTGCATGTTTTTCCTTCCACTCAAAAATGGGCGTTTACAACATGGAATAATACATGATCTGTGGGGTATTTTGAGCCGAAACTTCACAAACACATTCCGAGACTTACATTACATCTTGTAAAAAGAGGCATAATAGATCCCCTTTAAATAACAGAAGAATCCTATATCTGTTTAGACATGATCGCTAAATTAAACCTCTTGAAGAAAGATTGCGACTTGCAGTGCCTACATTTCCTTTTGCGATTCTTTCCTCTCTTGTAATAAATTCCATCCCAGTTTTCCTCCTCTTCACCTTCACCCACCCAAGGCCTCCACGCACCTCCATTCAAACTGGGGTCAGCACGGGTATCGTCTGGCGGGTAGCGAACAGGTATAGCCGTGCGATTGTACGATGCTAAACGTGCCAGTAGCTCCTTGACAACATCAGGCCTGTGCACTGCAAGGTCATGACGTTCACAAGGGTCGCCTGTAACATTGAAGAGCCAAACGGATTGCCTTTTTTCTCCAGTCTGACGCTCCAGGTTCCACCAGCTGCTAGGGAAGTTTGTGAGAACCTGGGGCGGCACCCAATCCCCATGGCCAGGGTCGCCCGTCAGGAGCTTCCAGTCACCCACTCGAATGGCCGCTTGCACGGTTGTGTCCCATAGTCCATGGCCCTCCTTAACTGAGCCCCGACTGTGCCGTGCCAGAGGGTCGATGTTGTGAAGGATTTCAAGTCGTGGGGACTCTTTCCCTTCGCTAATGGTAGGCCAAACATCAAAGCCATCTAACCCCTGATGCTGTGACACATTCCCCCCAGCAAGTCCAACCAGGGTTGGATACCAGTCAGTAATGTGTATAAGGGCTCTGCTGACCCTTCTTCGATTGCGTATCAAGGGACTGTGCACGAAACCCACTCCTCGAATACCACCTTCCCAATATGATCCCTTGTACCCTCGTAAGGGCCAGTTACTGCCACCTGTGAGTGGCTGGGCTCCATTGTCAGTGGAGAAGATGACGACGCTATTGCGGTAGAAGCCATATTTGCGCAGCGCATAAGTTATGTTCCGGACCGCCTCGTCAACGATAGAAACCATGGCTGCGTATTTCCTGCGGGGAACGTTGCCCATGCGGCGGAACGGATAGATGTACTCTTTGGGTGGGTTTATGGGTGTATGCACTGCCTGAAGGGAAAGGAAGATAAAAAGAGGCTGACTGCTCGAGTCGTGAGTTGCTAAGATTTTGCGCACTCTCTGGGTGTAGAGGTGAGTTGAGTACTTCCCCCCTCGCCCCCATGCCACCGACTCACCTTCGTGGAGGTCAAAGCCACACAAGGACTTGCCGTCACATGAGCCATATGTATAATAGTCCACACTGCCAGTCAATGAACCGAAGTAGGTGTGAAATCCACGACGGGTGGGCAAACAGTCTTTCCGATAGAAGCCCAAGTGCCACTTCCCCACCATGTGAGTGGAGTAGCCGGCTTCCTGCAAGCGTTGAGGGAGTGTGACCGCGTCCAGAGGGAGGCAGTTGGGTTGACGTGGTCTGATGATGGAATGCTGGAGGCCAGTGTGGATTTGATATCTAAAGGAAAGCATAAATACATTCCTCAGACAGAGAAAAAAACAAGAATTGAAACAATAAGTTGGTAGGAAAGTCAACATGAACTCAAAACTGACCCCATTTACTCCCTTTTTGATCAAGCCCCCTTAAATTTGTCAAATAAAGGGTTGAAATTACCCTTTTCACTAAATTTTTACCGGCCATTCAGAACTTAAAGGGTTAGTTGACCCAAAAATGAAATTTCTTCCATTAATGACCCACCCCAATGTTGTTCCACACCCGTAAGACCTCCGTTGATCCTCGGAACACAGTTTAAGATATTTTAGATTTAGTCCGAGGGCTTTCGGTCCTTTGAATGCAAGTGTAAGGACACTTTGCTTTCCACGTCCAGAAAGGTAATGAAAACATCATCAAAGTAGTCCATATGTGACATCATTTGGTTAGTTAGACTCTTTTGAAGCGTCGACAATACATTTTGGTCCAAAAATAACAAAAACTAAGCCTGGATGCCAGCCGAACTTAGCCCCGCCCACAAAATTTTTACTCGGGCAGTTCGGTCTGGACTTTCTCCGTAGAGAAGTAATTATGCCCGAACAGAAACTGTTCGGACCAATGAAATTGTCAGGGCGGGCTTTAGACGATGATGGACAGATGATCAACAGTAACGTAATCATCTACGTCACCAAAGAGCGCTTGGGTTGAATTTGCTCTTATCCTAAACGGAGAACTTGTTGTATATGCATTCACCTTTACTATTTCTCTCAGAAATGATGATCGTGTTGGTAAGTACTCTGTGTATCCTTAAATTATTTTTTTACAACACCGGCAAAGATCGTTTACACTCATCTTTTTCTTCTAACGTAACTTATTCCAGCGTGCGTGCAGACAGGGTTGCCAAGTTTTTACAACAAAACCGCCCAATTGCTAACGTTCCTCAAAACTAGCCAAAAACAAGCCCAATAGCTTTCCAGGGGGGGTTCTCCAGGAAAAAAAGGCATTTGGGGGGTAAAATATGTGTTATTTTGGCAGGGCTGGCAGCTAAAAATCGCATTCCTGGGTCTGTATATCACATAATTAGGGTCGCTTCAACCCGTGGACATGGCAACACAGGTCAGTTGAGTTCTGTTGACATTTGACAACTAACGTTGTGCGTCGCTCCGTTGCTCTGATTGGTTATAGGTCTATCCAATTGAGGTCTTTCCTGGTTCGGTTGAAACACGCCCCATAATCAAAGCCCAAAGGAGCAGAATCAGACTCATTTTCTGACTAGAATTGAGTATGACGACGTCAGGCTAACAAAAACTAAGACTTTATGAAGCATTGTCTTCTCTCGTTATCTAGATATCCGCGTTCACGAGGCTCCAGTGACGCTGCAGACGTAAGACGCTGGACGTGTTAGAGCTTCGTTTGTAGTCTGAGGGAGACTCAGTACAGCGTGACTACAAACGAAGCTCTAACACGTCCAGCGTCTTACGTCTGCAGCGTCACTGGAGCCTCGTGAACGCGGATATCTAGATAACGAGAGAAGACAATGCTTCATAAAGTCTTAGTTTTTGTTATTTTTGGACCAAAATGTATTGTCGACGCTTCAAAAGAGTCTAACTAACCAAATGATGTCACATATGGACTACTTTGATGATGTTTTCATTACCTTTCTGGACGTGGAAAGCAAAGTGTCCTTACACTTGCATTCAAAGGACTGAAAGCCCTCGGACTAAATCTAAAATATCTTAAACTGTGTTCCGAGGATCAACGGAGGTCTTACGGGTTTGGAACAACATTGGGGTGGGTCATTAATGGAAGAAATTTCATTTTTGGGTGAACTAACCCTTTAAAAACAATCCAGATGAACTACATCACAGCTTATATATCAGGCATAGCATGTGCCGGTATCAAATTTTCATGTTGCGATTAATTGCTGAAGCTTTTATCACGGTATACGGTATTATCACGATATTGAAATAAGTTGCAAAAAAAGTGTTGTCATACTATAACAGGTTAAATCACTTTCTTATAACAAAAGAACCACACATTTAAATACAATAAAGCAATACACAAAAATGTATAAAGTAAACAAATATTTAAAACAGATTAAAGTGCAAAAGAATTATAAAGAACAATAGGAATGCTGAAATGTACATTTAACTAAGATTAATACATGCTTTAGAAGTATTTTTCATTGTCAGTTTGTTAATGAAAGAGCTAATGTTAAAAAATGGAGCCTTGTAAAGTGTGTGATTGAACAACAGTCAGAACATATTCAAACAATATCTAGGGCATGTAATTTAGTCCAGATTAAAATATAAAATGCAAGTTTGAAAATGAATAGCCTTAAGTCTTTAAGTATTATGTATTAGGTTATGTGATTACTGGGGAAACGGCTGCATTTCTGCTGTTCCGTCAGCGCCCTCTGCTGTCGAAGAGTTAATGTGCACTTCAAGTCTCCTCATTCCGCCATGTGCTCGGCTCATGAACGGTCTATTTATATCAGTGTGTGTTCCTCTTTGACGTGTTGTTCATTTTAAACGGTTGATGGGTAAATTATTCTTAAAATTCATTCTAAAAATCTGAATAATTCGTAATAAATAATTATTCACGGTATTTTGAAGTGCCCACGATAACAATATTGCGCATGTTCATTATTGCGGTATATCGTATTAGCGTTTACCGGCACATGTCTAGGCATAACATTATGTTATAATTAGTGGTGGGCCATTATCGGCGTTAACATGAGACTCTTATCGAGTGATAAAACTGATTCTCAAAGTTGGGTTGAGAGCTGGGTCTATACTACGCAAGCTATGATGACTTTCACCTTGATATTTTAGCGCGGATGTACACCTAGCCGAATTGCACTGTAGGGGGCGAGAGAACGAGTCTTCGAACCTGTGTGTATGCCTACAAGTGTTGTCAAAAATATCCATATTTCACTATGTACTGATACTGAAATATCTGAAACGATACGATACTCATTTTCTACAGTATGGATATCAGCTGCGCTCTCCTCTTCGACTGACAGTGAGTTGACACACACCCTCCTCCTCTCATTCAGTCCGGTTAATCCTCTGAACATGGCGAACGGTTGTTCTGCTGGATCTTTCCTCATGACAGTGTGTTAGTATTGGTGTGACCAGTCTGAATTTCGCGCGGGGTTGCACATAACGTTAATTCTACTAATTCCCGCTGATTTCGCGCTCGCATCTGAAGCGCACACACACATACTGTAATAAAGCCGCCTCTGACATACAAGTGCAAAAATTAGCTCCTTTTTCCAGCTTATTAATGGTCAAATACACTCAAAAATGTCTCAATGCCCATCTTGGTGAGTTTTAGCGTAAACACAGTCGTAACCAGTTCACAGGAACAGTGGGATCCATGCATGCGTCAGGTCTTAAAAGGGACAGCAGTTATTTATTATTCAAACTACAAAAAGACAAACGATCACTTACGAACACACATATTCTGAATGCCTTCGGTAGAATTCAAATTAGCCATTTTAATCTAGATTAATTCCAAGATTACAGTGAGATTAATCTAGATTAAAAAAATTAATCTATGCCCACCACTAGCTATAATGTTATAACATATGTCGTCACAACACTGACAGGTGAAGTGAATAACACTGATGATCTCTTCATCTCCTGTTAGTGGGTGGGATATATTAGGCAGCAAGTGAACATTTTGTCCTCAGAGTTGATGTGTTAGAAGCAGGAAAAATGGGCAAGCGTAAGGATTTGAGTGAGTTTGACAAGGGCCAGATTGTGACGGGCTAGACGACTGGGTCAGAGCATCTCCAAAACTGCAGCTCTTGTGGGGTGTTCCCGGTCTGCAGTGGTCAGTCTCTATCAAAAGTGCTCCAAGGAAGGACCAGTGGAGAACCGGCCACAGGGTCATGAAGGACCAGTGGAGAACCGGCCACAGGCTCATGAAGGAACAGTGGAGAACCGGCCACAGGGTCATGAAGGACCAGTGGAGAACCGGCCACAGGGTCATGGAGGACCAGTGGAGAACCGGCCACAGGGTCATGAAGGACCAGTGGAGAACCGGCCACAGGGTCATGGAGGACCAGTGGAGAACCGGCCACAGGCTCATGAAGGACCAGTGGAGAACCGGCCACAGGGTCATGGAGGACCAGTGGAGAACCGGCCACAGGGTCATGGAGGACCAGTGGAGAACCGGCCACAGGGTCATGAAGGACCAGTGGAGAACCGGCCACAGGGTCATGAAGGACCAGTGGAGAACCGGCCACAGGGTCATGGAGGACCAGTGGAGAACCGGCCACAGGGTCATGAAGGACCAGTGGAGAACCGGCCACAGGGTCATGGAGGACCAGTGGAGAACCGGCCACAGGCTCATGAAGGACCAGTGGAGAACCGGCCACAGGGTCATGGAGGACCAGTGGAGAACCGGCCACAGGCTCATGAAGGACCAGTGGAGAACCGGCCACAGGGTCATGAAGGACCAGTGGAGAACCGGCCACAGGGTCATGAAGAACCAGTGGAGAACCGGCCACAGGGTCATGGAGGACCAGTGGAGAACCGGCCACAGGGTCATGAAGGACCAGTGGAGAACCGGCCACAGGGTCATGGAGGACCAGTGGAGAACCGGCCACAGGCTCATGAAGGACCAGTGGAGAACCGGCCACAGGGTCATGAAGGACCAGTGGAGAACCGGCCACAGGGTCATGAAGAACCAGTGGAGAACCGGCCACAGGGTCATGAAGGACCAGTGGAGAACCGGCCACAGGGTCATGAAGGAACAGTGGAGAACCGGCCACAGGGTCATGAAGGACCAGTGGAGAACCGGCCACAGGGTCATGGAGGACCAGTGGAGAACCGGCCACAGGGTCATGAAGAAGCAGTGGAGAACCGGCCACAGGGTCATGGAGGACCAGTGGAGAACCGGCCACAGTGTCATGGAGGACCAGTGGAGAACCGGCCACAGTGTCATGGAGGACCAGTGGAGAACCGGCCACAGTGTCATGGAGGACCAGTGGAGAACCGGCCACAGGGTCATGAAGGAACAGTGGAGAACCGGCCACAGGGTCATGAAGGACCAGTGGAGAACCGGCCACAGGGTCATGGAGGACCAGTGGAGAACCGGCCACAGGGTCATGAAGAAGCAGTGGAGAACCGGCCACAGGGTCATGGAGGACCAGTGGAGAACCGGCCACAGTGTCATGGAGGACCAGTGGAGAACCGGCCACAGTGTCATGGAGGACCAGTGGAGAACCGGCCACAGGGTCATGGAGGACCAGTGGAGAACCGGCCACAGGGTCATGGAGGACCAGTGGAGAACCGGCCACAGGGTCATGGAGGACCAGTGGAGAACCGGCCACAGGGTCATGGAGGACCAGTGGAGAACCGGCCACAGGGTCATGGAGGACCAGTGGAGAACCGGCCACAGGGTCATGGAGGACCAGTGGAGAACCGGCCACAGGGTCATGAAGAAGCAGTGGAGAACCGGCCACAGGGTCATGGAGGACCAGTGGAGAACCGGCCACAGTGTCATGGAGGACCAGTGGAGAACCGGCCACAGTGTCATGGAGGACCAGTGGAGAACCGGCCACAGGGTCATGGAGGACCAGTGGAGAACCGGCCACAGGGTCATGGAGGACCAGTGGAGAACCGGCCACAGGGTCATGGAGGACCAGTGGAGAACCGGCCACAGGGTCATGGAGGACCAGTGGAGAACCGGCCACAGGGTCATGGAGGACCAGTGGAGAACCGGCCACAGGGTCATGGAGGACCAGTGGAGAACCGGCCACAGGGTCATGGAGGACCAGTGGAGAACCGGCCACAGGGTCATGAAGGACCAGTGGAGAACTGGCCGAGGCTCATTGATGCCCGTGTGGAGCGAAGACAGGCCCATGTGGTCCGATCAAACACACGAGCTACTGGAGCTCAAACTGCTCAAGAAGTTAATGCTGGTTCTGATAGAAAGGTGTCAGAATACACAGAGCATCTCAGTTTGTTGCATATGGGGCGGCACAGCCGCTGACCAGTCAGGGTGCCCATGCTGACATAGTATAACAAATACTATTAGAAGTCAATGGGGCCCATCAAATGGTTGGTAACCCATATATTTGTTTGTGTTCAGCAGAGTAATGAAATGCATACAGGTTTGGAATGACTTGAGGTTGAGCAAATTATGACTGAATGTACATTTTTAGGTAAACATAAGGGCCAGTTTTAGGGCAGCGTGCTGTCAGCACTGGCTCACACTGGCCCGACAGTGAAAAGACGGCTATTGTTCACAACGTGGAAGTGACAGTGGAAACACGACTGGCCCTGGCACGCACTAGCACCAGGCCCGGATCCAGGATCAAATCACAGAGGTGCTTCTGAAATCACTGAGGGTGCTGTAGTAAAGTGCAGATAGGCTGAGCAACGGCTCCACCATAACAGTGTACAGTAAGAAATATATGATTATGATATGATATATTTACAAGTCATCACTTTTACCAATAATTGGAATATCAAAAATATTTTGCTACAAATGTTTGTCTATTAATTAGGGCTGTCAAAAGATTAATCGCGATTAATCGCATCCAAAATAAAAGTTTGTGTTTACATAATATATGTGTGTGTACTCTGTTAATTATTATTTATATATAAATACACACACAAGCATGTATATATTTAAGAAAAAAATATTTTTTATATATAAAAAATTTATATTTATATATATTATAGATTATATAAATGTATATACAGTATATACATGCAAATATTTCTTAAATATATACATGAATGTGTGTGTATTTATATATAAATAATAATTAACACAGTACACACACATATATTATGTAAACACAAACTTTTATTTTGAATGCGATTAATCGTGATTAATCTTTTGACAGCCCTACTATTAATATATAAATCTGCCTTTATATTGCTTTAATGCTTAAATCCTATGTTATATGTTATATCCTCTGCTCTGTAGTATAGAGGACACCATAACTATTTATTATATTCAAATTAAAAGACATACATGGATAGACAAAAACAATGGGATTTTTTTTTCATTCACCAATCAATTTTTATGCTTCATGCTTTTTTTAATTTTTATCCAAAATTTGTATAAAGATGATTCTTAATGTTTGAAAGATAACAGAATAATCTGATATACCATTTTACTTTATGCAATATGTGTGTAAACATGCCCATAAATGCCATTCCCATTCTATGCAATGCACATACTGTATATAATTTGCATATTAATGTGTTTTGGGAAAATATGTCATGTAAAAAGACGTGTAATAATATTTTCATAGAAACGTCTCATATTTCATAAGAATATCCAGACTTAAAACTGTGTATGTTGTCCGAGAAATTCTCTGAATAGCCTAATGTCCTCTACAGAGGCAAAACGTCAGGAGGATCGTGAATAAAGGTCTTATCTAGCCAAACCATCAGTTTCTGAGAGAAACCCAGCAGTATTTATGCTATTATTTTACCTCTTAACAGACGAACGTGATCATCTCTGAGCTCCGCCATAACTTCTGGCAAGTGAGTTCAAATTAGATCGTGGTCATAGATGTATACGTAGATGCCTCATTAGCGACTGCACGGATCATTAGAATGAAGCATCTAATATTGATACATCTATGACCACGATCTAATTTGACCTCACTTGCCGGAAGTTATGGCGGAGCTCAGAGATGATCACGTTCGTCTGTTAAGAGGTAAAATAATAGCATAAATACTGCTGGGTTTCTCACAGAAACTGATGGTTTGTCTAGATAAGACCCTTATTCATCATCTGGTGTCGTTTAAAGCCCTTTGAAGCAGCACTGAAAATGTCATTTGGATCTTGAACCGTTTGGGGCCCATTGAAGTCCATTATATGGAGAAAAACCCTGGACTGTTTTCATCCAAAACCTTAATTTCTTTTCGACTGCAGAAAGAAAGACATGGACATCTTGGATGACATGAGGGTGAGTAAATTATCAGCAAAAGTTTATTTAAAATTGAACTAATCCTTTAATCTCCGATTGTATTCGTCCGAAAGAATGTCATACGCCAAGGATGGCTTGAGGGCGAGTAAATTTATCAGATAATTAAGGACTTTAAGGACTTGTCCACAGGTGCATGTGCTATAAGCATGAGACCCTTCCAATAAAGACCAGTTAAGCTGATTTTTTACAAAGGTACGTTTCTTTTTCAGCTGTGTTCACCCTTTTAAATTCTGATTTCAGAGATCCTCTTTCATTGACGTTATGAATATTGTGTGAATATGAGGTGAATGACCTGCCTGTGATGAGCTGGCTGCGGGACGGGGTGCACAGCGGCTGCACGTAATAATTCTCCAGGCGCACTCCCTCCGCCGCCAGTTTATCCAGCGTCGGGCTGCGGACGTCCCGGCTGTGGTAACCGATGTCATTGAAGCCCTGGTCATCCGTCAGGATGAAGATGATATGCGGAGGTTGCTTGGGTCTCAAGCCACTGCAAGGCGCAGAAGTTTGCAGATTGAGGAAGAGTCCGAAGAGCACGAACAATGCCATCCACCTCAAAAAGAGCAACCCGAGCAGCGCGTGCAAGATAAAGATAAACCTCCGGGCTTTGTTTAGAGTCTGGCTGATGTTAGCGCGACGTGGCGTTGGGATTCCTCCATAAAGCCCGACCAACAAACAGACCAACCGTACAATCGACCGTCTCACCTATGGAACGCCAAATGGGTCATAATGTGCTGTTTAGTTACGCACAAAAATATCGCTAAACGCGGCGTTTTTTAGTCCAAAAAGTAGTTTACTGCGCATACCATAATACGCACGCCGCGATTTAAAGCCTCTTGGACTCACAACGAGCAAAAAAAGTGGAGTTTTCTATTACATTAAACATCAACCCCTCCTTTTTCTTTCACAGTCCAACCCCACCATGACGAAGGCGGGAAGAACTAAATAGTCTTGTTTGGATTGTGAAACAGTTCAGACTGAGATTTCATTTCATACCTTATAAAGGCTTATATAAAGGCTACACTATAGGGGTGTCACAATATAACGCAATACAAAAATGCAACAGTATTGTGAATAGTTCACCCAAAATGAAAATTATGTGAGGGGAAAAAAATCAAGTGTCAGTACTACATTATTAAACTACTACATAATGTTGAATATGTATAACATTGCAATGATAATGCCAAATGTCTTGTTTTATCAGTAAAAAGTGGCCTACGTCATTTTAAATATATCTAGTCAGTGACAGTGTGCAAGCATAGGCTATTCGTCTAAAAATAAATAATAAAAGCTTCACAATGATGAATATATTTGTTCTGGTGTGGCCATTGTCCTGTGCATTACACGCCTATTCATTTACACCCCCAATGTAATACCAAATTTGGTATTTTAATCATCAGTACATTTTTTGTTAACCTTTTACCATATGTCTTGGTGTATCGCAATTAATAAAGTTTTATTGACAGTTTATCAGCATGCCTCCACCACCCCTTCCCCACATTTCTAGTTCCACTTACATGCACAGAGGGGGGTATTCTGGGTTCGGGCCAAATTCCGAGCTCAAAGTTCAAATTTACTCTATTTGTAAGTGTGAACTCGCAAATATTGTATCGTGAGTTCAGTATCATATGTTTCGAATCACATGACATGAGGGTATCATTACACCTCTACTAGTTCAGTCATTTCGGGCTCTATCATACACCCGGCACAATGCTAGTTTCAGCCCGACACAGTTCTCATTTTCACGTCCTGCGCCATGTTGTTTAAATAGCCAATGCATTCGTGCCCTTCTGTTCAGCCATGGGCGTCTGGTCTGAAAACCAGGGCCCTCATTTATCAACAATGCGTAGAAAAGGTTCTATATTTTGTCCTTCGAATGAAATTTAGAATGTGCTTAAAGGGATAGTTCACCCAAAAACAAAATGTTTATGTTTATCTGCTTACCCCCAGGGCATCCAAGATGTAGGTGTGTTTGTTTCTTCAGTAGAACACAAATGAAGATTTTTTTCACTCCAACCGTTGCAGTGTGATAGTCGTATAATGATGTCAATGGGGATATTTTAGAGTATGAGAGCAATGAGAGTAAAAACACACAGACATACGAATCCTTATTGAACCATGCGGCTCGTGGCGACACATTGATGTCTTAAGACACGAAACGATTGGTTTCTGCGAGAAACCCAACAGTATTTATGTTATTTTTTACCTCTTATCAGAGGAATGTCATCTAGGATTCCCAGCGTCATAACTTCCGGCGAATAAGGTCAAAATACTGGCGTGATCAAAGATATATATATATGTAGATGCCTCATTCGACCGATCCGCGCAGGCACTAATGAGGAATCTATGTGTATATCTATGATCGCGCCGGTATTTTGACCTTATTCGCCGGAAGTGATGGCACGGGGACGGCTGAAGCAGAGCCATAGAAAAAAACTCAATACATTTTTAAATATGGATATTTATCTTACACAAACGCATTGATTCGCTTCAGAAGGCCTTTATTAACACCCCAGAGCCGCGTAGAGCACGTTATTTGACAGACAGATGCACTTTTTATGGACTTCAAAAACAGAGCAACTATTACTGCTATTATAAAGCTTGGATTAGCCTGGAATTTTCATATATAACGCAGATTTTATTAGTCTGAAAGAAGAATGTCATTTACACCTCGGATGACTTGAGGGCGAGTAAATCATTTCATTTTTGAGTGAACTATCCCTTTAAGTACAAGAAAATCCGTATTTATCAAACGTGCACACAGTTCCTACGCACATGAGTAAGCAATCATTGTTGATATATCCCATGGGATACTTGTGCGTAAGTACCATGCTCGTTCACGTTCATCAGTATTCGGAAACGCCTCCAATAAACCATATATGGCATATAATGGCAAAGAAGAGGATCTTCACAAACACAGAGTGAGTTGCGCAACAATGTTTAACAACAACAAATTTGCATCACAAATGATTTGCACAAAAACAGAATGAAAACCTTTTTCTTTTTACATCATTCCATTCGTTGGTTGATGGTGCTTTTCTGGCAATGTGGGTGAAGTCTATGGCTCCAATTATGTTTTGGAATCTGGCGATAGCATAAAAGCCACACTTTATTTCGGCTTGTTGAGGATTTCAGTAAGGGAATTGGATGTAGGTTGGGTCCAAGGAAATAATTGCGTCCAACATTTGTCACAGCCATCTTTTATAGGGTTTGACATCAATTACGCATCGTGTTTAAAACAACAAAAATGATAAATTGAGTGTTTTGTAATTAAAGGGGCACTTCAGCGCTGGGAAGATGAATGTGTATTTAAACTGGGTCATTTATGTAGTAGAAATGTGAAATTATTTTTGAATTTGGAGCCTTCTAGACTGAGAAAAGACGTGTATTTTTGTCTCATGTGGATGAAAGACAACAACTCCCAGAATGCATTTGCTTGGCTGCCCAATGAGGCCACTCCCAAAGCCACGCCCACTGGTTATCCCCAGTGTTGGGGAAAGTTACTTTAAAAAGTAATGCATTACAATATGGAGTTACTCCTTTAAAAAGTAACTAATTACGGTATGTATGAATGTCATCAGCTCTCCAGACCGCCATAACTTCCTGCGAATAAGGTCAAAATACTGGTGCGGTCATAGATATATACATAGATACATATATACAAAAACGCATCTTAAGGCTAGCATGAACAATGAATTCTCATTAATAGATTATTGGGGGAAAAAAACAATTCAAGGACTTTAGAATATACATTTATTTTCCATTTGTGACACAAATAACATTTACAACATTTTACATTAGGAGGCTTCCTTAAGCTTTTGCATTTACTACTGTTTCAAGAGCTTTGGCCACTTGGTCGGCATTCATGTTGTCCAGTGAAACACTGTGTTCTTTACCCAAACCTAAGGCAGAGAGAGAGGTTTCATTGTTGATATGGTCATTTGTATGAATATGCTTTAGTTATGTTTTTTTCTCGAGTGTTTTCTTACCATATCGACCCCACAGCATGGGCTGAACTCCAGAGCACTCTCGGATCAGGATGGGAAACTCAGGGTTGGCCTTCTTTAATGTCACATAATGCTGCTCAATAAAATCCCTAAAACAACACAACAGAAACAAACCATAATTAAAGCTGCGAGCAGCGATGACGGGCCCAAGCCGGTGGCACCGCCACCCCGGTGGCATCAGTTTAACTGTGCACGGCAGGCAATAGGCATTTAAAATGGGAAAACATAAAAGGACTATGTCAAAGTCATCTGAATTCACCACATTAACTGCAGCAGTTGGTACTGCTATGACCACAAACCACAACAGCCACATCTATGAGATCAATTAAATTTATAAGAATTTCATGTCAGATTATGTCAAAGGTCAAATTGGAATGAGTTCAGAATACCATTCGAATGCTGATGTTGTTTTATTCTAACACTTCTCTTCATGTGTTTTTGAGCTACCTTAGCTACCATTTGTGCACCAATCTTATGCACCATAAAACATGCTTTAATTTCAATATGGGTGGTCCAATAAAATTTTTTTAATAAAAAATGTATAAATGGAGCCAAATCACAGAAACTGCAAAGATGATTTTAATATCAGTGTCAGGTAAGAGTAAGATGCGTGTCTACATTTTATGGAAGTTTATTATAAATAGCCACTTTTATAAAATCATGTGAAATTTATGTTTTAATACATTTATATTATATCAGTAAATAATTAATTTAAAGACATGTGCATCATACGTGATCTTGGCAAACACATCACATGACGTTTTTATTTCAAGTGATAGTTATTTGTGATAGCCTATATGAAAGGGTTAAATTATGATCAAGAGAGAAAGTCACACACACACACACACACACACACACACACACACACACACACACAATGATAGAGTGAGAGTGAGGGGGAGGGGAAGGACTGAGAGAAAGGCACACACACAAACTCACAGGGTGAGAGAGAGAGACCCCCCCCCTCCCCACACACACACACAGATAGAGAGGGGGAAGGGGAAAGACAGGCAGATGGCATTCCATAGACTTAATGGTTTGTATACTGTGGAAACTGTACATTCTATCCCCCTACACTACCCCTAAGCCTACATATCGCACACACACACACACACACACCATAGCTGTCAACCCTCCCGTTTTTTCCGGGTTTCTCACGTATTTTAGCTCTTTTCCCGCTGTCTTCCCGTTTTAGTATTTTCCCGTAAAATATCCCGTATTTTTACGTTCTGATTGTGTTAACTCAGAACACGCAACTATCTGGTTTAGTGCCAGAAGACGCGAATGAGAAGTCGCGCGCACTGTGAGAAAATTTTCCGTGCACTCATCCGAGAGCGCGCACACGTCTCTCAGCGCGCAAATATTGAGTTCTCTTTCAAGTCTTGCTCTTGAATGGACAAACTCACGCAAAAAGTATGTCAACATATTGATGAGTATTCTAGCAGACATAGTCTGTATATGGCTTAAGTAAGCTTTATACAGTCCAGAAAAGACAACGCATATCCGAGGTCTTAAAGGGGCAGTAGCCTTTACTGCTGTCTGTTTAATGTCAAACAAAAGACAAGGGCATCACTCACTGCTCTTGATTGAATAACTTTTGTAAGTTTAATAGGATTAATCTTTAATTTATACAGTCATATATGCAATGTTATTTTACATTTGATCAATTTCTGTAGGCCTACCTGAAAACTAATGTTAGACGTACCTGAAAAACCTGAAAAGCATAGTTTATTTTATTAGTATCTTTGCTCAATAGTATTTATTTGTGCTGCTGCTTGTATTTAAATGATTTGTTCTTATTATTTTCTTTTGTTTTATTTGACAGTAGTCCTTTTTTCCCTGAACATAGCAAATACTGAACCGTACCGAAACGGTGAACCTTAAACCGTGATACAAACCGAACCGTGAGCAATCTGTACCGTTACACCCCTAGCGTAACGTATGATAAAATGACTGAAAAAAGGTTGGGAAACACTGGCTTAGGCTACTATCGAAGAAGAAGAAGACAGTTGCAGCCGCGCGGTTGGGAGGAAGAGGGAAAAAGTAGCGGGAAGTAAACTTCAAGGAGAGTATAGTAATAATAAATGATAATAAATGGAATAAATAAATAATAAATGAAAATAATAAATGTTATATTTACCCATGGCCTTCCCTGTTATACAGAAATGTAATAGTTATCAAACCTTCCTTAACTGTATAAATAATAAATGAAATATAGATGAATCATCATTAAAGCTACAATTTTCTCTGTTCCCGTTGTTCTTTGATGAACATTAATGACAGGCTGACTCCACAAAATGACTCTAATTTGCCTCTTTGAAAAATAATTCTCTAATTTAACCTTATTACTATACTAATTGTAATATAAATAATACAAATATTAGAAGAAAAATATTTTAAGTGGTCATTATTGACAATAAATATTGCACAACTAGTATTTAGTACCAAAAGATCTCCTCAAAATATTCAATAAATATTATTGAACTAAAATATAGAACATTTATTTAATTGAAAAATAGTTAAGGTGTATGGTCACATTTGACCATCAATTAGTATGAGTATGACCAATTAGTATGGAATACCTGAAGGCTAAGTACAATAAAAAACATTAACATTAATGTTAACATTGTTGCATTACTCTCCATTATAAAACGATCCTGTATGGTTGATGTAATAATCAATGCACACTATGCTGTACTGTTTACCAAAACTTGCTGCAAACCCCTGTAAAGTGGAGCTGTTGTGTATCAAGCCATTCAAATGTATTGACACAGCGCTAGAAGTATTGAGATTTCTGTGAAGCACGACTGCGCGCGCCGCCGGGAGATGATAGAGCATGTCGCAACTCCGAATGGTTTTTCAACACTCTGGCTTTAACTGTTATGCCATATTAGCGCCAAAACGCTATTTATTGTTTGAATTTCGCATTAAAACTTTAAAAAATGTAAAAGCTTAGACATTGTTTAATATCAAAAGCAGGTTTGGCAATTTGGCGTGAGATTAAGTTGGGCAGCGTGAGAGCGTGAGACAGAGCCTGAAAGCGTGAGTGTCACGCCAAATGCGTGAGAGTTGGCAACCCTAGGCAAAAGAGAACTCGATGTGAGCAGGAAACTGACGCGAGTCTATCTATGCATGGAGTGTGTGTGTGTGTGTGTGTGTGTGTGTGTGTGTGTCAGTGTCCCTTGAATAGCTGACATGAGACGCATCCACACAGATAGGACACTGACACACACACATACACATACACACACACACAGACAGGACACACACACACACACACACACACACACACACACACACACAGACAGGACACTAACACACACACAGACAGGACACTGGCATACAGCGCGCTCTCTTGTGTCTTGTCGCGCTTGGAAGCATGTACATGAATAGGAGCGTGATCATGTAACGCTAAGCAAAAATGGATATAAAAACGGACGCTGTGTTATTTGCGTTAAATATTTTTAATGCGTTAAGCTTCCGTTTCACGTTGACCGAGTTTGGTGGAGATTGAATAAATCACCTACGAGGAGAACGTAAAAACTCAGACCCTGAATTATACAAATATTCACGTTCAAACAAAAACTTTCTGTGAAAAAAAGACACTTATAAACAGACACTTGTAGAAAATAATGTGAATTTTTTTAAAAAATAAATTTGAACTATGTCAGTAAATAATGAATTTAAAGACAAATGTGTCAAAAGTGATCTTTGCAAACACAGCACATGACCTTCTGTAAAGCACATGTATAGAAAACACACTCACACTCCTCTGTTTTAAAAAAAGAGTTCTGTCTGAATGAGTACATGAAATCACGGCTGTCAGATGATAAGAATTGTAACTCAAATGTGATTTAGAAAATGAGTTCTGTAGTGATATAGTGTCATAGTTCATGTCCACATTAACCACTACGTTGTAATACCAATAGCCATGTCATCATACACATTTGTGTCCTCATAAATCACATAAGCAAGCACAGAGAGAGAGAGAGAGAGAAAGGGAGTTTCAAAAATAATACAACACTGCCCCCTTTTGGTGATAGAGGGGAGGGCACACAAACAGTCAAAAACATTATTAAACTTTGACATGTTGCCATGGCAGCATTATTTGAAATATCAGGAATTCATTCATATGTCTCTATCTGTCATGTTTTCACATTATACTGATGAAGTTTGAAGTCAATCGTGTGAAAATAAGATGGTGATTCAAAGCATTTTTGAAAGTGACACTTCCTGCTGCCAGTTGGTGGCGCTATAACTTTGACTCACAAAAGTCATATCCATGTGATCGGCCTCTTACAACGAACACACAGCTGAAGTTTCATCCAAATCAGTCAATGTTTGCACAAGTTATTACACACTTCCTGTTTACCTTTTCTCGCCATAAATTCGTTGCTTCGCCACGGCCAAACCGTTTAAGATATCAAAAATCCGTTCGCAATTTAGCATCCTCTGTGTCTTGACTTCATGCTGACCGAGTTTGGCACTGATTGAAACAATGGCCTCGGAGGAGTATATTAAATTCCAGAGCATGTGTTTTCAGAACAACCCATATTAGCTCACTTCCTGTTGGGCTGACACGTAACTTAGAGCACGAAAGTTGTTTGGCCCGATGAGGTCTATATGTGTACCGAGTTTCATACATGTACGTGCAAGTGTGTTTGATATATAGACCAAGTTTTCAGACCCCACTTTAGGGGGCGCTGTCGAGCCCCCCTGCCACGCCCGGGTACCAGCTTCAGCCCGGCTCTGATGGCCGCGCATTCCGATGTGTGTGCAAAGTTTCAAGAGTTTTTGAGCATGGTAAGGGCCCCAAAAGTGCCCGAGAAGTCGATAAAATAATAATAATAATAATAATAATAATAATTAAAGCTGCGAGCAGCGATGACGGGCCCAAGCCGGTGGCACCGCCACGCCGGTGGCATCAGCTTAACTGTGCACGGCAGGCAATATACATTTAAACAGGAGAATATTTTAGAATCGCTCGAATATGCCACATTTACCGCAGCAACTGGTGCCACTATCACCACAAGCCACACCCATGATGTAATTTAAATCTAGATTAATTTTAATATCATAGGATAAAATAAATAAAAGTTATATTTTCCTGCTCAAAATTTTGTAAGTCCAGAAGGCCAGTATTTAATTCAAGGTGTTTGTAGTTCTTTTTTACTTATTCACACTAAAGTAGGGATGAAACGGTATGGAAATTTAACATCACGATTATAGTGACCCAAATTATCACGGTTATCAATATTATCACGGTTTTGTTCAAACAAGATGAAAGTGTTCAAAAAGAACAGATGCACACACTTAAAACATTTCAACAAGTTTTATATTTGAAATTAAACAAACAACAAATAACTAAAGCAGCTCTAAGCACTTTTTTAAGCTAGATTCTGTGGGATTTCTTTACTTAATGGCCGTCGTCAATAGCAACGCATAACGCATAAATAATAATAATTTGTCGTAAATATAATACCTAATATTATCTCTGTAAATATATTCTCAATAAATATTCTCATCAGTGTTCAGCTACGATGCATTTAAATCAAGCATATTTTGTGTTAGAGCCCAAACAGTATCCAAGTGAAATAATGCATATCCATATTTCCATATGATTTGACAGTTTATTTTATTAAATATCAAAATGTGTGCATCATACCTGACACCTAGATGAACACTTTACAGTCAGTTTTATGACTGTCATTCTCTTTAAATGCTAGTGAAGTTTGGTAACGTTATACACGTTTCAATGTTGTATGTAACTTTGCAGACGGTCCCTAACTTCGCCAGCGTTATGCCAGTCATATCAGATGCGCTGTGGTTCTGCTGTGTTTTTTTTAAACCATTTTACCTAAATCACCAAAATAATAAATGTTATATTTACCCATGGCCTTCCCTGTTATACAGAAATGTAATAGTTATCAAACCTTCCTTAACTGCATAAATAATAAATTAAATATAGATGAATCATCATTAAAGCTACAATTTTCTCTGTTCCCGTTGTTCTTTGATGAACATTAATGACAGGCATCATCAGTGCTCCTGTCACTTTAAGAACAGCCGTGGATCTCACGCGCTGTCCCGCGCATCTCATTTCCTCACAACTCTTTAAGTTCATTTAAGACGTTATTTAACTAATTTAAGACTCGAATATGAGAATACTCACAATCCTCTGTGTTATTGTTTGTTCAAGAGCAAAAGAGAACTCGATGTGAGCAGGAAACTGACGCGAGTCTATCTATGCGTCGAGTGTGTGTGTGTGTGTGTGTGTGTGTGTGTGTGTGTGTGTGTGTGTGTGTGTGTGTGTGTGTGTGTGTGTGTGTGTGTGTGTGTGTCAGTGTCCCTTGATTAGCTGACATGAGACGCATCCACACAGATAGGACACTGACACACACACACACACACACACACACACACACACACACACACACACACACACACACACACACACACACACACACACACAGCATACCAGCATACCAGCATAGCCATACAGTTTAAGTTCACCTACACTTTATATTAATAAAAAGGTTTACAGTGCAAATACTGTTGTTGCATATACTGTGCATAAAATTTGAAAACATTTGCAAAAAACACCACTGTATCATTAATTTTTTTTTAAACCTTTAAGTAACCATTTTTTAAACATCTATAAACATTACTTTTACATAGATAGACGGACCAGATATTCCTAACACTTTGGGAATACTTAAGGGTTACTAGTTGTTTTGTAAACTGTCTATAAACATTATCTGGATGGTTATTATAAAGTTGCAACCGATGACTATAATACCTTGTTAAATAGTTAATAAACAGTACCAGTAAAACGTGGGCAGTACCAGTAAAACATGTAAACAGTACCAGTCAAACATGTGGGTTGTCCTGATACTGTACTTCAAAATGTAACAGTGTAAAAATTGCCACAGAATAAAGTAATTGTTCAAGATCTATTGGTAACTCATAAAAATAATGTCATATTTGCATAAACTGTCTACTACCGTATATATCCCGACACTAGCACATTAAGATAAGCTATGAAAAAAATCATGTTCCTCTGCCTCTTTCTGGTTAAATAATGTTTATAATAATTGTTAATATAGCATGCTATATTAACTATTCCAGGTTATTTATGCATAGCATAAATAATAGTTAGTAGAGCATGCTATGCCACTTTCATCAAAACCTATTACAAAGCTATAGCAATCTCATGTCATTCCGTCTTTTCGAAAAAAAAGTTGCACTAACTGTTCGTTACAAGCAGCATTTGCCGTCAGGCAGGTAACGATAGCTAACATAAACATATTTTTGCTAGCCTACCTGCTGCAAACTTACACTTTTTTTGTACAAGACAAGTAGAGCTATTTTATCCAGTGTAATTTATCACATACCACTATCTTGTTTTTTCTTATCCTCCTCTTCCTTTCTCTATTTTCTTTTCTGGCTTCCTGAAGCATAAAATTCCGCTTAAAATCCGAAGATTTTGTATTTTGCCGCAGCAGAGATCGCGTGGTTGGCTGGCTGCTGTCAGCGACTTCTGAGAGGGGCCCCTTAAGGGGGATCCCGATAGCAGTGTCATTGCACTTTACTGCATTGACTATCAATGGGGCGCTCACACAGTTTGTCGTTTCATTTTATTCTTAACCTGTCGCTGTCTTGGGGCCCCAGGCCAGCTCGAGGCCCCAAGCAATTGCTTGGTTTGCCTGCCTTGTCGCGACGGGCCTACACACACACACACACACACACACACACACACACACACACACACACACACACACACACACACACACACACACACACACACACACACACACACACACACACACACACACACACACACACACACACACACACACACACACACACACACACACACACACACACAGAAAGAGAGTTTAAAAAATAACACAACACTGCCACCCTTTAGTGAGGGGAGGGCAGACAGAGAATAAATATTCAGAAGAAATATATTAAATAAAATAAATATATTGATCTGAAAAATAGTATGATTATTTTAAAGCTATTTGGTTACATTTTAATAAAACATTGTTTTAGTATGTTTTTAAACACACACACATACACGTTGTAATACCAGTGTAATACCCATGTCATTATACAAATTTGTGTCCTCATAAATCACAAACAAGAGAGAGAGAGAGAGAGAGAGAGAGAGAGAGAGAAACAAGTTTTTTTTTTATCCTGCTTCAAAACTAATACAATGCTGCCATCTTGTGTTCATTGAGGGGAGAGCAGCAGACAGAGAATTTCTGTTCCCCTTTTTTGTCCTTATTTAATCCCTCGCCATGGAAACACCGTTTGAGATATCCAATATCCGTTCACATTTTAGCATCTTCAGTATCTTTGTTTCATGTTGACCGAGTTTGGTGGAGATTGAATAAAACGCCTACGAGGAGAACGTAAAAACTCAGACCCCGATTTAACCAAAAATTTACCTTCAAACCAAAATATCTGACTTCCTGTTGGTCGGAGCTAATGACTGTAAATTAGAAAGTTGTCCGGCTCGATGAGGTCAATATATATACTGAGTTTGGTGATTGTAGATGAAACGAAGCCCTTCACTTTTGTCAAAAGGTGGCGCTAGAGAGCCCCTCATCCCCGCCCGTTTCTGAGGCTTTGTCCATGTGTACTGACTGACATCTCTGATGTGTGTGTTGAGTTTCAAGCAGTTTCAAGCAATTTCAAGCATGCTAAGAGCCTCAGAACAGCCAAAAGATTATTAAACTTTGACACGTTGCCATGGCAACAGTATTTGAAATTTCAGGAATCCATTTCATACGTCTCTATCTCTCATGTTTTCACATTATACTGATGAAGTTTGAAGTAAATGGGGTGAAAATAAGATGGTGATTCAAAGCATTTTTGAAAGTGACACACTTCCTGCTGCCAGTTGGTGGCGCTATAACTTTGACTCACAAAAGTCATATCCATGTGATCGGCCTCTTACAACAAACACACAGCTGAAGTTTCATCCAAATCAGTCAATGTTTGCACAAGTTATAACACACTTCCTGTTTCCCTTTTCTCGCCATAAATTCGTTGCTTCGCCACGGCCACACCATTTGAGATATCAAAAATCCGCTCGCAATTTAGCATCCTGGATATGTTCTCTTCATGCTGACCGAGTTTGGCGATGATCGAAACAATGGCCTCGGAGGAGTATATTAAATTCCAGAGCATGGGTTTTCCGAACAACCGATTATAGCTCACTTCCTGTTGGGCTGACGCATAACTATGAGCACGAAAGTTGTTTGGCCCGATGAGGTCTATATGTGTACCGAGTTTCATACATGTACGTGCAAGTGTGTTTGATATATGGACCAAGTTTTCAGACCCCACTTAAGGGGGCGCTGTCGAGCCCCCCTGCCACGCCCGGGTACCAGCTTCAGCCCGGCTCTGATGGCCGCGCATTCCGACGCCTGTGCGAAGTTTCAAGAGTTTTCGAGCATGTTAAGTGCCCCAAAAGTACCCGAGAAGTCGAAAAAAAAAAAAAAAATATAATGCAATATCGTCTACGATAATATCATAATTGTTGTTTTGCGAAATACGACATGACAAGATTAAGTACATCCCTCACTTTACAAAAACACACCTAGAGAGTGTGCACATACACTACGTGATGTAGTCTAGTAGGTTAGAGTCAGTGTTGGGGAAAGTTACTTTGAAAAGTAATGTATTACAATATTGCGTTACTCCCTTAAAAAGTAACTAATTGAGTTACTTAGTTACTTTTTAAGAAAAGTAATGCGTTACGTTACTTTTGCGTTACTTTTTCTCACCTGGGCTGGACTTGTTTCTGTTTATAACAAAAAAAAGTTATATTTTTGTGCAATGGTAAAGACCTCTTCATGCCAAAATTGAAATAATAAGCCCAAGGCTGAGGTAAAAATGCTAATTCAAACATGAACAGAAGAGGGCGCAGCTCTGGATAATGGAGAATAGGACGCAGGAGAAAAAAGTTTTACCAATAAAAAACTAAAAATCTAGTAATTTTCACCATCAAAGGTCAGCAGCAAGACATTGGTAAATTAAATATAAAAGGTAGATTATTCATAAAAATAGTTGTTTTATTTAACATTTCATTATTGGAGGTTTGCTAATACTCTGATTTTGCATTTGACTGATTTTATTCATTTTCAGGAGTACAGAATCTTTATTGTGCAAGTGAGATAAATAAATGCTCACATTTAGTCTAGAACTACAATAACCATCATGTTTTACACACACACACACACACACACACACACACACACACACACACACACACACACACACACACACACACACACACACACACACACACACACACACACACACACACACACACACACACACACACACACACACACACACACACACACACACACACACACACACACACACACACACACACACACACACACACACACACACACACACACACACACACACACACACACACACACTATTCTCAACATGAGGACAGGAGAGCTGTCAGTCAAATTAATGTGAAAAAGTAACTCAGATATTGTGTTGCAAATTTGAAAAGCAATGCATTACTTTACTAGTTACTTGGAAAAAGTAATATTATTACGTAACTCAAGTTACTTGTAATGCGTTCCCCCCAACACTGGTTAGAGTAGTGTGTTTGCGCATTTACAGTGCACGCATTAAATTAAAATGCATTTTTAATGCACCCAAAATTCAAGATAAGAGGCAAAAATACTAGCCTGGTCCTACCAGACTCTCACACATTTCATTTGTTCAGAGAGTCTGGCCGCTCTCCATTGACAAGCGTTCACTTCCCTGAAGGCGGGAACTCTGTTGAAGTTTAAAACTATTGGATCTGCCCAGAGGCGCTCTGGATCTGCCATAATCGCTAACGTTTGGTCGTGACGTATGTCATGCGCCGTTTGCCTCTGTTTCTCACATGGAAATCTGTAAAAATAACTGCAGATTGTGCAGCACCTCAGTGATCAAACCTAAACCTTGTGCATTCAGATTGTGATTTATTCACAGTGGAGAGTTTTGTGATCGGGAACGGCTGCTCACGTGGTCCATAACATGATTGTGCTGTAAATAAAATATCATATGCTTGGTTTGATAAGAATAAATGCTGCTGTAAATAACGGCCCAATTCAAATGTTTACGTGCTTTTCTTCTTTTCATTTGTTGAGCCGCGGTGATGAAATATATTGCTCTTGTAAACACTCGCCAGCATTTAAAGAAATACAAGTCTAGAAATGCATCCAAATGACAGCGAAGCGCAGCCGTACGGTGCTCTGCAGGGGTCAAAAAGGACATAAACAGTGAATTTTGAAGGGATATAGTCTTGAATACTCAGAGATGTGGATTCGGACAGCAGTTAAATGACCACATGACCTGGTGTTTGTCTAAAGCTGTCGGTCATTCGGCCGGGGTTTTTACGCGGGTGGTGGGAGACGGACGGCAATAAAATCCCTGACTAGCCCCTGTAAATGATCACAATACCTTCCAACCGCACGAGAAACAATTACCATCCGAATAACTCCTTCACCACTAACGGAACGAGCTGGAAGATCAAACTTTTCCTGGGACACAACATCATGGCCACCAACAAAACTCAGCAAAGCTTGTTCTCGCTCCGGCTTTAACTTCTGGATATTCGGCAGCGCTGCCACAACGGGAATGAACGGCTTCGCTCGCATCTTTTCTCCTCCGCCATTACTGAACTACAACTCAAACTAGCGCACAACATCAACGCCATCGCTCTCAGCCACGCCCTCTGTTCACTGAGTGGACCGGTTAAAATTTGTTCTGAGAAAACCTAATGCTGCGTTCACACCAAGCGCGAATAGAGCATCAGGAGCGAGTGATTTCCATGTTAAAGATGACTTTGAAAGGCCTCCATTGGCACAGTTCACTCTCAAGACCCTTAAAAGGCACTAAAGACGTCGTTACAAAGTCCAGGGTTTTTTTGCGCACAAAAATTATTCTCGCCGATTCATAAAGTTATTGTAGAGTCACTGTAGTGAGATGGACTTTGTAACGACGTCTTTAGTACCTTTTAAGGGTCTTGAGAGTGTAAAGTGCATTGAGCCAATGGAGGCCTTTCAGAGCATCAGATTTACACTAAAATATCTTCATTTGTGTCTGAAGATGAACGGAGGTCTGACGGGTGTCCAACGACATGAGGGTGAGAAATTAATGACAGAATTTTCATTTTTGGGTGAACTAACCCTTTAAGTCAATGGAAAGGCTCGTTGACGCGCGTCTGGAGGTCCTGCGGCGAGATGGATGCGATTCCTCCTTGTTTGCGCGAATGCCGCAAAATCAACGCGAATGGAGCGTCTTGCGCGATACGTGAAGTGGTGCTTTTTGTGCATTCACAAGTTTGAAGCGGATTCGCATCTGACGCCCGAGTTGAAAAATGTGAAAAATGTGCCGTCAATTCACGCCGCGTTAACCAATCAGGAGCCTGCTCGCTACTGTCACGTAATGAAGTGACGTGATGAGAAACCCCGCATAATTTAAAAATGCTACTATTGTGTCACAAAATGAGGTTAAGACTCACTAAACTATTCACTGTAGTGGTTCGTCTTGTGTAGATCTAACGGCCGATCTTTGCTCTCATGAATCATCATTTGTTGTCTGCCAAATCGTTTTGACTGAGGGCAAAGAGAAGTTTCATAACTTTATTTTTTAGAATATTTAAATATACATGCAGTGAAGATAATGTAGGAGTTGCCTGGACCACATTTGTGTGGCTATTAATGTTTAATATATATTTTAATGAAAATAAAAAGAGGCAGAGTGGTGTTTTATGACTTATTTCTCCTGGAGCGCCTTGAATATGCGTCTATTTCGCTGTGGACGCGCAAATGGTTTCAAAGTTCAAGCGCCAAACTAGACGTGATTTTGACGCTCTGTTTGCGTTTGGGGTGAACGCAGTATAATACCGCAGTCCCAGACGGCGAACTGAAGGAAAATGAAAATTGAGTGGAAGTACGTAGGAGGGCGGAGCCAGGCTAGCAGGTTCCAGTGAGACGTGCTTTAATTCCCCATTACAACAGCTCACATATTAAACACTATGATAAAGTCCCTGAGACTAAACAGAATTGATCGTCTCCAGAAATCAGGAGATGCTTCCCTCCGACACTTTGCATATTATGGGCCAAGCTATCAGTTTTCCTTGTGTGTAAAATCTGTTCTTTGTAATAGCCTTTAAAAAAAGAAGAAAACTGGCTTTGTTTATCCTCAGAATATCAGAGACAAAGAATCCGAGTTATGAGAATATTTTTATGAACTCTAATAAAAAAAATGGTGTTATTCGTGGAATAACATTTTTTGTTCTAGGGTTTTACAATTGATACATGTCGTCTTTAATTTTGTAAATCTACCAAAGTTCATATACATATAAAGTTTGGAAACATTAAGATTTATAATGTTTTTGAAAGAAGTCTCTTCTGCTCAGCAAGGCTGTATTTATTTGATTAAAAATGTAGTAATATTATAACAAATTAAAAAAAGAATTTCTGTTTTAATACATTTTAAAATGTGATATATTTCTATGATGGCAAAGCTTAATGTTCAGCATCATTACTCCAGTCTTCAGAGTCACATGATCCTTCAGAAATCATTCAGATATGATGATTGATGCTATTTTAAACAAATGCTGTTTGTTTTACCTTTCTATTCATCAAAGAATCCAGACAATAATGTCTCACAGTTTCCACGAAAATATTAAGCATGAAAAAACGGTTTACAACATTGATAAAAAAGAAAAAGAACCACTGACGCTTAATAATACAGCATCAAATCCTCATATTAGAATGATTTCTGAAGTATTAAGACTGGAGTAATGATGCTGGAAATTCAGCTTTGATAGCAGGACTACTTTGCATTTTAAAATATATACATAAAAAACTGAAAATAGCTATTTTAAGGTGTAATAATACTTCACAATATTATTGTTTTTACAGTATTTTTGGAGCAAATAAAAACAGCCTTGTTGTGCAAAAGAGACTTCTTTCAAACACATTTAAAAGTCTTAATGTTATATATACATAGCCAAATCTATGCTACTAACAGTGTTTGACTATAAAAGCTGATCGTTTTGTCGTAGAGCTCACTTCAGGACTTCAGACAGTATTTGTGCAGTGACCCGCACAGCGTTTAAAGGACAGTCCCTCGCTAACAGAAGCATCGGACAGTAAAGCGGGCAGGACTGCACCTGGTTCCCTGGCTGGCCGCTGATATCTGGCACAACTGCAGGCGGATCTCCCGCAGATTCTTCGACAGATTTGAGCCGATTCCACGAACCACTGCCGCCGCCATGACTGTCACCTTCAACAACCGGAAGTCTTCTTCTTCTTCTGCTGTGTAAAACCAGCCTCATCCGCATTACTGACACCTACCGAACTGGGTGTTGTAAGTACATTTTTCTTACAAAATATTAAAGGGTTAGTTCACCCAAAAATGAAAATTCTGTCATTAATTACTTACCCTCATGTCGTTCGACACCCGTCAGACCTCCGTTGATTTTCGGAACACAAATGAAGATATTTTAGTGTAAATCTGATGGCTCAGAAAGGCCTCCATTGGCACACTTTACACTCTCAAGACCCTTAAAAGACACTAAAGACGTCGTTACAAAGTCCATCTCACTACAGTGGTTCTACAATAACTTTATGAATCGGCAAGAATAGTTTTTGTGCGCAAAAAAACCCTAAATAACGACTTATATAGTGATGACGATTTCAAAACTCTGCATCATGAAGCTTCGAAGCGTTATGATTCAGTGAGTCGATTCAGCGGTTTGAATCGCCAAAGTCAGCAGTTTGACACGCGATCTGAATCATGAATCGACTCACTGATTCATAACGCTTCGAAGCTTCATGATGCCGTGTTTTGAAATCGTCATCACTATATAAGTCGTTATTTAGGGGTTTTTTGCGCACAAAAACTATTCTCGTCACTCCATAAAGTTATTGTAGAACCACTGTAGTGAGATGGACTTTGTAACGACGTCTTTATTGCCTTTTAAGGGTCTTGAGAGTGTAAAGTGCATTGAGCCAATGGAGGCCTTTCAGAGCCATAAGATTTACACTAAAATATCTTCATTTGTGTCTGAAGATGAACGGAGGTCTGACGGGTGTCGAACGACATGAGGGGAAGTAATTAATGACAGAATTTTCATTTTTGGGTGAACTAACCCTTTAACTTATGTTAGCCTGTTATGTATGTATGTTCGATTAAACCTGCAAAAAACAATAAATAAATAATTAAATGTGCATGGAAATGATGATTTAAAGGTGCAGTGTATAGTATTTATGAGGATCTATTGACAGAAATGCAATATAATATAAATAACTATGTTTTCAGTGGTGTATAAAGACCTTACAAAATGTACCGTTATTTTTTTATTACGTTAGAATGAGCCGTTTCTATCTACACACACCGCGGATCCCCTTACAGTGAAGCCGCCATTTTGTGCCGCCATGTTTCTACGGTGGCCCTAAATGGACAAAATTCTCTACAGAGCGCTAGCTGCTCGCTGTTGTCTCCGACGACAACATTTTTGTCCTGTGTGGGCCACCGTAGCTTCTCTATTTGCTTCGAAAGGGAGGGGTGAGCGATTGTAATTCACAACCTCACCACTAGATGCCACTAAAACTTACACACTGCACCTTTAAATAAATAAAATGAATGTTGGAGAAAATAAAATAAAAAATGTAGAATTGTCGATTTAATTATCTATATATTTATTTATGCAGGAATATTTGGATGTATATATTTATTTATGTATTTATTTGCACACACACACGCACACACACACACACACACACACACACACACACACACACACACACACACACACACACACACACACACACACACACACACACACACACACACACACACACACACACACACACACACACACACACATATATAATTTTCTGGATTTAATTATCTATATATTTATTTATGGAGGAATATGTGGATTTATATATTTATTTATGTATTTATTTGCACACACA